>NC_089979.1:15909696-16211154 GCF_036417845.1 Apteryx mantelli | reverse complement strand
GATCACCTTCTTGTCCTCCACATGCTTGGAGATAGCCTCCAGGATGAGCTGCTCCATCACCTTTCCAGGGATGCAGGTGAGGCTGACTGGCCTGTAGTTGCCTGGGTCCTCCTTCTTGCCCTTTTTGAAGACTGGGGTGACATTGGCTTTCTTCCAGTCCTCAGGCACCTCTCCTGTTCTCCATGACCTTTCAAAGATGATGGAGAGTGGCTTAGCAATAACGTCCACCAGCTCCCTCAGCACTCATGGGTGCATCCCATTGGGGCCCATGGATTTGTGGGTGTCAAGTTTGCCTAAATGATCTCTAACCCGATCCTCCTCGACCAAGGGAAAGTCTTCCTTTCTCCAGACTTTCTCTCTTGTCTCCAGGGTCTTGGATTCCTGAGGGAATCTTTACTGCCTTAGCAGTAAAGACTGAAGCAAAGAAGGCATTCAGTAACTCTGCCTTCTCTGCATCCTTCGTCACCAGGGCACCCACCCCATTCAGCAAAGGGCCCACATTTTCCCTAGTCTTCCTCTTGCTACTGATGTTTTTGAGGAAGCCCTTCTTGTTATCCTTGACATCCCTTGCCAGATTTAATTCCAAATGGCCCTTGGCCTACC
The DNA here is from genome assembly GCF_036417845.1 of Apteryx mantelli. NCBI lineage: Eukaryota > Metazoa > Chordata > Aves > Apterygiformes > Apterygidae > Apteryx > Apteryx mantelli. The sequence goes on along the minus strand of NC_089979.1, from coordinate 16,210,551 downwards.
TTGTTGCATCCCTGCATACTCTGACAATGTGTCTATATTCCTCCCACAGTAACCTCCGCATTCCAAATAAAAATTGCCTAATCCTGGAAAAATTGATTTGACTATTATTTTATTGCTGAAGACCAGGTTGTAGTGCCAAAGAATGCGGGCACAAGAGGTGCTCCACTGAAGCCCAGAGCATGGCTGGGTGCTGTGATGTTCAGATACAGTCTGAAAATCCAGAAAAGCCTATGGCTTATTCTCCTCTAGGATCAGGTCAGTGGCTGTTTAGCTGGAGGGTGACTCAAAGAGATTAAACAAGCAACTGAATTACAGGCAGCAAGATCCCTAGGAACCCTCCCATCCCACACTGAGTACCTTATGTTCACTAGGTCTCAGCTAGAACAGAAAAAGTTTGTGTCTGTGCTGGCACAAACATTGCTTAACAGTCACTGATTTATCCTTTGTTGTCTATTACTCCCACTAGGTAAGATTTATAAATAGCTCTTGCTGAACATTTTTATTTTTCTTTTCCTACATCACCTTTGTCCATCAAAGCATCCAACACACCCATATTATTTTTATGTAATTAAGTTTTCCATTTTAATTTCAGTGACCTCCCTCAGATTGGCCCTCTCCCACAGGCAAAGTGATTATAAGGCAGACAACGCTACTTCAGCACAATGTTATTTAGATGTGGTCACTAACCAAACCCCCAAATACCCACCTCAGCTCAACTCACATCCAAATTCAGTTCTGAAGCTCAAGAAGAGTCATCATATAATGGCCTGAATACAGCTGTCCAAAACTATGAGCACCCAAATCTGAGGTGGATTCACTGAAAATCTGTCCCTGAATCTATGGGGTAAGGGAGATGATAGCATTATTTTTCATATATAGAGTGCTACACATTTCATAGGGACTATTATGATTCAAAAAAATCCTTGTACAACATGAAACTCTTCTCATGCTCTCAGCTGAAAGGTTTCTTTTGCCATCTGCATCTGGTGAGCCATGAATTACAAGTCTTCTCTTGGTGAGCACTTGGTGGGTGCTGCTGAAGCCCTGATACTCCCCTCTTCACATGGCAGGTTTTGGAAGGGTTGGGAAGGTGGTAGATTGGCATGGCAGCCCGTGTTTCCCTCTCTTTTCTTTCACCATATCTCCTCTTCTCACAGAGGGGAATATCCAGTCTTGGAGCCCATAAGAGATTTGTTCACAGCACTGCATACTCCAGAGGTAATAATACTCTCTTCCTATGGTGTGTGGACTGCTGTCACACACAACCATTCTTATGGACCATCATATCATTCTCATTCCGAGTCAGTATCACTTCTTGGGATTTATATTCTGCCGCTTGTTGACAGAACTTAATGTCTCCCCCCCCCCCCCTTAAAGGGTAGCGGTCCTAGCATGGTGCTTTCAGCAATTTTTTTCCATAAATAATCCTCCCAGATAAATCTTCTCCACAGCCTGCATGCTGGTTCACAATGGTTCTTTTTTAGCACATTTTTCCCCAGAGCAGCACAGCAAGGTTTATTAATGTTTTAAGCACAGTTAGTTTGCATTTAGATGTTATTTCTGTACAGTCAGTTTTGCAACAGAATATTCAGAGAGGAGGCAGAAGGATGTTGTTCACAGGCTTCATCTCTATAACTGTAGTCACTCAGCCTTATGTTTCTAGGGCTTTCAGCAGCAAACTAGGTCAGTGGGGACCTCTACATCAAAGCTTCTCCTTAGACACTGTAAATCGCATGCTTTTATACCATTCCTACTGTACACTGTGTTCTTCTGTAATTATAAATGTATGTTTCCCATCACCACAAAGACTTCACATTGCTCAAAGGAAATCTCTCTTCAAAGGCTTTAAACTGTTGAAGGGCAGGCCCCCTTCTGAGAGCTACCATTGCTTCGGGTGATTCCTTCTTTAACTCATCCACAGTAGAACCACCAGCCAATTCAACTGGCCTGCATCACACCGTGTCTGAACTGGCCGCCGGGTTGCATTGCAGCTTTGGGAAATGACATCGCTAAATTTTAAAATGCAGACTTTAATTAAAAAAAAAAAAAATCAACTGCTGTACTCAGTTTGTCCCCAAAACATGGGACTAGAGCTACTTACTGTTCCGCATCAGCTCAAACTCAGGGGAAGAAATTTATTTCTCTGATAAGAGAATACACGGGATTTTCATCTGCTAGTTGCAGCTTGAAGAAAGTGAGAACTAAGAGGATGTATTAGTGGCAAAAAAAAGCAAACTTAGAGAAAGGCAGCTAAGAATATAGAGAGAAAAAATGTTGCTATAAATGTTTTATAAAAAAGTGTATATGTATATATATATCTGTGTAAGTATGTCTACATGTATATATATATGTATAAAATACATATATAATAACCTACATACACATGTAACTAAAGTAAAAACTCTTCAAACATTTCCTTCTATGATAGCACTCAATACCGTGAGTAATTCTACTGAACCTAGTGTTTTTTTCTAGGTAATGAGTTACTCATGACAGCAGGCACTAATAAATATTTGCAGGATTGGGACTTAAAATTAAGGTGTATTTAATGCCAAAACTAGAAACTCATACTTGAAAAGCAGTCATGAAGATAATTAAGCATCCTGTAGCAGTAGCCACACACTATATTAGCTTTATAATTAATTATGTATGAAAATTAGGAGTTATCTGCCTTGCATTCTTTACAAAACTGGGCCTGTGAATTGCTAAGGTCACACAGGAATGTTATGACACATCAGTAACCCAGTTTTTCATGTTCCATGTAAGTATCTTAACCCTGAATTGCCCTGCTTTTCGGTTGCCTTCAGTTTGGCCCACAACTCAGCTCCCCCCAGTTGGACCAGTTATGGTCTCTTTCTTGCGTATACTCTCTCTCTCCACTTGAAACATAAAATGTATTTTTATATTTTGTTCCCCATTCCAATTATTTCTTATATTGACCTACTGCTGGCACCTAGATAAACCTTGATATAATTCAGCTGTTGTAAAGATGCTCTCCAAAGATAGCAGGCTTGTCTATATCAGAAATTTGACAAATATGAATAGATGTGGGTAATTATATTATCATTATGATAATGAACCATTTCTGGGGATTTCTCATTTTAAAAAAAGATATACAAGTAAGAAAAAAACATTCTTATTCTGGAAAAAGAATATCTTCACTGGGAGTTACATGGTATTAAAAAGTGTTTTAATTACACTGGGGGAAAAATTCAAAGTAAACAAGCTTTCCTAACCTTTGGGGCAGATTTTGGATTTCCATGAGTTAGAGGAGTGAAGGAATAACTTATGAACTCTATCTGTCAGCATCAGCTGAAAGGATCCGCCTAATGGGATCTAGCTGTGTGTCAGAGCTTATCAAGGTGGCATCCTTGGTTTCCTTTACAACCTTGTAAAAAATGTCTTTGAAACGTAAGCTACTGTAAGCTGCTGCTTACGGAATCAGATGTAACTGATTGCTTTTCTACAGAAGAAACAGATTGCTGGTTGCCTTTACTCAATTATTCAGAAGGGAAAGAAAAAATACCAGCTTAATATTTTCATTCTTCATTTCAGACAGTTGTGATAATTGCAGCATTCTTTCAGATTTCCAGGCTCAGTTTATTTTGATTGTGCAAGTGTCAAGCTTTTAGCAAGAACTACCTCTTCCACTGCATCTGTATATGTGTGTGACCAAAGGTCCCAACCTCAGCTGGAAACCATCTTTGTTATTTGTTTTGCAGGAGCACTCTGGAGTTCATGTCAGACACCAAGACTCACAGTGCAATGTGCTATCCAGCCACAGACAAGACGGAAGTTCCTTTCCCTGAAAATTTCTGACCCAAACAAAAATTTCTGCATGTACTTCATACATACAAAAAATAACAGCAAAAAAAAAAAAAAAAAATCTACTGGTACTGAATTTGGTTCCAAATTTCCAGATACTTTCTGTATAGCAGTATTATGAGGATGAGAATTGTCTCTGGCCCCTTGGTTAAACTGCAACAAAATAGGGCAGCAGATGATCGTATTTTCAAAAGTTTCTACACTTTATTAATCACCATGGGTATTATAAGGCAGCTATGTCATACAGTGGGTTTTTAAAAATGCTAACATTTGTATACTTGGATACAAGCAAAATGTCCTTGTCTACCTTCAGTACCTTTTAATGAATTTTGGATACAGCTTGTGTGAAAGACTGCTGTGAATCCACTCCTGTGAACTCAGAATGAAGTTTAATAAGTGAAAAAAACTATGAGAAGCATGACTGGAAATTTCCTTTCTATTTCTGCTCCTATTTCTCTTTTGATTTGAAGAAGAGCAGAATAAGCCTCTAGTACAGAAACTCAGGACAATTCTTCGAGCTCTGAGACACTAGTGTTACATCTTTTTATTTCTCAAGTTTTTATTTTCAGATGGTACTAAATAAAATTCAGGGTAATGATCCTAGTAGTTTTGTAAATGTTTCTTTCAAAAATGTCCATAACTGAGCATGTCTAGGGCCGAAAACATTGCATTTTTGTGGGAAGAAAGATGTTTCGTAGCTTATGATGTTAGAATTAAAAAGTACAAGACTCAATTGTAAAGAGTCTCCAATTATACTTCTGCTCAGCAGAATCCTTGCAAGAAGATATATGCAAACTAGAAGAGGAATTTCATCTTTAACTCATTAGTTTTCCATGGAGAAACCACATGGCTGGACATTAAAGCACAACTCTATCATTCAGTACAGGCTGTGCTTTCATTTTTTCTGAGCAAGAGCAGACAGCAAACTTTATTCTATGTGTGTTCTGATTTTAATAACATAATAAAAAGAACTTAAAATTAAAATTAATTGAAGTCAATAGGAAAAAAAACAGAGGCCCCAATCAGGTTCCAAATACTGTATTTTTGGGTTTTATACTTTTCTCACAGGCAGTTTTTCTCTACTCTGCCATGAAGAGCACCATAGGTGCTTTCTTTGCCATGATCAAGACTGGGGGGGAAAAAAAAAAAACACTTTTAAGGGTAGGGATGATCAGAAGTGAGAAAACTTTTAATTATAAGTCCTTTGGGAATTTGCTGTTATTTTCTATGTATAAAAATGTTAGCACAAAACCTGTAAAACCCATCCCTGTGTGACCAGCTAAGTGTCAAGATAGGAAATAAAGAGTAAGGGCATGTAAGTGTTTAAAGTTTGATTAGCTGACCTCTGTTAAGGTGAAGAATGGATTTAGTGATTTAAGAGAAGACTGACATTTCAAAATATCACAGCCAATATACAGATTGTTTTTTCTTATCTAATATATATTCTCCTCACATTTAAAATGACCTATTGTCCTTTTGTGTGGCAGAACTTTTTTTTTTTTAACACAAAGAACTTTGTTCTCCTCAAGCTGTTCTTACTCAAGATCCCATTTATATATGTATTTGAGCTACCATCCTTCCTGGGTTGCAATACAAGAATACCCTAAAGCATCTCCCATATGTTTAATAGTACCTGTCTGACATGTAATTTCATGAAATACTGTGCTAGCTGTACTAGTCATTTCAGTATGCTATCATTCTGATGGCAAGGTATGGGACTCAGGCAATCCTGCTAAATCCTCATCATCAAGGCAAAGATCTCAAACAGCAATTCAGAGTTTTCCCACATAGGAAAATAAATTTCAGTAGTAGTAAAGACACTTTTTCTCAAAGCTTTTGAGGTGGGCAGTTATCTGTTTTTAAGCACATCCATAATGTTGCACTTCTGTATATTCAAAGATTCCTAGGAAAAAGCGTAAGAAATTCAATTTAGTGGATTATATATGTGCGTCAGACTTTGGAAAAGTCTTTGAATAGTGACTTTCCCTGTGCTGATTAAGTCCTTGGGCATGCTGGGGGAAGCGCGGAAGAGACGTTCTCCAGCTCTTCATCAACCAGAATTCCTCTAGACAGAAACCATTTGTCATGCAAGCAGAAAAATGCCGCTAGCTCTCCAGGCCACATTTGGTCTCCTACGGGGACAAGTAAACCTGGGAGACTGAGTGTGGGAAGGCTAAGTCAGCACGTGTAAATTGTGAGCCATGCACAGCTTCTGTTGTAGGAACACTCTCCTGGCGTGTTCGTTCGTTTGTTTGTTGTTGTTGTTTTTCCTTTTCTTGTTCTTCTGTTTGCATTTTAAATCAGCTTCATTTCCTAAAATGCCAGCAAACTCAGGCTAATACTCATGCCAATGAATGCATCTGTGCCAAGAAGATGTGAAAGGGCAGCAGAACGTATACTCGCATCCAGTTGACAGATGTACAGAAAAGAAGCTGAAAATTCTTCGGAGAGAATAGTACATTCACAAACAAAAGTGCTGATTCATTAAACTACCTGTCAGGCAACAGTGAGAAAAGCCAACACATGCAGGCTGAACTTTTATTGCCACCACTTGCCTGCAAATACTAATCAAAGGCTCTGATCCTGGCAGGTTTCTCAGAGTTACTTTTGATATAAACATCTTGTGCGCTGTATAAAGCAAAACCCAGTTTCACATTGCCTCAAAAAATGCCTGTAAATCTTTCTCTGTATCGTATTTCTGAAATATGTAAAGATGGGACATCACAGCAGTGGTGCCACCAATGTTCTCATAGCACAGGACATCGTTTGCTGCAGCACAGGACCGTGGACCTGGCTGCAGTCAGCCAGTTTGGGACACAGGGAAAAAAAGCTGCAGCTATCTGCATCTCCCATCAGGATGTAGCAAGATGTAATCCGTCTCCTGTGTATGCCAGTGAACAAGGAATAAGTGAGACACAGAGGTTAAGGAAACTGTTAACCCTCAGCACTTCTCTGTGAAATTCAGAATCCATTTGGGATAGCATTGACAAATTACCAATATACCAGTAACCTCCTGCAGCCCAAGATTTATTAAAAGGCTGAGGAAAATGAAACAATAACAAAAGAGATGGCTTGCACTTTTCGTAAGCCAGAGAATGTGTCAATAAAAAAAAAGGGAAAAAAAGGGAATGGTTTATACAAACAGCTCTTGAAAACAGTTTTCTCTCTGACCAAGCTATTACTATACCTTCCTGCCTAAATCTTTTCCCTTCTTCTGTTCCCAGGGTGTTTTGCAAGTCCTCTCATTTTGAGTCAGCTAGCTTGTCCAGGCATGCCTCTCCTGGCTGTCCACGCACCCCTGGGCACTCGGAGTCAAAAAACATATCTGGGTGAGGTTTCTGTACCAAGAGCTTGCACCAAGAGCTGCGTCCCATTAAAAAGGAAACCAATGTAATTGCATCTAGGAGCCCTCCTCAGCCTTCCTAACCAGTCAAAAGCCCCAGTAATAAACATCTCGTTAGATAAAGTGCAGTTATTGGTTGTTTGTTTGGAGGATTGTTCTTTACTGTGAGAACCAGTTCAAACCTCTGTCTTGTCTGATGAACACAGTTGCAGCCTTCATGCAAGCCTCATAAAATATACTTTATTGAGTCCTCTTTGCATAACACGTAAATTATTGATAGGTACAGTCCCCCATCAGACTCCCAAATGACATTTTTTACTATTTAAGCCACTTCTCTGAAAACATTTTGCACACTATGAAACAAATCAGGCAGAATATGTGTATGCATGTATGTGTGTTTGTGTGACTGGATTATGGACATCTGTCCCATTACCTGTCAGATCAAATTACTTTTAATTTTCCAGTTATTGATTCACCTCCTGTTTTGTGCCAAAATGGAGGTAAGCTATCCCAGGCCTCCTTCCTCTGCCCGTTCATTGACAATATTAAGGATGTAAGATCAAGTATCAAAAAAAAATCAGGAAATTCCAGGAATGTTAACTCAGCCCCATCTATATCCTGTGTATTTTTTGGCGCACATTAATAACAAAGAGTAATACAGTGGGGCCATTAAACTGGACATTCCCCACCTGCAGTAGTAAAATTTACCAGACTAGTTGAGGTATTTCCCATTCTAAGTAAAAGGAGCACTAGGAGCAGAGTCGTAAAGGTAATTACACTGGAGCAGAATGTGTCAATGGCTTAATGATGCCAACTGTGAGATTTACCTTTTATGAAGAAAAAAATTAAAAATGTGACTTATGTGCAATGTAGTGGCTCACACATCGCTTGAAACTTGGCAGGGCCTTCCCTGAAATGCAACAAAACCGATGAAAAGAAAGGAAAGCATGAAAATAGTGGTTCTGAGATGCTGCAGTTTACAAGCTCTGCCTTGTTTATTACAGTTCAAACTCCTCATTAGAAAAGGATGTCTTTTAATGCTATGTACTAATATTCACTCTAGTCAAATGTACCTGGACACAATATTTAGTGGGCTGGTCCTGTATGCAGTCTTCAAATATATCATCCTTAATTTTATTTTTCAAGTCAATGCACTACTATCATTTAGATCTCTCCCAAAGGCTGGATGCTAACATCCGCTATTTTTGTTTTAGCCTCATCTGGAGTAGCATAACTGTTTTCTTCCAACTTTCTTTGGAAAATAAATACAGACAAAGGTTATAGACCACGATTCTATTCAGCATAGACACCAAGCTTGGAAAGATAACAGCTTTAAGAAGACTTTAAGTGTGCATGTGGAAAGGAGATGGTGGTAAATCTGTAGCATCAGAAACTATCAAATGCTCTCTAAAACTGCACTGAATGTCTTCTCTACCTTTAAGTTTGCATTTTCACTCTTTGAATTTACATTTTGGCATTTGGACAAGAAAAACTCAAAATCTGAAACCAATATTAAGACATGGTTGTCCAGTTTCACCAGAACCCTAAAAGAGTTATGATACTGATTAAAAAATAGTAATTAATTAATTTACTGACATTTAGTTTCATGGTATCGGTGGTATTTGCTAGCAAACTTTTGACACACCTCTTAAACCAAGATGAAATACTGCAACAGGAAAAAGAAAATTAGGGCAAAGGAACATGGAGAATGGAAAGCAACAAAAAGGAGACTCCTCAAAACAGCAAAAATAATATGGCAATAGTAGAATAGCAATAGACACAATATAGATTGCAAGACAAATACAAAAAGGACAAGTAGACTTGTATCTTGCTCTGACACTCAAGTGGTGTAAGTTCAGTGCCCCAAAGATGCCTAAAATGGTAAAGGTGACTAAATACCTTTGATTTTCAAATATTGATAAATGCATTTAGGCATCAAGGTGTAAGTGTCTTGCCTCCACAAACATCTTCTTCTTGGCAGGGTTTTTTCTGTGTACTTTTAATTTTTCTTAATTAAGGACAGACATGATTTAACTTTTCTTTTTAGGAGAAAGTTCATGCTTATGAGAGCAGGTGTTAAATTCAGAGTCCAGTGTCGAAATCTCTGACACCCACCACCAAGCAAGCTGGAATTTCTTAGTCTTCCTTGGCTGCTAAGGGAGACTCACTAGTGTAGCACTCTCTCTCCTGGCTTTTGTGGATCCCCTGTTGAGACACTTTAGTCCCCTTAAACAGCAAAGAGGGAACTTCTGCACCTAAGGGTTAAGTATTTCAGTGGGTGGCTGAGCATCTTAAAGTGAATCTGAGCTTTGCAACCTCTAAGTCTCCTTGTGTTTCTATCCTTCAGACACAGTGAGTTATAGGAACGCTGAAAGTATTAACAGCAGTTAAAAATATAGATGAGGAAACAGCTTGATTTCATTGACAGCCTTCATCTGTCTGCTATAGTCTGCCTTAGCCATTAGACACATCATTAACCTGATACTCATTTTAGTTTGGGTGTGGTTTTAGCTTCGGTCTTTTCACTGGTTAATCTATCTTATTTGTTGTGACTATAAAAGAGAAACCATAATATGCTAATTTGCAGATGAAACAAATAGTTCATGTAAAATTAGACTATACTGTAGCAGAGGGAGATTTCTTGACAAACAAATTAGAATAACTAGAGAATAAATGAGATGTTTAACTGGAGAATAAATGAGATATTGCTGCAAAATTCTTACCTAAAGCATTTCTCTCTGTCAGAGCTAGTTCCCACAAATATGCACACACATGGAGAAAATATGAAAAAGGTTTGCTGTGGGTCAGTCAGAATTTTTTAAAATATGGTTTATTGCAAAACATAGCAATTAGCATAAGAAGAGTGATGGCTAGGATGCCCAGAACTAGGGAGCCATGTGGGATCATGCTAACCAGTGTTACCACTACAGATGCTAAGCAAAAAACATGATTCAGTGTCTGTTATGAAAGCACATTTCTGTAGGTCTTAAGCCTTGCATCATAAGAGCCTACTGCTCTTAGATATGGCTCTTGGGCTGTGGAACATCGTGCTCCAGCTCTGTCCAGTAAGCTGTGCCTTCCCCATCCTCATTGGTGTCCCCAAAGTGTTCCCCAGAGCTATATCACTGATGCAGCTCTGCCATCTCTCCAAGGAGCAGCTGAGGTACCCCTGGCCACTCCCTGAGCTCACGTTTAAAGCCTGACCTCTTTACAGTGTAATGCAGTCTAATGACTCCACCTCAGTGACCTACCTTTCACTGCCCTTCAGCATCCACGCTGGTCTTGCTGCATCAGCACATTGAGGCAAGCTTTTACTCATGAAACTGGATGAGAGAGGTGCAGAAAGCTCAGCAGAGGTCACACCAAGGGTGTAACAAGCAGAGGTGACAGTCATGGCCTACAGCCATGGTAGACTATACTTCAGTAGACTCCTCAAAATCATCTCTCTGCTATATCACATGGACTTTCAAGATCCCATGCCTGGTGCCGAAGCCAGACACTCTCCAATATACTGGGAACATGGCCAAGTTGCTAATGACTACCGTTGCCAACCTCTGGCCCATTACTTCATCTTTCTAATACTAGTCTTTCGTCCTGCTCATGCAATCACAAGACCACTTTGTCCTCCAGATAGGGGATGACCAGTAGTGGACTGTAAATTTCTGGATATGCACACCCACCTTCATCCTTCATGCGACAAGTTGGCACTGGCTTAGGAAAGGTGCACTCTTGTTTCCACACACACACACACACACACACACTGCACAGGTCCTATACTTCAGACATGAGTCAACATCTCTAAGGAAATGGTGATTCCAGATTCTTGATACAGAGGTTCAGAGCTGTTGAGTTCTGCTGCTAATCTGTGGAGACATGCAAGGTCATATCCACATTTTCGTGCCCAGGTCCATGCTGGTTGCACTGGTATTTTGATAATTACATTGGTTATGTAACATTAATAGGCCAACTGAGGCTAGTGCTGTCATGGAGATCATGCCAGGCCATCTTCTGACTAGTCTATTCAATGCAGCTGCTGCTAGTGACCTCTCAGACATGCTCACACCATTCAGAAGCAATGGTTTGACCAACTGTGCCTGGGTGGAACATGCATTTTAGTTCAGTGCCATTACCAAACTACAAGGGTATCATTTCATCACACTTCAGGTCCATACCAATTGTGATGATCTTTATGTGCACACTAAAATTGACTACTCCAGCAGTATGCCCATATTCTGGAATGGTGTTTGCTCTTGTCTATTTCCATCATGCAACTTTAACATTCACAATATAAGAACGCCCATCTACATTGTCAGAAGAATTGTTTGTTCTCCTCTACTTTGGTGTAGATAGCATTAACTTGATAGACTTGGCACTGGTAGGTTCAAGATGCCATCAGTTCCTATAATCTACCTGTAAAATGCATTTTAAGCAGCTCAGATTTCACTGGTATTACTTGAAGAGTGATTTAAGAGTTTTCCTGGCTCAGTGTGAGCCAGAAAAAAAACAGTGGCTGCTGCACAACTTCATCAGGAAAGTTTCTGATTAGGCTTTCTTTCCAAATATATAACTGAGCATTTCAGTAGCCCCTCGGCTCAATACATTGTTCAACACAATTGTTTGACACAAAGTTGTTTGGTTTTAGGAAGAAAGGTATGTGGGTGAGGTTGTTCCTCCTCCTTCCCCATTTCTTTCCTGAGTGCTGCTCATAGGATGTGAGTGCACACTGCTCTTCAAGCTTTGGTCCAGATCTCTCCAGTATCTTGCAAATGTGTGACCTGGGAATGCCCTGTCTTCTGAAGACAGGCATACCCCAGACTGAGTAGACATTTCCCTTCACCAGAGGCAGAACATGGGAGGTGACACTTCAACCTGCTAAGGGATTAATATGGCTTTTTCCACAGGATACCAGACTCCCACTGCAGAACACAAAACTGATTTACTGTTAGCCAAAGTCAATCATTATTGAGATATATAGTGTGAGTAAACTTTATTGTCCTCAAAGAACAGTTGGGACAGTTGGAAGAGAGCAAAGTTAGAAAGCCACTCCACATTTACTAGCACTCAAGGGACTGTCTGCCACATTGTAAGATTAAAAGAACAACAACAAATAATCTAAAAGAAGATTTATATGCAAACTATCCCTCCTTCTGGATCAAATCATACTAGTCAGATCCCAAAGTTAGAAGTTATTTCCATAAAGGCTACCCTTGCCTAACTGAATAGCTTTTTGACACCACATATGAAAACTGTATAAAATGTAATAAACTGATCAAGACAGTAACTTCTTACAGACATCAAGACTACCAAACTAGATATTTTTTTTTGAAAAATCTCTTTGTTTAGTGTTTTCTCCTGGACTCCTCATTTATGCGTATACTGTTCACAGTGCTTGGTACCAGGATCAATCAAAACTTTGCCATTGGGCATTGTCTTGATCAGAGGAGAAAAAAAAAGAAATTAGAATAAACAGATATATCTCTTCCCTCTTTTGTACAAAATTTAAATTTGGTGGTTGTAAGGAACTGCTCAATGAGGTTGGGGTCCTTGTGAGGCAGCAGTTTGACACCTTGCTGTGGCACGGATCCTCGGGAGTGTAAGCAGCAGCAGGTGAGCCCATGGGACCTGAGAACAGTATGTGAATGCTACAGTCAATTTCAAACCTTATCAAATAATTGAAGTTTCACCACACTTCGCTTTTAGTCTCAGGACTGCATTTCCAAGTGGTAACACCCACCTGTCAGTACGACTATCGCTTCTTAGTCACTTTTGACAATCCCTCTCACAGAGATTAGGCATTTAGAGTACCGTACCTACAGTTTATGCTGTATACCACATACTGTTCTGTTTTTTCTTTATACAAAACCCAAGATCTTCTCTAGATCTGTTTTTCTTTGCTAGCTCTCTTTTTTTCTCCTTCCTCTTACATTCTCCCTCAATTTTTTCATTTGCTTTGGCTCTTGCATTTCTTTTCTGCCATAGATCTCTCAGCTGGAGGTGATTGCCATTTGTTGCACTTTTTAGCAAGAATCTCCTGAATATGGACATTCTCCAGGTTTCTTATGAGCAGAATGCATTTGTTCTAGGCCACATCAGTCTTCCCCAGACCTATACTTCATTGTATCTCTTTTTCACTGATTGTCCCTCTTCTGCCTCCTACTTCCCAAAAGCGTTTGAGGCAGGCAGTGTCCTTTAAGTTCAGAGTAAACCATATGTATCATCAGTACCTCTCCCTGCTTAGGTAAAGAGGTAAAACAAAAATATAAACAACACAACACTGATTTCTTTTATCTTCCGTGTGTATCGTCCTCCCAGCATTGGTTAAGGGGTTACGTGACACTATCTATCTTTGTTCTGTCAAAGATAACCAAATGACTTAGTTGCATCAGTGCTTTCTACATAGCCCTAGCAGCATTCCCCTTCCAGCTTTGATTGGCCATCTGTCCTCTAATACCCAGTCCTACTTCATGTGGAAAGGATTACTTTCAACAGCAATTAAGCAGATTCTTCTCTTTCTCTCTCTCTCTTTATCTCTGTCTCTCTTCAGAGAACTGAGGGCTGAATCATCCCTTACACTGGGGATAAAAATAATTATGGAAGGGCTAGGAAGCTCCATGAGTTTCAACTTGCAGAGTTTCTGTTGGGTTTGCCCATCAAGGGGCGGGGGAGGGAGGACAGGGTGTGGTTTTACCCGTAAGCTAAAAATACAAAAGGCAAACAGTGGTTCCAATAAGTGTAAACTACACATTGTACCTAGTGTTATTATTCTGTATTGGTTTACAACCAGCCTTTCATGAGGATATGATAGCGATGACTTCATTTCACCCATCACTAATACCGTGGGAATTGGTAACCATTTTACTGATGGCAGAGATAATTTGGGTCCAGGCAGAAACAAGAAATAACTTAACCAGCCAAAAAGAATGGGGTTCCTGGTACTTCAGGACAAGATTAAAGTCTGGAATTGGAATCAAATCTTTGTGGTCAGAGGGAACCTGGACACAGCAATGACTGAAAGGCAAAGAAGCAGACAGCAGGGCAGAGCAGGTGCCAACCAGCCTGCTGGGTTAGGCTGGGCTACAGACTTGGCACCAACATCAAGGGCTCAGGAGTAGGAGGAAGACGAAAGTCCAGACCTGGGGTGGGGGCTGTCAGGAGGAGTCTGAGAATCTGTCTAAGGGTGGGAGAGGAGGCTGAGATGGAGAGACCGCCTGGGGGTGGAGATGGCAGCTGAGGGAGATGTGTCCGTTTGGGGAACAAAATATTATGCAGTCTCCAGAAATTAGGAAGAGCATTTTGAACTCTGGCAATTAATCCTTGGGAATGTGTTGTTACACTGATGTTAATTCCCTTGCCTGGATTTTATAGATAAAGACATATTTATCTCCATTTGTTTTTTAAAGCACTGTGTAAAAGTCTGAGAACTACAAAAATGCAACACTCTAGGACACAGGAAATAGCAGGCTGGCTTGCATGAACCATAAACAAACAAACAAACAACAAACAAACAAACAAAAACTCAAGCTTGCAATGATATCTTTAAGAAATTTGTGATATTGCATTATTTGTTATAATAGTTGATACTAACTTGCAACAGTCCCATACTTCCCCTATACAGTGTTTTTCTGAAACATGATATTTTACGGATCAAATAAAGTTACGGAGAAAACAGCAAGAGCATTAAGTTGTTTTACATATTCTTTATAGGAAGGTCTTCCTTCTGTAGGGAACCATGTAATTAAACTGAACGAATAGTCTCATTGTGACAGACCAACACATTTTTTTTTAAATATTAATTTCTGTCTCTTCAATTAGTCCAGACTGTTGTCATTGCAATGGTCTTTCCTACCTGGTCCTCTGACTGTGTCACCTCCCTTTTTATAGTCTCTGAGTCACTTCACTCCATATCTTACTAGTTTCATCTCATGTTCATTTTTCTTGTGATTGTTTTTTAAGGTTGTAAGCCACACAGTCTCTGCTTATGCGCTGAATTAATTCCTTTTCACACTTACTCATTACAATTTTCCCTGCTCTGCTGATGATTCGAGCTTTTATCTCTAGATCCCCTTTTCTTCTCTTTATGCAAATGCTTCCATCATTTCTTCCACTCAACACTTAATCTTAGAGCTCTCACAACATAACTTCCATAAAGTCCATTGGACAGACTGTAACATCTTCAGTGCAAATACAGAACATTGATCTTTCTAGGATGTTTTAGATCGCTACAGAATAAACAATAATAATAGTGCATTGTATCCAGATATTTTATGTAAATTGATCATTTAAAATCGAACAATAATTTGTTGTCAATGATGCTGACAGCAAAACAGGTAGATAAATCAAAACCCTACCCTCCAAAGTCCTAATGTTTTGGAAAATATGCTCTTTTAAATTAACAAATGAAAGTTAAAAAGAAAACCATGGAGTGACTGGAAAAGTTATGTTAATAACCATCTGCCTGTTCAGATGTATTAAGGAGGTCAAGTGTGTCCTTTTTACATACATTTTGAAAGCCACATGTTGTTAGAGGACAAAACAAATGAGTAAGATGCAACCCCGAGTCCTTTATAAGACAGTGTGAAAATGTAAGCCATCTGCAAAAAGGAGATGAAAAAATTTAGAAAGTAAACATGAAATCAATTCAACAAAATTAATTTAAAAGAAAAGATGCTTCAGAGAGGCTTAGAAGACTGATGTACCAACAAAAATAAAGAAATAGAAAGTAAACATGGTAATGTGGTAGGCTCCAAAGTCTTCTCAGGCATGGAAGGGAAAAAGGGTACAGCATTTCCAATATCCTGATTTTAGACATATTATTTATTTGGCTAAATAGGTGGGGTATCCATATGGTGAAGACTACAGATATATATTAGAAGTCATTTTCTGTAGAATTTTTATATATTTTCTATAGCAGAATTCTTTAAATATCTGAAAAAATCTTCAAGTAAAATAAAAGTTACGAGTAAAATCTAGGCTCTGTGGAAGTCAGTGTTTACATGCATAGACAATATTTGATCTGATTCTTATCAAATTTTATAGCAGTCTATTAATATTGGTAATTGTGTTGTATTTCCATTTTCCGAATGTTATACATTTTGTTGCTTATAGTGTGTTGTTTTTAACAGAAGATTTAATTCAAGTAGCAATTCTAGGATATATGCTACCTTTATATTCAAAACTGTGAAAAAAATTTTACACATACTGTGCCAGTATATTTGCAATTTGTTGAAAGATAAAATGTGTGTAGAATACGTCAGCCGATGGTTGCGGTTTGGGTAAATATACCCTATGAAAGTGTTCTTTTTTCCAAATAAAATATGTTTCGGATTTTGGTTATGGAATAGTAATAGATCTGATAGATGGCACCTATTTTTAGCTAGCAGTTGCATTTGTTCCAGAACTCTTTTTGATAAAAGATATATAGTTCTGATTCCTTTTTTATCCTCTGTTGTTGTAAATGGATGCAATAAGGAGTTTCACTACTTGTTTTTATGTCATTTGTAATGCAACCTTTCTTGCTGAACTTCTTAAGCAACTCTGGCTAAAAAAAGATGCCATGGAAAAAATAACTTCAGCTTAGGAAAAATAGATAAGTAGCACCTATCATCAAAGTCATCACTATAAAAATGGTCAGAACACTACACGCCTGAGACTTTCCTAAATAAAATAAAATACATTTAAAAAGTTTAATGGAAGTCAAATATAGGAAGAAAAAAATATAAACATTAGCAACACTGATATTACTAATAACAATTATGCACTCTTTTAAGTATGCTTCTTTTTGCAATGAGTTTCTTCTATATATGCAGTTGAGAAATACATTAAGGAGTATTATTATCATCACTGAACAGAATAAAAGCAAAAGAATTAATCTCAGATCTTGGACTGAGGTCTCAATTGACCAGTCTAAGCTAATGTTTTAATCAGAATAGCAAGGTTCTGCTGCAGATCCCGCCAAAGAAAGGATATCCCATAAAAGAACCAGACATAATAAAAGAAAATTACTTCAAATTACCCTGATCTTCCCTCTGACTCATTCGGAGATGCTCTCTAACAAGCCAGGACAAATCTGAAAGAAAACCCAAATAAATATTTGTTGTCAGGTTTAATATCTGGTAGATATTATTTCTAAAGCAACCAAGTTATTTAAGTCGTATAGAGTCCAATGTAATTCTCTGAAGAAAACATGTTTAAGGCAAGTGCATGCAAAAGTAATGATGTAAAATAAAATTAATCAAGAAAGATTTAATAATGAGAATTACAGGGTCACATTAAAAACTGGACCATCAAAATAGCTTGGTAATTGCTAAGAACGGTAATCCCTTTGACTTAAGAGAGGAACTTGTCTTCTGAAGTTAATCATGTCTATTAAAGAGCTGCATCTTCCTTGCTGATGAAAACTAAAACTTGTTAACTATCACTCAAACTTTAGATTTGTAGTCAAGTATTTTTACATAAAGAAGTAAAATGACCTGTACCACTAAAATATGTTACTGGATATGTGTTAGCCTTACCCAGAGAATCAAAATTAAAGGTTCTTAAAAAATGAAAGCTATCAGACTTTGAAGCTGTAAAATATGAAAATGTAACCCTGTGGATACATGCTAGTGCTCCCTTGATGTAAATCTCCAGCTTTTATACTGAAGTAGAGCATGGTATTAAAAGAAATTTTCCAGTTGTTGTTGTTGTTTATTTTTTTATGTATTTTACTACAAGACTTTTAGGCAATCATTTTGGTTTTATTCCTGAGAAAAAATATAGAAATTGGACATAAGAGGAATACAGCAATGATGTCATTTTTTGACGTAAGCATGCCAGATTCTGAACAACTTCCCAAACACCTGGCGTTTTCCCTTAAAAATTTCAACAGCAAATACCTCTCTATGTTAGCATTGATGAAATTAGCTTAACAGCTGAGAACAACATATTACCCAGTCATTAGATTCTTTTTGTACCTGAGACAGTGAGAAAGCCATGGAAACACATCTTGGGGTGGGGGGAAAATGGATTCAGGAATGAGACATAGAATACAGCTAAAAGGCTCTGTTAAAATCTCCACTTACAATTCTCAGCCTTTTACAGGGCCTTCAAGGGAAACCTATTATAAGCACAGTTTAATTGGCTAAGGAGAGTGTTAGGCTATTGGGCCAGTACAGACTTACTATAATAAACAGTGTGCTTAAAGAGGTCAGTTCACTCAGTGATGTCTTGAGAAGAGATACTGACTCTGCATTTTTAAGGAGCCATTTATTTGTATGGAAGATGATTAAACCAGCCAGGCATTGTGTGTCCTCTGCCTCTGGGAAGCATGGCAATAGCTTTATAATAAATGCATAATATTTACAGAGCTATATGAATATTCAGAAGCTAAGCTGTTTAAATTCTGATTATCTTTTGTAACTGCTTACCAACTGTAGAGTTTTAAGGTTTGTCAGCATTTCTATTTCACTGGCTTGGTAAAGCACAACACTAAATCTAAAGAAATCCTCCCAACTATTTTTAGGTTATAACGATATTTTTTGAACTATCAAGTATGTATATTTGATGTTCTGGACACCCATCTACGCACATTTTTGCACACAAAGTAGATTTTATATATATGTTTACACAGTGATTGATATGTTTATTAATGATTAGCATGCAACCCATCACAAAATTCCTTTAATATTCACCAGTTTTCTCTGAAACAGGGAGAGTGAGCTGTAATATGCAATGGGATTGCAATAGTGGGATTCCAGGAAGATGGCCAAACTGCTATAATGCTCTCTCGAGAGCCAAGAAATATAGTTGTGCCATTCTCATTTATTCCTGCTGGAGTACATTTCTGCCTAAGCATCATGGTTTCTTTAAGCCCTTCTTACTTCTGTATTCCTAAACTGAATTTTCCGGCCATGGGAGCTGAGGCTGCAAATTATTTCTTGATGAAGACCAGGAGGTCCAGCGTATTAGTGACCCAGAGAAAGCAGGCAAGGCCGGGGGGCAGAGGCTAGGGTCACCAGTGCAGACAAGCTGCCATCGGGCAAAATCCATCTCTCCTTCTGTGAGGACAGCAAAAATAAGTCTCCAGCATCCACCACAGCTATGCAGTCACCCATATCCTGGGGCAAAGAGGGGCACCAAAGTACCGTTTTGTCCCCTGCTTGAGTTTTGCGAGAAGGTTGCCTTGAGAGCTGTGGAGCTCAGACACCCGACTCCAGCCTACGCCTTTGGTGCAAGAAGGTTGTGCTGCTGCTTGGTCTGATGGCAATCAGGGGATGCTGTGTGCAGCGTGGTAACATTACTTTAAAAGCTGGGGGGCTTAACTGATGAAAATGTGGCGATTAGGCTATTTAGGCAGGGCGGGATTAAGAAGCAGCTGACAAGGAAATTGGAGGTTCTACCTTTGGGAGCTAAGCACAGCGGTGAGGGGTCTGGATGATTTTGTGGTTCTAGCCCTTGGGGCCTGTCTAAAGTTGCTCTTCTATTAATTATGCAGTTTTTTACAGGTATACAGAAGATGAGAGAGTTTGGCATTTTCTTGCCTTCCCTGCCAGCATTTAGTCTTTGACAAGACCAGCCTTGTGTAAACAGTCTGAGCCCAATGGTATTTGCTTAACATTTTAATTGGGAAATATTTTAAAGGGAGGGAGCTCGAGGTGTCCTTTGTTTTCTGCCTGGTGGTTTCCCATGTTTCTCATGAAAGGGAACAGACTCGGCTCTTTTGCCTCTTCTCTGTTTTCTTCTTGTGCTAGCATACTCATAAGACATCAGAAGGCGCTTAGCTATTTGTAACAATCCACCATATAGCCATCTCTGCGGTAAGAGCAGGCCTGCTGTCTCTTGCTCTAATCATGTCGTAACTGTGAGAGGCATTGCTAAAGCAGACTGTTATGTTACCTGCAAATCTGTCATTTTGGTAACAGCTGGGAATATTTGTGTAAATTTATCTTTCAGTTTTCAGCAAAATGTTGAGAATCACGTGTCCCTTCTCAAGAAAACCAGGTCTAACTCCACGCTTTTTCTGATACATGATTTTCATCTTGATTTTGGTGTTTAAACTGTTTGTGAGGGGCACCCTGAGGTGGAAAGGCACTGCGATTTTCAGGGGTAGACTGAACTGCTGTTGCTGAGGCAGCCTGCAACCAGGGCTGGGGCCCATGGCCCCTGCGGGAGGCACCTGGCGCGGTTCCAGGCAGCGACCCCGACGTCCAGCTGAGCCCCACTTAGCCCTGCGTCTACTGCTCGGCCGTGGGAGAAGCTCCCTTTCGGCACACCTTATATTAGCTGTTGGCTACAGACCGCAGAGATCGCAGTGTGAATCTCAGCTGTGTGAGCACAGTGCATCCAACACACAGCGAGCGGGTGGACTCCACTAATTGGACAAGTCCACTGCAGCGCCTGGCTGCCAGCTGGCAGGCGCGACACCTCCCTGTGTTAGTGTTACGTGCCGTAAGGTTAATTCCCCGGGCGCAGAGCAGGTGTTTTATAGAAGACTCAGCTGGGATTTCCTAGGAACTCGGCAGACCTTTGCTTGAAGTGAGAGTAACACACGTTCAGACTATTGCTTTGGTCAGCAGCAAGAGAATTGTTTTCACTTTCTCATGCTCAGCCTTCTTTGAAGGGGCTGCAAAAACTGCAGGCAAAGTCTGCCTCATCCCTAGACAATTCGTACCAGTATGCAAGAGTAGCAAAGACACGGCCTCCCGCTACTCGTACATTTGCAAACAGATCTTTTCTTTATCTTAAGTAGAACAATTATATTCTTTGGATATCTTTATGGCTTCTGATAAGAAAGATTATGTTTTCATGTACAGTGTGTTGCAAGTGTTTTATGATATGCAGGATTTTGCAAAGCACTCAGAACTAAAACCTGTGGGAAAAAGTCCTCAGCAGACGTAGTTGTGCTGAAATCGACTGGGAATCCACCCCTCTATATCTTTATAGCCTGGTCTTTCGGCACCTTTATAGCTCACTGTACCTGACTAAAGGGCAAACACACTGAACTAAAGGTGAAGCTTTGACTACCGAAAGATAACTGATAACTGTCAGAAGAAATTCTCTATAAGCTAAAAATTCAACTAAATAAAATCAGTAAAAATTGAATTTTAAGGAAAAGACTTATAGTCACTTCATTGCAGAAACTTTTCTTTAATAATTAGGATCAGAAGTCTCTGGAACAATATTCTTCTCTGAAGAAAAGAAGCAGAGATTCTGAAAGAGTTTGAAAAATACATTTTTCTGAACTTCTTTTCTTTTGATTTGTGATAGAAAATTTAGGACTAGCTCATGGCAACTGCTTTGCTGCTCTGTGGAGAGCATCAGAAGTGTATTTTACCCATCTAGCTTGCACGTTAAGGAGTGGTGGACTTGCTAAAAGCAAAGATGCTTTTTATGGGAGAATTTTTTTATGAAAGAATCATACACATTTGCATGCAAAGCTCTTTGCCCCAGTAAGTTTCATAATTCCAAATCCTGATCCTCCAGTGCCTTGCATTTTGAATGTTAAATTTTAGTGAAGTGTATGCAAAAAACAGTATGTAAGTTATTCTTGCTAGTGTAAAGGGAGGACTATATTTAACATCCTTGACACTCACAAGTGCTAAGAAATGTGGAAGATGTGAGGCAACAAAGAATCAGGACTCTTACTTTTGATATTCACCTTCCTCCAGCTTGTTCGTGACTTTGAGTTTTTAAACCTCACATACAGCCAGGCACAGGAAAACCAAGCTTCATAACTCAGCAGCAGAAGCTACATGAAGGCCCTGTTTAAAGTCAAAGGGTTTTTAGTTGAGCATGTTCTTAAATGCTGTGTTTAAAGTTAAATACATTCTTGAAGGCACCATTGACTCCACAGTCAGGAAATAATGAGACACAATTATTAAAATAGAACTCTCTCTTTATATTTTAAATAATTGTGTCTCATCATTTCTTGACTATGGCTTCAATGACGCACTTGAAAAGTAGTTAACTTTTGAGAGGTGCCTACTGGAAAGGCATATGGAAACTCCCATTTTTTTTTTCTCACATGTTTAAATACCGATTGTCATTCCATTTAATGCCAAAACTTTTCATTCTGTTGAACACTGAATAAATGAAATGTATGGATGTTATTCGTGGATCTTTTTCTTCTCTAATTTAGCTGCATACTAGTTTTTTGTATTAAATTCCCTAAATTCCCGCTTTTAATAAAGCTTTCAGCTCCTGCAAAACTTCCCGTATTTTCTGCTTAAAAAGTAAAGGTCATATTAAACTGACTCTTGCATATCGCTTTCTGGGAAGGTAGTCTGAGCAATGCATGAGTTTATCCTCAGAGTGGAAAGATCCTCCCCACAGAACACTCAATTGTGGTATCCAGGTGCTTTGACATATAAATGGAACACCACAGGCATTAAATAATTGGGTCAGATATCTTCAAGATCTTTATTCTACTGTCAAACACAATTTAGATCAGATAATTTCCAAAGTTAAAAGAACTTACTCCTGCTCCCATTAAAATCAAGAGCAAAATTCCCTATTGGTAGCACTCTGGGCAGACTGAGGCCTAAAGACATTTTTTCGTATTTCATTATTTGGTCTTCTCTGAAACTTCTTTGAATGGGTAATAGTTTTAAATTCGCTGATTGATTCTTGAATTTAGTACTATCGGATTCCTTTAATCTCCTCTTTCCCTTCACTGGCACATTTTGCTGCAGACCCTGCAAATTCTAACCTGAACAATTGATCCACTCAATTCTATGGCTTATTGGTCAAAATTAGCAAGGCCTGTGGAGAAATCAAAGGCAAGATCATAGTGTCCTACATACTCATAAAGATCACTGCCCTGCAAGCACATGATAATGACTTTGTGCATACAGCAATTTCACTGAGTTCAGAGCTTTGATGCTACAGTTTACTTCATATACTTGGAGCCACTTTGAATATATTGGGTTTCCTCACAAGTCCGTGAATAATAAGGATTGGGGCATAAGAAGACTTCTTAAGGAGTAATAAATCAGTGGCATTAAGTATGAGAAGTTTGCTCTTTGCAAAGCTCCTTTGAAGTGTAAATGTTTGGGCATCATTTTGTTACTAGTCTGTTTTGTTCTCTCAGGCTCAGCTGCTGTGATAACATTGAGTTTTAGTAGAATGACTAGAAATGGAAAAAAGCTCAGCAGTCAAATTTCAAGAAGTGGAAAGTGCTTTTCATGTCATTATGGATACTGATGATCCCAAGGTTTTATATTTTTTTCTTGTATTTGTTTGTTTTAATAAAAGATGCTAAAGCTAGAAAATTTCAAACAGGGAATTTCTGAAATAAATATATTAACCCAGGCAATCAAAAGCTATATTGTACCAGTACAGCAGTGCCATCATTTTTCAAGAGCTAGAAGGAAATAATCAATCAATCTCAGAACAAGCAGCAGTCATTTTCCTTTTTACACTTCTATTAAGAATGTACAGAAAGATCAACTTTGGCAAAAAGATCAGGTTCAAAGGAAAACCCTTTCAGGTGAAAAATTTAATTTAAGTCTATTTCCTAGGTTATGCCATTCCCTCCCTTCTATTTTATGAATAATTCTCTCCTATAGTTTGGAATAACAGAATGAATTTCAACAGCCTGAATTAAATATGTAATAATAATATCAGGCAATTTCACATAATTTTGGCAGAATTCTAATGGAAAAAAATACAAAAGCAGTTTCTTCTCCAAAATATTGTGCTGGACTATTTTTATATAAAGAACAATGTTTTAATTCTTTTTTAAATTTGACTATTCATTTGATTTCTTCAGATTAATTGTCTGGATAGAAAAATGGTAGGGCCAAAACTGCATCAAAATTAGCATGTTATCAGATGAAACTCTGCTCATAATTATCTCAGTTAAAGAATCAGCTCTAAATTTTGCACAGGTATAATTGAGCATGAAATGTGCCCCAATTTTATCCTCCTCTGAAATTCAAATACATTTTATCTTTTAATTTTTACAGCAGTTATGGCATTGTTGAATACTTGTGCAGACACCATCTTATATTCTGTTATGGAAATGTGTCAATTTTGTGTAAGCTGAATTATGCATGTAAAGTTTGGGGGCATTTGTGTTTTCTTTGAATGATACAATACTCACATTAAATGTAGATTGAGCTTGGGAGAAGAAGCATGAGCCAGTGATTTTTCTATGTTGTGGGAACTGGGAAACCTGGGTCTGTTTCCAGTTCTGCCACTTAACTGTTCTATCACCTTGAACAAAGTTTCTCCAGCAAAGTCGAACTTAAGTGCTTCAAGTTATGCATCCAGCTCCATATTCAAGCACCTAAATTTGCAGATACTGATGAATGAGGGAGTTAAACTCATCTCACCACTTATTTTGATGTCTCAGTGTAAATTTTGGTACATAATGTCAAGCTTTCAAATTTGAAGATCTTGCCCTAATCTTCTCTATGCCATCTGTAAAGTATACAGAACAATTCTAACCTAGCAGGATGAGGGGCATTATAAAATGAGGAAAGGACGGATATGACATGTTTTGAAATCTTCAGAAAACACCTGCAACATATAAGCGTTCAGGAAAATTTTGTTATTACTACATACAAGCATTGCAATGGTCCTCCCCCTCTGAAGCATTTATAGCTGTAGCAGGAAGAAGCAGTTCCTGGGAATTACCCAAGTAAAATGGAAATAGAGAAGTTAGCAGAAGAGAAGATCCTGCCTGACACATTGTAGAAAGAACTACACATGCAAGTGCACCTGGATGGTGGGTCACTACCCAGCTCCAGAGCTGTTTGTCTGCCGCAGAGGGAGACGAAGCATCTGCAGGCAATGCTGCTGTGTGACTCTCCTCATCTTGCTGCCTGCTTTACCAAGAAGCCAGTGTAGCAGAAACTGGAGAAACACAGAATAAACAATAGATGTGTACTTTCTCTTCCAGAATGATAATGCCTTGGAAGGGATGGACTGCAAGGAAAAAGAGAAGCTTTGGAAAAGTGCTCAGAAATAAGAGGGAGATGGTATGGAAGAAGAACAGAAAGTGAGTCAAGCATTTGTGGGTAGGTGTTGGAGAAAAGCAAATGTCAGGAGTAGGACTGGGACAGAAGGAAGAGTTAGAAAGGGATATGATGTGTATTTACTCCTTGAAAACATGAAAGAGAACCAGTCTTGAAAATTTAACCCCTAAGCGAAAGAAAAAAACCACAAGCCAGTAGTTCTTGCTTTCTCTTTCCTGTTACAACAAAACAATGGGAACAACCAATTTTTTAGCCAGACCTCGCAAGGGAGCAGTTGCTAGACTAAATAAAAAGCTCCAAACTCTTCACAAAAGAGAAGAAGAGAGTCTGAGGGAGAGTCCTCTGAGAGCCGGGATGACACAGTATCACCCCGCCACTAACCCAGGCTACACTGCGTATCAAGGGGACGATACAGCCCTGAAACATCACAGTACAGAGGAACATGGGGTTATGGACTGCAGGCAACTGTTGGAATATGGTTGTAATTTGAAAAATCCCTTTCATTCTGCGAGGCTGCACCAGTGTAACAAAGCCATGTGGTTATGCTACTATATCAGGACGAGAACAGATTGAACCTGTTAAACATATGATCAGGCCTTCTGTGAACAGAAAGTGGTGTTCTCCCAACCCCCAGTTTGATTTCTGCACTCACTATGCCCTGTTCTGCCCTAAACACATGTCAGCCCATGCCTGAGTGCTCATTTCAACACCGGTGTTTTGTGAGCAGCTGTGCTCACATCTGTTGGCAATGAAGGGATTTCAGTTGTTGAGGTCCCATGCTCTTTTCCTTTTGGTCTGCCTGTAACAAGGACCACAGCCAAGATGAATACTCTTCTAGGTCATGTTGGTTTGGGATTAAATACTGCAGCATTTATATTACTGCTCTGCTCTGCCGTTTGTCTGTGCCTCTGTGATTGCCTGCTGCTCACTGTACTGAGGACATAGCCCTTAACTTATATTCCTGCACTGAATCCATGTTCCCCCAATGCGAATCCTCCAAAAAAACCCAGATAAGACAAGAACAGGCCACTTCTTTCTATGATACTGTTAGCTGGAATGCTTTTCTTCTCTTTTTTACTTTCTTTATGATTCATGTGCTATATGCATTTGCCTCCTTCCTCTGCTATCAGTGCTCTGAAGGCCAGACAGGGAGTCCAGGTCAGCAGATGGTACAAGTCCAGAAGGGCAATTCTCTGCAATCAGCAGAAGAGAAATTCAGTGTTTTGGGACATACTGGATTTAAGTCATTGAGCTATTGGTGAAAGTTATGGATTTTGCACTTTATATAACATCTGCTCGGCTTCAGTGTTATTATTCTGCAGTGAGAGAGCATTATTCTTAAGTCTGCAGGGGATGGTCCCCCATGTGAATCAAACTCTACATTCATGAGCCATGTCAAACTCAGGGAAAGAAGTAAAGGAATTTAAAGCTTTGACTATTCAGCATATCTAAGCTTATGTATCTTTCACAAAGTAAGATAAAGATTGCTTTTACACACCATCTCCTTCAAATGAACTGAATTTCCAATCTGTTAAACCATATACCGCTTCAGGAGGGATTTCAATGAGATGTTATGAGGACAAAACGTCTTAGTTCAAGATTTCACTTTCTTGCATTAGGATTTGAAATGTGTCTAATACAACTCTATGCAACTTTATAATGGACATTTCCTTAAATGTACAGCTTACCATGACAAATAACAAATTCAATCTCTTAAAAAAACTTCAACTATTATCCAAGGCAAAATGAAAATTGTCAGAGCTACCGTTCTTTCTGGGATCTAAAGTGAATCTTGCATGATAATGTGCCTTCATCTCCCTGACATCTCCCCCACTACACACACAAACCCACACATGTTTCCTAACCTGAATATCATTCAAGAATATAATACAAATAATAACTCATTCTCTCCTTGTAGAAGACATAAACTGAATAATTTATAGGTTGCTTATTGGTCTGCTTCTATCCTTTATGTAAGTGGGTGTGGCGTGACTTACAAAGGACCTGTTCAACCAATGCTAAGTCAAAGTGAATCATAGATCTGATTTTAAAAGTGATGTGGTTGTGGTCATTTTTGTCTCCTGATGCAATTAATTTCCTGGTTTGGAACACAGAATGCATTAAGTATCAGGAAGCTGAGCTAGGTAATGTGTTTGTCAAAGAACAAGACCTGTTTTCCTAAGCGGGTTGGTCATTTGCAAGTAGAATATCTATCTGTGGCTATTAGATAAATATGTATTTTTATACATATTTATCTTTCTCTCATCAGATGCTTACTTTCTTCTATCTGTGCATATTTTCTGAATCTAAGCCACAGCCTGATAGCAACTTTTTATTTATTGTACTTTAATTGTGGTTCCATGAGCTTCTTTCTTCCAGGAATCAGATCCTGATCTATGACTATGTTCTCATGGACACTTAACTAATTAATAATATCCTATTATCTTGTAGGCATGTTGTTTTATCATTGGCATTTAAAGAAACTTGCTACACTATTTTAAGCTGATGGAGCTGGGAATCGTCTTTGTGGTTTGTGTTAGTACAACACCCAGTGTAATGGGGTCTGGGTTTCCCAGGTGATACCATAACACAATAAATAAATGATGATAGTAAAATGCTACCGGTGAAAAGTTCCAGTTGCCAGTGATCAGAGTTGAAATGAACTCCAAAGCTCACTGATGGAGAAAAGCCTGGAGTTGCAATATATAATAAGTGAATAGGAGAGAATCAAGCTCTTAATTTGTAATGCATGAACAATGAAAATTTGATTAAATGAAAGCTTCTGCTACTAAGTTTTGGCTGTAAAATGTTTGCTCCAGAAGGTTAGGGTAGCTCATAATTAGTATACTAGAAATATAATGCAAATAAATAAACAACCTTCTCACAGGGAAAAATCCCAGTGTTACATAACTGATGCTTTGGAATGACTGCTGGCTGGAAAGGTCTTTTTTGCAAAGTTTCATATTCATTATCCTTGAGGCAAAGAGAATTAAAATAAAGCAGAAAAGAGAGCCTCAAGAAGACTTCAGTGCAGACAGCACAGACTCAATTTCCATCTAAAGTAATGGTGTGAGCAATCTCACACCATTACTCCCAACTCCAATAAGTTCATTGTGTCTGCAATACTGCCTACAAGTTGCACACACAAAAGGAGAAACTAAGGTTTCTCTCCCTGCCCCATCTCATTTGGATAATGTAGTTCAGTATGCTGGGACTTTTCATGTCATGGATGAGCAGCCTAAGTGATAGAGAAATGAAAAGTTGTCAGCACGCAAAGACATATGCTGGACTTACACAGCATATCACAGCAAGCCAGAAACACTTGAGGAAACTAAAATGCTACTTCCAGTACCAATAGGTCCTGTAGACATAGGGTGACAGGCAAAAGTGATCTGAGCTCTGCATTTGCCTCTATAAGTCATCTACAGAGGCTAGATGAACACCTATTTAAGGAAGATTTAAAGGGAAAAGAAATCCCAGACTGTCAACACACTGTCTCATGAAAGTTTTAACTGGTTCTTCTCTGCTTAAACCAAATAATGTTCTATATAAACAGAGAAAGGTATGTAAACATCCTATATGTAGTACATTTGGTTAAATAAACAGTTTGCATACTAATGTAAACGGCTTAGGTGCTTTAATGTGCTGGTGTTACAGCAGGTTCTTAGTTACAGACTTCAGAACTCAAAAGGGAATGTGTATGTTCAGGCATTTTGATCAAAAATAAATATACTCAGGAACTGTGCATATTTTCTCCCTTGATCTTATCAATTCTTTTCTCAGTGCTATCAACTAGTTTCACAAAGTCTTACTTGATTGGTAAAAGCTGTTGTTTCTTTTCAGGAGGGGAGTGGAAATTGTGGCGTTATGGGGGGTTTCCACTTCTACGACTTGAGAAAACAGAATGTTTTGTGAGTTGAAACATGAGCGCTTAAGGTTTATGACAGAGGCAACATCCTCCATTGCTTTCTAGGAGAACTGAACAAAATAAAGAAAAATGCCTCATGATATATTTGCATGTACCTAAAAAGGAAAATGAAATTCTGTAGAAAATTGAATCTGGTAGTTGACTCTCTGATCTTACACGTATCAGCTGGGGCTGTGTCTACAGAATTTCTTTACTGACTGCATTTAAACTTCGCTGTTTAAACACTACTGAATGGCTAGTTACATTAAATACATTCTCTTCTTTATGTGCAGTAAGAAGGGAGTCTCAGAAGAGGCCTTCCCACGTCTGTCATCAGCTAAATTAGGAAATGAAAATTGATTCCTAGGAGCCATGTTACAAAAGTTATGTGTTCTTTTTAAGAAATTTAGCATGCAGAATACAGCTCAGTGTCACTAACTGCAGAACCCATAAGCACAGTCAAAAGGATTTAAAAAAGCGGGGAGGGAGGAGGAGCCATGATGCTGCAGCCTTTATTTCTCTCTTAATTACAGGTGCCAATGTCTCTGCCATCTGGCCTGTCTCATGACAAAGTCTCAACAGACAAAGAGTGCAGAAATAAATAGACAATTAGTAAAATGCATTGACTGCATGAGCTGCTGAGTAAGCAATTGTTGCCAGTACTAATACAGTTTCCTCACCCATAGATTCTGGTGTAATTTCTCCAATTGCTCTATTAACATGTAGGACTAGAGTTTTCCTTCTGTCAAAGGCAGGCAGTTCAGGAGGGCTAGTCAAGTCATGAAAAAGCACTGTTGCTCTCTCTACTGCTCAAATAAACTCTGCAATTGGTGTCAGCAGTTGTAAGACCAGATGAGGTCAAGGAGATACCCCCAGAGCAAATCCCTGCTTCAGTGCAAGACGTGGCCCCATATATACATTTGTATCCCCATTAACAGTATATTAATATATAGGTAACATTTATTTTCAACTCAAACATTCATATATTGCAGTATATCTGCATAATATCACCAGCGTGCAACTAGTTCTGGGGTAGAAAACTAGTGATGTGAACACTCAGTTCTAGATTCACTCTACCAACTTTTAGGGTCCAAACTATGGTGCCTCAGTTAGGAATTAGGTTCCTTGGCTCTCTCTACAGTTGATGAAGATGAACAGGTGCCTTGAGAGAGAGATTCAGTTCAAATATAAGATGAATTGCCTCTAGAAGCAACTGCCTGTCATCACTGACCACCGAGTCTCTGTTAGTTGCCAAAAGCTGGTCAGGTGGATCCAGACTACCTGCTTGTGCAGATGGTGCTGTCTGTTTACAGGGAGCTGACTGGAACAGCAGTAGGAACAGAGAGATGTGGGATCATTAATCTCCAGGTAAAGGCAGAGGCTTCACTTTATGAAATATGTGTTGACAAGAGCCCATGACTGCAAACTCTCTGGGCTTCACTGTGTATGCCTAGAGCACCAAAGAGTGAAGCAGGCCCAGCTGGAATCTAGGAAGCCCAGAGTATTTCAGAACTGATTCGTATCCCCCTCTGAACTGTAAACTGGAACTATGGAAAAGCAGAAATTTTTAGAAAGTAATCAGCCTCTCTGACTGCTAAGGAGCAGAATGCTGCTGACCATGTAGTTGTGCATGAAGGTGCCTGATGTTGTGGAACTAACAGTTCTCAGGTTGTCCCACTGATGCGCTCCAGCTGCTGGTTTCACTGAGACTTCGTTGACTCATGATTTCCCTTGCTATGATAAAGGACATCATCTGTTTTCAGATGTATTCATGAAACTTCCATTGACATCATTGGGAGTTGCACATGAGTAGCTGACACCAGGATTTGATCCTAAAAGTTTATGGTGCCCTGAGGAGATATTTTTATGTATTTTGCTTGGTTTCATCTGTGACTAACCTGGGATACAGCCACTCAACCAAACAACAAACATACTTCAATAACTAGAACTACTCAAGAGACACTATCCAGTACAAATAAAGGTGTCCTCAGGGCATGAAGCAAATGTATGGAATTGATGCAATATTCATGCATTCGCTCTCTATTACTAATGTTTTTCCAGCATGTTCAGTGAATTACTCTGTCATGGAATTTATTCATGAAAATATCAATGTAGAAATAAAGCATGGGGTGGGGAGAAAAGAAAATAAGGGGAAATATATAAGAATGGTGATAGACTGTGTATCAAACAGTTGTACAAATGAGCACAGAAGACCAGGAAAAAACTTCTACGTATTTGGACTAACGAAAGATTGATTAGACTGACAGTATTCCAGAGAGCATCATGAACATGAAACCATTTTCCTCTTAAGCACAACAATCTGTTTTATGGTAAAAGGTTGCCAAAAATTGCATTAGATTCTTATTTAGTCCTGATAATAGATTGAAAGCTGTATCACACCACCAAAGCACTATCACTCCAGTATACAGCAGTTTTGCAGTGGCAATTGCAGATGAGAAATGTGACACTGTGAAGTCATTTCTGGAGTCACTGCTCCCTCGGCTGCTGCAGCCATGGCATATTTTCTTCCTTTCTTCTCTGGGATCATTAGTGATGTGAGTTCTACACAACCTGCACTTACATAAGAGGAAGAACTGTCATTGCATCCCAGCTTGGTGCAAGTGGTAAAAAGAAAGGAAAACCTCGAAATTTCACATCCTTGAGAAGGTTCACAACAATTACTGCCAAAATCTATGTCCTGAGGAATTAAATGCAGTCTTTTCATAAAGTTCTGGTTCTAGAAGTTACTAGTGCAGTGGATCCCAAATCCTAAGATTTCTGTGATATTTTGTGGGAGATTAAGATTTTCAGTAGTCAGATAAAGCAAGATTCAAATGCAAAATGCAGCTTTCAGATACTTTCTGAGCATGCCCATAAAGCAGATCATGGTTTACAGTGACATGATGTATCAGAGATACCAGATTAGAGACTAATACATCTATAGATATCAGAACAGGAGTAAAACTGATAAGAAACAATGACTGGACTGTAAAACAAATGGCTAGAAGAAACTCAAAGTATAAACAAAACACATATCTTTAACTGATTAACCACTGAAACTAGTTAATGAGGAAGATGTCTGCATACCTAATTTCTTACAATCAGTGCCTTTGATGCATGCTAGTATCTTCCAGTTGATGTCTTTCTGGAAGATATAGTTTAATTAGACAGAAGACTATGTACAGATATATGTAGGCAATATACAGGCTATATACAGGGGTAACTGGATGGAATTTTAGGGCCTATGATTTCATCAAGAGGAAAAAGAAAATTAATAACATTAATTATTGATAGCATTGAGGAAATATCCAACACCCTTTGTGGTCTTATATATTCTTCAGAGAAGCTAAAAATGATAAGGTGTAGAAACAGGGATAGCCAGAAAACACTGGGTATTCAGCAAAATTCCAGGTCCTCACAATTGTGCATGAAACCAGAGTAGAAGATTGCCTCTCTTGGAGTAAAAACATATATGACTTTTTAATCCATTACTTCAGTTTTTAACATTAGTTACATGTAAGCTACTTGAGAGCAAGTATTGACTGGAAACCACTTATAAAAACAGAGAAGAAAACATTTTGAGATGCATTACAAATTTTTAATTGATTAAATATCCCCAAATCTTTATTTTTAATGAAAATAAGTTATATTCATGTGAAAAGCAATTTTTGCATTTATTTATTGATTTAGTATATTTCTTTTTTGGTGCACTGATGTATGCCACAAAATATCATAACCTGAAATACAAAATGTCTTCTTGGGCTCTCACTGCTTATCTGTAATTTGGTGATTGTAACAGTATAGACAGGGTTATGAAAAATCAGCACAAATAATGATATTAATAGCATTGCATTTTCTGCTCCTGCTGTATTGTTTGGAATAGCTATGTCTGCTGAAAAATATTTCTTACACATGAATTTTATTTGTTTCCAGTAACACTCATAATGGCCTAAAGATAAATGGAGGACAAGAAAAAAGGGCTACAACAAAAACAGAGAGTTGTTAAATGGTGACTAATTCGTAGATGAAGCTAGAATGACTATGACCATCTAGTCTGCCTCCTGAAATAATACAAGCCATTTCTCTAAGCAGTTGCTGCAGTGAATTCATTTCTCTTAGAGCTACAGTATCTCTTTTTGAAATATATTGATTTTTCATTGAAAGATCTCATGTGACAAAAAAATCTACCATGACTTCAGGCTAGTTCTTCCCATGCTTAATTACCAACACTGTTAAAAATCAGATAAAAGAATTCTAATTTTTCTGAATTTGCCTAGCTTCAACTTGCAGACATTGTACCTCATTACATCTTTATCTGGAATAAAGAAGCCTCCGCCATCATCAAACTCCTTATTGACTATGATCAAAACATCTGTTTTCCATTTGGGGTAAATACATGGAACACAATTCCAGTATTTCTCACAGCAAAAATAATAAATTTACAATAAAACAATAAAAAATTAAAAATAAAAAACTGTCTCCAGTACCCTTCTATGTAGTTTGTTTCTTGTAGGCATGATGATGGTGGAAATAGAGTCTCCCTGGAAACTCTGCCCACGATGGCCTGCTGTGCTCAGGGGTGGCAGGAGGGGAAGGAGAGCTAGAAGAAGGGCATGACAGGCTCTGAGTCACAGCTGAAGAAGCAGGGGACCATCTAGCAAAGTGATACAGCTGCATGAGTAGAAAGTGGAAAAGTGACAGAGGAGAGTGTTTATTATTGGCACTCAAATAGCTGTACATGTTATGATTGATATAGAAATGTCTTGAAAAGTGCTCTGAACTGGATGAAGCAGGCATTGCAAATAAATACGGAAGTAGAATAGAAAGTATTGACACATATATGAGTAAAATACAGCACATCATCAAATATCTTTCCTGGATTCAGATTTGCTGGGAAAAAAAATTGCTGTCATTATAGCAGTCAGGCATATATATACAACTCCTTCAGCATTTGCTTTGTAAAAGACCTGAATCCCAATTCCCATATTCCTAATACACTCACACCCTGGAGGAATCAGTAGAGATTGCACAGGGTGTAAAAGTCGGCACAGACTCATGCCTTCAACCCCTTTAATGTTTGCTGCAGTGTGTGGGTACACCCTGATGCTTATCACAGTATCACCCAGTGTAGCTTAAAACCTAGTTGATTCTGTTACGTTAAGAGGAAAGGAATAAAGAAGACTGTAACCATAAGTGTTTGAATATAATGTATATGCCCACGTTAGAGGCAGACAAAGACATCATACATCTGATAACTTTCAGTAAATAAGGCTATTAACATTTCTTTGTTTTTCGTATATAGGTCAATTAAAGTATACTCCTCCTACTGAGAATGATATAATACAATTTCACTGTTAATTCATTCTCATCCTCCCTCATCATAAACCTTTCTTGCACAACCAGCTTCACTCCAGGCTGTTCAGCCCTGCATGTACATCTTGAATTTCATTACAGTTTTCAGTACAGAGATCATCTGAGCTGTGAAAGAAGATGTTTAATAAAAAGTCCAGTATATTGACGGTTTCAGGAGTTGAGACACCAAAAATTCATCTTACAATTATATCATCATACCATTCTGATAGAATATTTGTTGAATTTTCACATGAGACAGTCTTATCAAACTCAGAGGAGGAGATGAGCAAAGCAGGTCTCAGTTGTGACTGGATAATGAGATAAAGAAATGATTTATAATATGAAAGGTTTTGCACACACGAACAAAACCTTCCATTCTCGACAGTGCCAGGTGGAAAACTAATCTTCACATGCTGCACCAATATTATTTTTCACTTCCTTTAACTAGGATGTACAACCTGACCATATGTAAAAAAATCCAAACCAACCCAAAACAAATCAATGGCTTCAATGAGAGTCGAGGCTGTTTAACATCTCCCTCGAGATGATCAGCACCACTTATGACTGGCTGCTATGTTGCTGCACTTCCCACAGTGTAATAGAGGAAACTTACCCTTGATGATTTAATACTTGTAAGACTCTCTGAGTTTAGTCTAAAATGTCTACTTAGTACTGAAAACAATGATTTAAATATTTACTTAAATGTATTAATGGATAACCTCTTTTTTTTATATTAAGTAGACGGCTAAGTATCCAGCACTCTATTATTTTTATCATCTTAATGCAAAATAAGTAAAGATAAGAGGAAGCAACGGGACAAATAATAATACAATGTATCTCCATGGAACGCTAAATTCATTTAGCTCTGGTGCAGTGCTTGGTGCAATATAAAAGGGTAAACTAGAGGGCAGACTTTACTTGACTGCACTCTATCTTTTCATGTTTGTGAGCACGAAAAGAAGTATTACACTACTTTTCGTGCTCACAAACCATTCTGTTGCATCAGCTGGGAAAAAAAAAAAAAAAAAAAAAACCCACAGGAGCTGTCCACTGCCCAGAACCAGTTTAACTTTAAAAAAGGCCTGCATTAAGCTAGAGGCACAAGCTTCCAGAGATAATTACTTTATCTCTTCACAAATGCGTGCTTTGATTAAAATGTCTATTCACTGTTCCCATCAGTACAAGCACAGATTTATTGTACCAAGTCTAAATATACTTTTGGCTTGAGCAAATAAAAATGATTATATTTCATTCAGCGCATCATTGGGCTCCTTTCCTAAGTCATGCTACATTTTGGTCACAGAAAGGCAGGAATTAAAATAATTAGAAATCAACAGTAAAACAGTGCATTGCACTTAGGGCTGCATTTTTAGCTACATCCACTCATCACATCTTTCTCTTTCTCCACTATTACCACCAAAAATGTTTCTGCATGAGCCCAGTCACCAGTGTGGATTTATGCAGTCTCTAAGGTCTCATTTGAACTATGCCTACTGTAAACAGTGCTTGGTGTCCCTGTGTTGCCACATGTCCTTCTCCTGCAGATGGTCTCAGTGTCAGTGATGGTATCATCGCGCTGTGGAAATCAAAGTAGTAGCCCTTCAGCAGAGGAATTAATGAAGTCTATCTCATGCTAATTATTTGAATCATCTTTAGGGGGATTTTTGCTGGAAGACCACACCAAACAGCCTTAAGCAGTTCAATGATTGGATTTTTGGAGTTCTAAAGCAAGTTTAAGAATTATCAGACCTTCTTGGTAATCTCAGTGCTGTAACTAATGTCTACGGACAGAAAGAAAAAGTTTGCATTTGGCTGCTTCTGTTATAACAGCAAGAAGACCGTGGCTTGCCCAAGGTCCATCAGGTATGTAGGTCATTCCCGTCACCTGAGTGGCTCAGGGCATCCTGGTCACATAGGTCTTTCAGCCACATGAATCATCTGGTTTGCCCAAGTAACCAGGAGTCCCTTCTCTCTTTGAGGATCCCTGGTCACCTCAGTCACCCAAGGGACGCAATTGCCTGCAGCAACACTGTCATGTTAGTCACCTCAATTACTCACCTCAGCCTGTTGTGCTTTACAGAAAAGGGCAGTGTAAATACCATGGAACTGATGGAACTTATTTTGAAATGGTTGTGTACAAAGGCGTACTTCAGAGTCCAGATGTTTTGAATTATCTGTGTGTTTCTAAAAATATGATCTTTCAATATATATAACCAAAGTAGTTATTCACAATTTTTTACTAAAACTAAAAATTATCAAAATTGCTTTGGTAGTAAAAAATTAAATCCAATAAATTCAATTGACCCTTTAATTGTCAGGTCAGCAAATACTTGGCATTAGAATGAGGTTTTATTCCAAATAGCTATGTCTATCAAAGCTTCCCGTTTGGATTTAATGTAGCAACCACTGTGTGACTGACCATACATGTAGGCACTATGGCTATTGCTTTGTGAAATGCTTATTTCTTTAAAACAGATTAACTCATTCATGGAAAAGCATAGTATGATAAGCTGGAAAATGGCTGGAAGTACAAATTTTGTTTAAAGACACTACAGAAGAGAAATAGAAATAATGAAAATAGTAACAGGAACAGTATGTGTAAAAATAATGACAATAGTCTCTATGGCAACTGGTTCTAGAGGCAACTGGTTTGAACAAGCAGCTGCTTTTTACCTACCTCAGTCCATTCATTATTGTATTATAAATAATGTTTCTAATGTCAAGGAGAATTTTATTATCTTGTATTATCAATTATTAATCAAATTTCAGTATTACCTGGGAGCTCCCATCACAAACCAAGTTGTTGAACTTTTCTATCTGTGACATCTTTCTGTGGCTGACCTGCTCTTTTAATACATATTTTGTGGATTTTTTTGCTGTACTGTGCTCTGGCCTCTAAGATAATTCAGTAAAAAATAAATAAATAAATAAATAAATAAATAAATAAAGGATAACTGTTAGAGATTCTTTAATAGAGGAGTAGTGTGTATCTCGAATTTACAAATAGCATAGAGACTGAATTTTAATACCTATGACCTTTTAGTTATATGCACAGACATCTAGTATGGTGTTGTGGGATAGAGTGTAGCTTGAAAACACAGTGTTGCCTCACAAAATTAAATGTAGCAATTGCAGGTAGAAAAGAGCAATTATCTCTAGGCTGTGAATTCTTTGACACCTCCTATTATAAACAAGAATACTGCTCCTACAGTATACTGTATCTATTGTTGAAAAGTCATTTTACATCCAAGTTATGGGAAATATGAAAGCAA
Organism: Apteryx mantelli; assembly: GCF_036417845.1. Lineage (NCBI taxonomy): Eukaryota > Metazoa > Chordata > Aves > Apterygiformes > Apterygidae > Apteryx > Apteryx mantelli. The sequence goes on along the minus strand of NC_089979.1, from coordinate 16,172,895 downwards.
GAACTTCAGCCAACTAAAATAATTATGATAATCCTGTTCCAAATAGAAGTTCCAATCCTGTGTTATTGAAGTAAATGGGATTTTTGCCATTAAATCTGAAGGAGACCAGGACTGGGCCCTGCATTTTGCAGTGGGTCAGAATCCAGACTTTATATCCTATAATGTTATTGACCATTCCTTAGACTCATTATATTTCTCCTCTTTTGAGGTTTTTTCTGGCTTGTTGGGTACAACTGCTTTTAAAACCATGGCAACTCTCTTGGCAGTCTTCACACCTTTCATTATTCTCCTATTTAACTCTAATGTTGTTTCACAGAGAAGGTAAATGACGGAGAGAAAGAAAGAAGAAAAGAATCCCTTATTTCTGCATGTTCAAAGGTAGTTCATTTTAACTCTTGTTTGGACTATGTGTTATTTTATATTCAGAACCTAATAATCAGAAGGAAATCTGTCAAAGCAGCAGAATAACATCCTTATTTTTCTCTCTAGACCTTTGTAAATAGTATAAGAAAATACCAAATGATAAATCTTAGTTTGTTTATTGTTTGGTGCACAAGCTACCAAAATAGTCTATGTTTCAGACATGTATTGAGCTGCAGAAAGTGTGAAACTACTACCATTCTCATTCTGAATTTTTCTTATAAAAATGATAATATCAACATAAAAGATAAATAGATAATATCAACTACAACAAATGATTAAGCAAAACTGAGAATTTCACCCAGGGTGAAATTTCTCCGCATGTTCCCAAAAGAACAAAGATTTTTATCATGGGCAGCAACTCGGTTATTTTACCAGACAATGCAGTTGTTTTGTGGCAAAATATGATAAACCGTTGCTCTGGAATGGAGAAAAGCTAGTTTTCTTTGGTGCTTTAAAAAATGAATAAATAAGGTAACCATAAGATTTTTCCTTCTATGTGCAGCATTATTAGGCTGTGTAGCAGCAAGTGCTTTGACACAAATCCTTTTTTTCAGAAATACAGCAGCATATTGTCATTTATTTCTAATACAGTGAATAAAAGCAGTGCTTTGGCTGCTTTCTGAATATTGAATAAATAGTGCACACGGTACTATTCATGAAATAGAGAATGGTTGTGCTATTATTTGTATTAGAATGATAGTCATTGGTCTGAATAAAAATGAGATCATGTTTGCATAATACAAAAAAATTATTTCACCAAATATTTACAGTCCAAATTAAGGAGAGGAAAAGATGAGTTAGAAGGCACTGGGAACATCAAGAGGGCTTAAGACATTTATTCCTCTGCTGACACAGGGAGTCTGTGTCAGAGCAGGGACAGAATCTCCTGAGTCTTCATTTTGTGCCCTTAGTACTGGACAGTTATAGTTTATATAAATGCTGGCATAAATTAACATTGAGGTTTCCTCAAAAATACTAGTGTGGATTACAGTGCTTTTTAACCTCACAAATGTACGAGAACTAAGGAATGTGAAGTACCTGCAGACAATAAAGTCTGCAAGTATTTCTAATCGGTCTTGTGATAAATAAATCCCCATGTTCCTTTGATGGTTCACATGGTTGGTAGAGTGGTGAGCATCACAACACGACAGCAGATTAAGTGCAACCTTCTCTCCAAATTTGCACGGAACCCCCACTAATGAGCGCAGCTAACAGAGGCAGCAAACAGACGCAGCAGTTTGCACAGCAGTTCGCGCAGAAGGGTGCACGAAGGAACCTTTGTTTCTGATCCCTGTGGCGTACGCTTCCTCAAGTATGGTTGTGACACGCCGCAGAGCGTGTTCCCCAGTGGCTGTTGGAGTTGCTGTGTCAGAGGCTGGGACCCAGACCGACCCTCTGACAGCAGATGCAGCTCTCCAGGTCTCAGGCTGCAGGGAGTGCTTGGGGCCTCTCCGGGAGGCCTGGGCTGGCAGCCAGCTCTCCTGCAGGAGGTGTGCTGCTGTTGACGAGCTGTGTCGTCAGGTAAGGGAGTTACAGGAGGAGGTCAGTAGGCTGCGCAGCATCTGAGAAGCGGAGCAAGAGATAGACAAGGTATTCTCAGAGACTGTGCAGCTTCGGGAGTCCCAACCCCCTGCAGCAGTGGAGTTGCCAGAGGGCTCTGTGCCGTGTGAAACGGTACATCATAACACCGTAGAAGAAGGCTGGAAACTGGTCACTGCTCGTGGGAGGAGAAAGGCTCCTACTCCTCCCGAAGACTTGCAGCTGAAGAATAGGTTTAGTGCCCTCCAGGATGAGGAGGAGATGGGCATGGCTGCAAGGGGAATAACTGGGACAACAGAACCTGTGCCTTGCTGGAATGCCCGAAAGAAGCGGCGGGTGATTGCTGTGGGGGACTCCCTGCTGCAGGGGATGGAGGCATCTATCTGCCGACCTGACCTCTTGTCTAGAGAGGTTTGTGGCCTGCCGGGGGCTCGTGTGAGAGATGTCATGGAAAGACTGCCAAGGCTTGTCCACGCTTCGGACTATTACCCACTGCTGCTCTTCCATGTGGGCGCCAATGACACCAAGGGCAAACTGGAGACCATCAAGCAGGATTTCAGAGCTCTGGGGATGGTGGTCAAGGGTCTGGGAGCCCAGGTCATCTTCTCCTCAATCCTGCCAGTGAGGGGGATGGATGAGAGGAGGAGGAGACGGACTTCCCAAGTTAACGACTGGCTGCGCCGCTGGTGTTGGCAACAGGGTTTTGGTTTCTGTGACCATGGAACCCTGTTTGAAGATCGACAACTGATGGCAAGAGATGGGATCCACCTCACGAGGCGGGGCTCGCGGGTCTTTGCCAACAGGTTGGCCAACCTGGTAAGGAGGGCTTTAAACTAGGAAAGATGGGGGAAGGGGAGAGTTATAGTGCCAGGGTAGCTGGCAAAAGACTGCTCAAGTCGGGATGCCTCCAGCAGGTGAATGCAGCCAGGGTAGTTGGCCTGGGATGTGGCTATGGAGGATCCTCTTGTATGCCTCCTGGGAAACCTGCATGCTCGATCACCTCCCTGAAATGCCTGTACACCAATGCACGCAGCTTGGGGAACAAACAGGAAGAACTAGAGATCTGTGTGCGGTCGCAGGGCCATGATCTCATTGCCATTACAGAGACATGGTGGGATAGCTCGCATGACTGGAGTGCTGTCATGGATGGCTACGTGCTTTTTAGGAAAGACAGGCCAGGAAAGCGAGGTGGTGGAGTTGCTCTTTCCGTGAGAGAGCAACTGGAATGTATTGAGCTGTGCCTAGGGGTGGATGAAGAGCGAGTCGAGAGCTTATGGGTAAGGATCAAAGGGCAGGCTAGCATGGGTGACACTGTTGTGGGTGTTTACTACAGGCCACCTGATCAGGAAGAGGAAGTCGATGAGGCCTTCTACAGACAGCCTCACGATCCCAGGCCCTGGTTCTCATGGGGGACTTCAACCACCCTGATATCTGCTGGAAAGACAACACAGCTAGGCACAAGCAGTCACAGAGGTTCCTGCAGAGCATTGGTGACAGCTTCTTGACACAGGTGGTGGAGGAGCCAACAAGGAGAGGTGTGCTGCTGGACCTCGTACTAACAAACAAAGAAGGACTGGTGGAAGATGTGAAGGTCGGGGGCTGCCTTGGCTGCAGTGACCATGAGATGGTGGAGTTCAGGATCCTGCGAGGAGGCAGCAGGGCACCAAGTAGGATCTCCACCCTGGACTTCAGGAGAGCAAACTTTGGCCTCTTCAGGGACCTACTTGGAGGAATCCCATGGGTTAGGGCCCTAGAAGGAAGGGGGGGGGTCCAAGAGAGCTGGTTAATATTCAAACATCACTTCCTCCAAGCTCAAGATCAGTGTATCCCTATGAGTAGGAAGTCAAGCAAAGGAGGCAGGAGACCTGCATGGATGAGCAAGGAGCTCCTGGCAAAACTCAAGCAGAAGAAGGAAGTATACAGAAAGTGGAAAGGGGGACAGGCCACTTGGGAGGAATATAGGAATGTTGTCAGAGTATGCAGGGATGCGACGAGGAAGGCTAAGGCCCGTTTGGAATTAAATCTGGCGAGAGATGTCAAGGACAGCAAGAAGGGCTTCTTCAAATACATCAGTAGCAAAAGGAAGACTAGGGAAAATGTGGGCCCTTTGCTGAATGGGGTGGGTGCCCTGGTGACGAAGGATGCAGAGAAGGCAGAGTTACTGAATGCCTTCTTTGCTTCAGTCTTTACTGCTCAGGCCAGCCCTCAGGAACCCCAGACCCTGGAGGCAAAAGAGAAAGTCTGGAGAAAGGAAGACTTTCCCTTGGTCGAGGAGGATCGGGTTAGAGATCATTTAGGCAAACTTGACACCCACAAATCCATGGGCCCCAATGGGATGCACCCACGAGTGCTGAGGGAGCTGGCGGACGTTATTGCTAAGCCACTCTCCATCATCTTTGAAAGGTCATGGAGAACAGGAGAGGTGCCTGAGGACTGGAAGAAAGCCAATGTCACCCCAGTCTTCAAAAAGGGCAAGAAGGAGGACCCAGGCAACTACAGGCCAGTCAGCCTCACCTGCATCCCTGGAAAGGTGATGGAGCAGCTCATCCTGGAGGCTATCTCCAAGCATGTGGAGGACAAGAAGGTGATCAGGAGTAGTCAGCATGGCTTCACCAAGGGGAAATCATGCCTAACCAATCTGACAGCCTCCTATGATGGAATGACTGTCTGGGTGGATGAGGGGAGAGCAGTGGATGTTGTCTCCCTTGACTTCAGCAAGGCTTTCGACACTGTCTCCCATAGCATCCTCATAGGGAAGCTCAGGAAGTGTGGGCTAGATGAGTGGACAGTGAGGTGGATTGAGAACTGGCTGAATGGCAGAGCTCAGAGAGTTGTGATCAGTGGCACAGAGTCTAGTTGGAGGCCTGTAGCTAGCGGTGTCCCCCAGGGGTCAGGACTGGGTCCAGTCTTGTTCAACTTCTTCATCAATGACCTGGATGAAGGGACAGAGCGCACCCTCAGCAAGTTTGACGACGATACAAAACTGGGAGGAGTGGCTGATATGCCAGAGGGCTGTGCTGCCATGCAGAGGGACCTGGACAGGCTGGAGAGGTGGGCGGAGAGGAACCTCATGAAGTTCAACAAAGGGAAGTGCAGGGTCCTGCACCTGGGGAGGAATAACCCCATGCACCAGGACAGGTTGGGGGTTGACCTGCTGGAAAGCAGCTCTGTGGAGAAGGACCTGGGAGTGCTGGTGGACACCAAGTTAAGCATGAGGCAGCAATGTGCCCTTGTGGCCAAGAAGGCCAATGGTATCCTGGGGTGCATCAGGAAGAGTGTTGCCAGCAGGTCGAGGGAGGTGATTCTCCCCCTCTACTCAGCCCTGGTGAGGCCACATCTAGAGTACTGCGTCCAGTTCTGGGCTCCCCAGTACAAGAGGGATGTGGCACTACTGGAGCAAGTCCAGCGAAGGGCTACAAAGATGATTAGGGGACTGGAACATCTCTCTTATGAGGAAAGGCTGAGAGAGCTGGGCCTGTTTAGCCTGGAGAAGAGAAGGCTGAGGGGGGATCTTATCAATGTGTACAAGTATCTGAAGGGAGGGTGTCGAGAGGATGGAGCCAGACTCTTTTGAGTGGTGCCCTGCGACATGACAAGAAGCCAAGGGCACAAACTGAAACACAGACACTTCCATCTGAACATGAGGAAAAACTTCTTCACTGTGAGGGTGACAGAGCACTGGCACAGGTTGCCCGGAGAGGTTGTGGAGTCTCCTTCTCTGGAGATATTCAAAACCCGCCTGGATGCAATCCTGTGCAATGTGCTCTAGGTGACCCTGCTTGAGCAGGGGGGTTGGACTAGATGATCTCCAGAGGTCCCTTCCAACCTCAGCGATTCTGTGATTCTGTGATTCTAATACCGAGTCTTTAAATTTCCAACATTGCAGAACAATGTCATGCTTTTTGAGGAGAAAAAAAAACTTCTTCCAAGGCCCTCTATTGAAAAGAGAAAGGAATACAAGGAGTGATATCTGCAAAGGAATCTTTCCACACAGAGATCTTAGCCCTATCCAGCTACCATTTATGCCAGAGGAACTCCACTGAGGTCGGTAGACTAACCAACAACACCGGTGCAATCCCTGTGCTAATCTGGAGCAATTTCTCTGAACCTGATGGGGTTGCTGTGGCAGAGAGCTGAGGTAAGTGAAGGTGTCACTGGCATTTTGTATTCTAATCCTGGCTATACCTGTGTGATACTCAGTGTAGTTAGGGCTTGTGGCTTTACGTCGGTGTGTATAGTCAGTGATACATTTAGCATTCCTATGGGTTGCAGATTGAAACCAAGAGCAAGTGGTTCCTGCTTGCTTGTTTATAATGTAAACAATCGTGCCATACGTGCTTGTTTAATGATCGTCACAGAACATAATATATATGTATCACTGACATCTGCAAAAGCCCACTCTTGCTCCCATGAAGTCCCATGGAAATAGCATCAGACTTTACAGAGAGAATAGCCTCCTACAGTTTTTTATGCAGTTGATCTTGAGCTTTGTTTTGGGGCTTTTAATGATGATCAACACTTAAATTAATTTTCCTTTGAAAAGCTACTCTACCTGTTTGATAGAACACACCGTACAAACGATTCTGGTTAATGGTTGCTGTGTATTCAACTTTATGCTTGCTCTAGTAAAAATCTTTCTTGTTTAAGCACAACAGTTGTGGATTTAATTAAATATGTTGCTCAGTGAAGCATCTGTTTAAAACATTAATGAATGGCAGCTCCTCTGAGACCTCCATATGTAAGGGTTTTTCACTCCATAACACAACCCTAAAATGTGTTTTAGAAATTACAAACAATTAGTTGCTCCTTTGTTTTGGAAGGATTTTTCATCATTAAAAGTTACTTCTTCCCTAAAAGTGTGTTAATCGATTTAAAACCATTTATGGAATAAAAATCAATTTAAAACAATCAAGGAGCCAAGTTTTATTCATACTCACACTGATATAAATGTGAAGACATTCCAAAAAGTCTAAAGGGTATATTTCTTTTTTATCCCATTTACTGCAATGCAAATGTAGAGTATATTCTTGAACTGTGCTTATATAACTCCCAGGAGAGTTATAAATTTCAAGAGGACACCAGACTTCCCAGGCCACATCCTCAGGATTGCCTACACTGAAGTCACAGAACTACACTAAGATTGCACCAGTATCAAACCACAGTGAGGGAGAAGTGACTTAGGCTCCCTAGCACTTACAGCTATGCAAGAGTATTAAGAAAGGACTTCAGGAGATTTACAAGAAGACATGAAGCCTGTTCAAATCCAGAACAGGGCCCAGATCTTGACTTCATTACTACGCTCTTGACAAGCAATGGGAATTTTGACTGAATAAAGTAAGAACCATCACATGCTTCTTCATCTTAAGAGCAACCTGAAGTGCTACAGTCTGATAGATTTGGGAATACAGGACTTTGCCTGATTGCACTAGCTACATACAGATACTATATGGGATAGTAGTATCCACAGAGGACTTGTGCTTAAGCTTCTAGTAGGGCTCTTTACTGGTATAGACAAACCCAGAGAGGTTTTCAATAGAGTTGGCACTAACTTGACAGTGTTAAAAGAGAGATGAATATATGAATGGACATAGGGATTATTTTCACACTATGAGAAAGTGATCCCTTCCTAGTTAGAGGTAAGAAATAGTGGTACTCCAGTACTTTGAAGCACACTCTGTGAATAAGCAGAGTTGTTGGTCTCCAAAGCTGTTCATTTGGCCCCTTTTATAAGCTCTAGAGTTGCTAAAACGTAATAGTGAGAAATCTCTGGGTAACAAAGGGAAATTTGTTGAGCCACCTAGGATAAATTTAGTAGTATATTTTGGTAAAAACATTCATGCTTAGCTTCAGCCAAGACATCATCCTTTCCTCATTCATGTTCTTCCAAACATCTGGATTTCCTAGAATGTCTAGTCTTTCAAGTGTTTACCTGTAAAGCTCTTCAGGAGAAAGTCTGTCTTTATTTGTGCTCAGTATAGTACTTGTGGCTGTCTTTCAAAAATAGGAAGGGGAAAAAGATGTAAGAGGTGTTCAAACTCTACTTTGCTGACTTGAAAGCCAAAAGAGTCAGAGTGATAAATGAACCTGCTTTTGCCAAGCTCAGAGAAGAAAATTGATGGGAGGCTTATACTACAGGCAGAAAGAAACCCTCTTCACCAATTGAATAGCTAGAGAGCAATCTTTTATGCAAGATTTTTCTCTGAATACCAGAATTTACCAATAAAATGCCTTTCCAGTTAATGTTATAATCAAAGTGGGTTTCTTAGAGAAAAACAAACAAACAAAAAGGTTTTAATGTCAGAAACATCCAGAGACAGGAAAATTACCTTCAGTTGAACACTAGCCAATCTAGAGAAAGTTCTGTAAAATGATTCTTCCACATTTTCCCTTCTATGGAAATAATGATAATAATTTAATTATTCTAAACAGATAATAAATACTGTTATTTACTCTAGAGAGTACAAAATAATGGGAGGATCTGCATATATATTTCATTGTGCATATCTTTGTTATATTTGTGAGAAGTAGCATACTAGGATAAATTTCCAACTCATACTAGTCAGTTGATTGATGACATTCTTACTGGGGTTAGGATGGGTGTCTGACTAGGGTATGAAAAATTTCTAAACTTATTTTTTTTCTAATACATAATTTGTAGAATGGGAGTGATCAACAGAATCCCAGTAGATCACGAAGAACTGAAAAGTAAATACCAAACAATGCCTTGAAAAACAAATATTCTCCATCTTTGCTTGGTAACATACTCTGTTTTGACTGGTATATAACAAATCAATTCACCAAGGAATTCACCAAGGGAGCATAACAATCCTCATTTTGCAAACAGGAAAACTGAGGCACAGGCAGGTTAAAATGGTTTACCTACAGTCCTCAGGAAGCTGGTGAAGGAGGCCAAGTCTTGTGAGTCCCAGCTCAGTGCTATACATCCTCTACCTGTTGAATGTAAGGGAGATTTTGTGCGAATCAGCTATAAAAACATACTCATCTATGGAAATAACAAACTCATCATTTCTTTCCACAGTGACAGACAAAACCAAAGGAATAGCTATCATCTGAGAAAACATATCTGAATATAAACTCTTTTCCATTGCTAAAATAGTCTTTCAGAGGGCCACAGGATTCTCACTGAAAAATCTAATTTCTAATTAACAGATTTTTAAAAAACAAATCATTCTGTCCATGCAAATGCAAAAACAAAACTCCAGACAGCCTCTTTAAGACATTTTATAATTCTGGCCTCAGCAGACAAAGAACAGAAACTCAATTAGTGGTGAAAATCTTGGATTACATTTTGGCATTTACATTCTGGGAAGAAGGGAAATATATACACTTTCAATCTTTTATACATATAATCTTCCTACTCTAATTTACAACAAGAGTATCAGCTTGGATTTTAATTTTCACTGTATATGTCTTGGCTAATCTAGGCTTAAAATTAGATTCTCAAGGGTATCTTGGGTTGTAATGCAAGTATCCTTGCACAACGTTCACAGCTAAAAGGTCTGCTCTCCTGTTCATGGTTATGACTATGGGGAACTGCCAGTGTGTGTGAGCAACTGCCAGTAAGAGAAAAATGAGGATTGTACCATTGAAGCCTTTCCATGGCGTAGCGGAAGAAGGTAATAGGCTATACAAGAAATTTCCTATGCACCTCAGAGCCTCCTGACACCAACAAAAAAGAGCTAACTGAAAATATGAGATTCTTCTGTCGGAAATCTGAGTGGGTAGCAAAACTTTCAGCATTTGGAAGATAAGTGAGCTCAGTGGCTGGGAGGACGGTTACAATTTCTCATCTGAAGATGGGTATATAATGCAATACAGGCAAAAGAATAGCCTCAGATGGCCAAAGAAATGAGATTTAAACACATGATGTCCTTAAACATTAATGAAAACTGTGCCCAGTCATCTCTTTTAAGTATCAGGAGCGATATCCTTAGATTTATGAGACTTACTGAATGTGTCTCCGCTGGGTCCTCTGTACTAAGAGATCTACGATCCTGGTTTCTAACCCACACAACAAATCAGCTGGGCCATCACACACATCCTAAGGGCTAGTCCTGAACCCTCTGCTTGGACCTGAGAAAACACATCCTTCCAGATTGTGAGAAGCATTAGTAAGTTTTTTCATTTGATTCTGAAGTCTCTTTACACAATAAAAATAAGAACAAGCAGAGATCTGAGGTTTTGTTTGTTTGCTCTTTGATGATTTTCTAGAAGACCCGTTAGGGATCTCAGGTGTAATTATAGACTACTTCTGATTTCAACTGAAAAAACAGAATGTTAAATCCTTCCCAAAGTCATATTTTAATCCAACTGTTTAGTTGTATGTGTTAACGAATGGAAAATCTCAATATTTTAGCCACAAATAAATACGTACTTTTTCCTCAAAAATAATTACATTCACTGCATGGCATACTCATTTCACTGATCTGTACAGTGTTAGAAAAAATAGGCTCTGCAAAACCTGCCAAAAATACTCCAAAAGAAATCATTTTTTAAGTCTTCTCAAACAAACCGCAAAAAGAACTCTGCAGAAACCATTTATCTCTTTTGTAGGTCACTTTAAATTTGACTGCTAAAATAAAACAAAGAAAATATTCTTTTTCAGTTGCTATAGGGCAAGAAGGTGCACAGATCTGTTTAGAACCTGCATTTTGGTTCAGCCTCATCTTTTACTGAAAAATTTCTAAGTTAGTTTCAGTGAAAATAAAAACAGTTATCCTGTCACAGGGATTACATTTGTAAGGAGAACTGCCAGGACTGATCTAATATTGATAAAAACAAATATTGGTGTGAATTTATGGACTAAAACCCCATTACAATCTCACAGAGTTTTGCCCAAGTGGTTGTTTTATAATTCAGAGGAGACCAAGCCCAGGGACTGAATAAATATAAAGTGTGATTTACTTTACAGGTCAGGACTAAGGTCTGTTGGTAGATCTGGTCAGAGATGCACCAACAAGCTTTGTCTAAGCACACATGCACAAAACACGACCTGGGGATTAAACAGAAAGAAGCCTTCTTTTCAGCTTGAAGCTCCAAGAGAGCCTGTCGTAGCCTTTCATTCATACCTCAGTAGAAAACTATATTTCTAATGGATTCAGTGCTTTCCTGATCGTTGTTTCTTTTTTAAGTGCCAATATATTATGGGCTCCATTTGAAATTTTAGTAAAGTAATAAATCTTTCTGGAGATTCCAGTCCACTTTATAATATTTTCAAAAGTTCTAATGGCCAGGCATAATCTGGAAAACAAAACCAGTCCTCTACCAGACTGGCCTTGTGCCCTACCTTCATTAGAGCAGTGGGACCGTTTTGCTTTCTAGATAGGGTTGCATTTTGAGCACTGCAGGGCCCATGTGTATCTTATTACCAGTCCAGTCTGGAACACCCTGCATGCAGCAGAGGAGAGTGTCAATGAGCTATGGCTGGAGCTGGCTGGAGATGGAACATAGACCAAAGCATGGGAGATGAAAGTCAGTTTTAAGCCAGAATGTCCCATTCCCCACCACATAATTTGATATATTAGTTCTTCTTGTCCAAATGTAGCCTCTGTCATTCAGGAGGTGGAACAAGGTGTAAGGAATAGAGTCCTATGGGAAGAACTACTTGAGACAGCCGAGTAGTTACTGACCAACCAGCAAAAATAGTACTTTTGCCAAAAGGAAAGTAAAAAATATAAAAAAAGAAAAATTTACTTGGGCACTGATAAAGGCTGAAAAAGTTGCATGAAAGAGAGCTTCAGTACAACTGTATTCATGCAGATTATGGCTGGAAGACATCATTGGAACAACTACTATAACTTCCTGCATAAGACAGGCCATAGAAATAGATCCGGTTACTGAACAAATCTTATTTACTCTGTAACAAATTCTCTACAGTGACTACTGTGTCCACACAGGCTTGACCACTGGTATCCATACACCCTGCATAGGATTAAATGAACTGGTTTGAACTGTAATGATTGTCATCTTTATGTCTTTATCTTTTCATCCACCTTACTACCCTTCATGGAAACTCAGTTCCTTCTTCAATTTTTAGAATTTTAGGTGCAAAGACTTCCTTCACTGGCAATGCAGTGTAGATCCTGTGGACAATACTCAATGAAAAGACACAGAGAAAGTGTCCTTTTCCTCTCGAAGTGGTTGTCTGTGTGATACAGTGGTAGGAAAGAATTTCTTCTGCAGGTGGACAGAAAAGAATCACAGCTGAAGACCTTCAGCAGGAGGACAGCACCAGCTTTGTGTCTGATCTGGAAAACATTATCAAAGAGCAGTGGAGGTCATTGTGGGAGACAGCTCCATGTGCTACATGGTTCACCTGCTGTATGAAAGAATAAAGGCTTATCCTACAGGCCAAACAGACTGGAAGCATGATACCAGAGGCTTTGGTAAGTCAGACAGGTGTATTTTTGCATTGTTTGAGAATATCAGATTAGCCAAACTATTATTCATGTCACAGCTGAAATGCAGGAGTTGGGGTGTATAAAATGTTTGGTGTTTATTTGGTATTGCAAAAGCTAAGAAATCAACCAAAGTTAGTGTTTTGCCAGAGAATATCAAGCACCACACTTTGTAAGGTGAAAAATCACAGCAAGTTCTATGGATATATACAAGTCCTTTAAAAAAGCCATACCTTCCTATTATATCTTCTAATTACCTTTCAAAACTATTTATAGTGTAGAATAACTGAGGCTCAAGTTTTCCTTTCTTGTTTAAAGAAAGAAAGAGAGATGGATACTGATAAGGTGTTGCAATATCCAACTTTCAAAGATATTTATGATCAAAAAAGAGCGGGAGGTAAACTACAAGAAACTAAGGAATTTGAGATAGTGAATGCCCATAGGTCTAATGTCATACTTTTCAGCTGTTTAATGTTGCAGAATGAAACAGTCTTTCACTAGTTTGCAGAATTTTTTTCAGATACATTTTTTGAAGTGTCATCTAGACCACGTGTCGCAGACAATAGAATGGAAAAGAAAAAAGAAAATTATCTTTGCTCCTGATGGGGGTAGAAGCCAGTAAAATATATTACAGAGGGATTACATGTAGTGGTACAGGCCAGCCCTGAACTAGTATTTAAAGATCATCTGTGCTCTGTGTCTGTGAGCAAATGGAAAAATGTAGAAAATCAGCAAGTAATCTCACCCGCAGAGCTGTGAATGGCTAAACCAATTGTATATAACCTTACAATTGCTAGAAGATTGATTGTGTTTGATAAGCAAATAAACCTCTCATGCTTAAGAAATCTCCTTCTTTGATGATCTCTCTATAAAAGACAGCTGAAAAATAAAACAGACATGGCCTTCCTTTATTCTTGTATTCTTTCTTATTTGACATGTATGTCATGCATATGAAAAACATCCTTGTTTCTGCAGAAAATTTCCACGTCTGTCTATCTATACAGAACTATACGATCCCTACTACCATATCAAAGGAATGTTTACCTATCACTACCAGATCTTTTCCTCAAAACAAGTAGAATTAGAGCAATATTACATTCATGTTAGAAGTCAGGAACTGAAGCACAGGTTAGAGGAGGAATTAGAATCACAAAAAGATCAATGCCTTTTCTACACTAAAATGTCCCTTCCACTATGGTTACAGCAGCACCTTTATGTCAGCAGAGACCCCCAGCAGAGTTATACTACTTGCTGACAGGAGCCTTTCTAAGAAACTTATATGACATCTAGGAGTGCCAAAAACTGAAAACTCTTCTTTCTTGGAGTTATGTCAATGCCAGGGTTTTTGCTGGGAAATCTTTGTCATTTAGACAGGACATAAGGCATTTAAAATCATCCCAGCCTGCTGAGTGAGTATAAAATGTAAATCATCAAAACCCCTTCTCAGATGTACCTCAAGCCACTAAGGACTACATTTTTAAATACTTGAGTTGCCAAGAGCTGAGCTTGTCCTGTTCCACTACTGACTGTTTCTCTTTAGGCCAAGTTCCCTCTTCATCCAAAGTGCTTAGCACTCGGATCACCTTCCTGAGCACTGTAATGGCCCCATAGATGGGCAGTCTGGGGGGAAACTGAAGCCAAAGATGGCTATTCAAGTTAAGGTAAAAATATTCAAATGTAGCTTATTGATATCTATGACACTATTGGTAGGGCAGAAGGACCCATCATCTGACAAGGGGTGGCAGAAACTCACCATTGAGAATTCCTGGAGAAGCCAATGATGAAACATTTGTCATGTTCACATAACTACAAACCTCTGCCATTAGCAGCAGAGCAGCTTAAGAATGACCTCAGCTGCCACAAGACCTAGCTTGATCCTGAACAGGGTCATCACCAAGTAGGAATGACCTGCCTCCTTGTGAGCAAACACCTCCAGCATTTGGCTCATTCCAGTTGCACAGCCTGGCAACTGCAATGGACAACAAGTTCCCAGTCAGATCCTATCATCTCTTTTACTCCATATGTCTTCCCTAGAAATTGCCTCCTGAACCAATCCAGGACCTTTCTGTGGGAGCTCTTGCAACAAAGCCTGAGGAACAGGAGTAGAGTACTGATGAGCTTATTTCTTAATCATCTAGTCTGAGTAGATGGAATACAAGGTCTGTGCAGGAGGTCGAGACTGGCTGCAAAAGGGAAACAGAGACAGTGTACCTTCCTGGGATCAAGCTCAGCTCAATGCTGGCATCTTCATGCCTTGCAGACACAAGAGGTTTGGATGACACAGCCCCTGATACAACCTTAAATGGGACAACCCTGTCCCTTGGTTTCTGCACAAAATCTACTCAGAGGGAAGGCTGGGATCTAGGGAGTCCATGTTATCTCCCATTGCCACGCCAGCCAAACAGCAGCCACCAAAAAGCACGCTGCCCCTAAAGCATCCAGCATCCTCCTGACTGCTGAAGCACACAAGGACAATTTCAGGAGGTCAGCTCCTACAGAAAGAGTGAATGACTGGACCTATATGCCTGGAAGCTGTGGTGTCTGTGTTAGGAGCATGGAGGTGCCAGGGACTGTTGGTGACACAAGTGTCACCAGACCTGCAGTTCCAAGGTTGTCACGTGGGACCTCACTCAGTACTCCCACTGCATTTCCTTCTCATGGCCAGGTGGCTCCTGTCAGGGTGCAGGCCTCCTAGCCTTACAGACACTGTTATCTGTGAGACTGAGGTATGCAGAAGGAAAATACATTTGGAATGGGAGAACTAAAGGGAGCAAGCTCAGTGGCAAGCCCCTTCAGGCTGAAAATGAATTTGAGTGGGGTAGATGAGGAGGAAGAAGGTACTGTTGGACACTGGCCATCCATAGGAGTAGAAGGCCTTGGGGAGGGTAAAGCTTCTGCGAGAAAGATGAAGGACTTTCTTCTTCATTTATTTATTTTGAATTGTTTTATTTCTGGGGTGGAATCACCTATGTTTTTCTACAGACTGTACTCAGGTAAAGGAGGAGATTGAGCCCAGTTTCCTACGAGTACCTCCAAATTCAGTATTTAAACTATCTGGAGAAATAAAGATGAGGTCTGGCTGCATAGAATGAATGGGAGATTAAATGATTAAATGGCAGATGAACTTCAATGTAGGTAAATGTAAAATGATGCATATAGAGAGAAACAATCTTAATTTTACACATACAAAATGGTGGGCTCTGAACAGACTCATCACTTGTCAAGGAGATCTTGGAGTTTTTATAGACAGAGACATGAAAATACCAGGTCAATGTTCAAGGCTGGAAGCACTTGGGCTAGACAGAGCCCTGGGCCAGTGCAGATGCTCTTGTGATGTACGTGTCCTGGTCTGTGCTGGAACCCAGATCTTCTGGCTGCGCAGGCACTGGACGGCTAATCCTGGATGACTATAATCCATCTCATTATTAATAGTTGATAATGAACTTATAATGCGATATTAGTACCCCAAAGATCGAGATTATTTTAAATGAAAATCAGCAAAACACAGCTACTAAACACAGTGATATTTAGTGGTCTATTGAAATCTACAGTCAAAATGCGAAGCTCAGGTGAAGTTTCTGCTAGCCCATGGGTATCCTATAGACTCTCCCTAGATCTGATCAACAGTTTTAAGAGAGGTACAAAAGAAATGGGTGATAAGATAGTCCAAATATTTGAATCATATTGTCTTCTGATTTACTGGGACTTGTCTGAAGCATTATATAAGCACAGTAATTCAATTTCAGATACTCTTAAAATAGAAAATAATTCCTCCCAAAAGCGAAAACATGTATTAACATGTTTCATTTTAAATGTTTAAATTCTTTTCTTGGTAATGTAATACGATGAGAGAGCTTGTTGCTAAATTAAAATTGTTTGCATACATAGGTACAAGAATAGTAAGGAAAATATCTTCTCAAAGTTCCAAATTATTCCTTTTTTCATCTTTGAAAGAGTTATTTGATAAAATACCAGAATCCCTGATTCTTGCTCATTACCTCTGCTAGTGTTTGACCAATAGCACCACTAGTGCTAGCAAGTGACCACTGCTCGCTCACTTCTCACCTTTTTCAACATCTTATTAGTTGCTGATTGCTCTTATGTTTTTCTTCTGCACAGATACGTCTGAGTGCAGACCTAACACCTTCTGAGGCAAACACTATTTTCAGTTCTCAAAGAATAATGTTTTTACTTTTCATGCCTGTAAGTTCCTCAAAATATCCTCCTTCACAAACCCAGCATTTTCAGGAAACAGAGAAAAAGAGAATCTTCCTTAATGTTCTTAAAGCTTTACCATAAAGGGTACTGAGTACTTAAAAATACTGTAGAATGAAAAATTCATTTAACCCAACAGGTCGTATTGCACCCTTGATCCCCATTCTAAGGAGCTTGCAAATTAAGTTTTGATGAGGTGCAGCAAGTAAAATGAATGAAGAGAAAAGTGAAAATAATATAATGTGTCTTTTAATATATTTTTTGGATCTTTATGGGGCCGTATTATTCAGATCCAAGCATAAGAGGCAAGAACTATGAACAAAAGAGAGACTTCAAGAATGATGTTCATATTAATTGCCATGTTTTACTTTTGTGTTTTATTATTAGAACAATAAAAAGCAAACACTCTCAGGTATAAGCATTTAAGACATGGTATATTTAGATCTATCTTAAATACAAGTAGGGTTACCAGAAAGACTAGTTAGCTAGTAACTGTTAGTGTACAGATGCTTGAGGTGGAGAAATCCTATTCTAATAACAAAAACAAAATATTAAGGAATTTTCTGATGGCCATGCAGCAAGTCAGTGGCAGAGATTCTCCAGTTCCTAAACATCTGCTTACTCAACCTTCACTAAGGCAGGAAAGTTTTATTTAGGATGTCCTGCACAAAGAAGATGAAATAGGAAAATGTCTTAGCTTAGTGGTAAATTTAAAATATTTTTGTCTTTAACAGTAGTGAGTTCCCTTTTCTTAGTCTTCTTTTTGATATACAAAACAGAATTACACAAAAATACCCCCAAATGTAAAGAATTATCTGCTTCAGTTTTTTTCTTCTTTTCAAGTTATCTTTGATGTCTGCGTCTGGAACTCCAGCGCTGCTGCAACCACGGCTTGAAGTACTTTCCCCAAGACTTGTGCCATTTCAAACATTCTCTTAATATTAAAACAAATGAAAATCAGGAGGTATCTAATTGTCCTGGTTTTGATTTTGCTAATAAAATGTGAAAGGTTAAAACGGAGCACAACCATTCCTTAAATCTGAAGCCACAGCAGCACCAAGGCTTCAAAGATGACTTGAAAATGAAAGACTCCAAAACCAAAAAAAAAAGTTACAATAAAGCACAATATTTAGAATACTTCTGGGGCCCTCAGTTTCCACTGAACTAAGGGAATTTCGTGATGGCTTGGATCTTCCCAGGATCGGGCCCAGGCTGAGCAAAAGCATATGAGAATTCTGCAGCAAGTCCAGCATCTGTGTATGGGCTTATGTCGCAACATGTATTTTTAAAGGAAAGATGCTTGAACAAGAGGACTAGTACCCAGTTTTAATGCAGCTGCCAGCCTACCAAATGGGTTCAAATTCAAATTCATTGAGGATCATCTGAATATTTATCTCCTTCAAATCATTTTTATAGCAGATCTTGTAAGGGCAAGAATCTATCATTTCACTACTCTCTACAGCACCTCAGTGCCCTTCTCTTTGCATTTCCACTCCCAGATTCCCCTTCCAATAACATTCAGTGGGAATGATTATGTGTCTCTCTTGCTGTTTACCAAGGCAAGCTTTCTTGAAAAAGAAGCCTATTGTCACATGTACATAGAGCTTGCCCATTAAAACCAAGAAAGATTAGTTTTTCCTTTACAGGAATTAAAATAAAAACAAGAACACTGCCTGGTCTTTCCCTGTTCAAATTGTCAGACCCTTCCCAACACTTGCCATACTAGCAAGATAATCCTATACAGCAGAACCAAAGTTAAACTGATAGACAAGAACCAAAGTGTATAGCTACTACTGCAGATACACTTTGTTTTTCAGGGGGTTAGGACAGCCTTTTTCTCTCTGAAATGTGATCAGAGAGAAAATAGACAATAAATTCTGTATCATGCTGATCAAACACCATTAGCAATGTACAGGAGATTTGACTGAGCAAAGTCTGAAAGCTTTGGCCTTCATATATAGGTATTATCCTTATTTTTTATAACTTTAACTATGCTTTCGGTTGAGAGCTCTCAGTTCAGTGAAATAGATGAAGACTACTCAGATGAGGCCAGCTGGGACCCCTGCCATATAGAGCCAACAAGTGCTTCGGCCATCCATGTCCCCAGGTACAGGGCCTTACAAGGTACCAGCTACATTATTAGCAGCAGAGAACTTTTTTCCCAGTCAGTTATTAAAAGACTTAGATTAGCTTTTTAGATGAAAAGACTAAGGATTAGCTTTTTGAGAATGATAAATTAAATATTTACAGAAAAACAAGTTCTTCTGCTCTGGTGCTATACTTACTGACAGTGTGCTTGACTCTTTTATCATAAAGAGTAAAGCCTCCTTCAGGATATAAGCAGCCACTTACTACAAAGAGGTGATTAAGTGGCTGAGATAGTCCTGAGGCAGCGCATGGTTATGGTATTGTGTTCTTTTTAATCCCACAGCATGCTCTCTTGTAAGTGAAGTGGTAATTTCTTATAGGCCAATTTGAGTCAACAGCAAGTGCTTTGACGCCCCTATAAACAAGTACTGTGCATAGCACCGTTTACATTTCTTGATACTTAGCTGTTCAGATGGGTTCTTTAAAGTACATGGTTTCATATCAGTAGGAAAGCTCTGTTACCTCTGCTAGTATCTTGCTTTAACTATTTATGTATTGCTTTTTGGAGGGGTTTAAGCATCCCTGTCTGCTATTACAGTCGAAACTTGGCAACACCTCTGAAAAGCAAGTGTGTTGACAGCATCAAACACAATTTTACCTGGAAAATTTTTCAGCTCTTAGTTCAAGGCAAAGGTTTAGAAAGAATATTGACTGCACAGGGACTACTAAGTGTTTCCTATTAAGAGAAGAGCGTGACTCAGAGCTCATGGAAGGAATGGCAATTCTTGAGTCCTAACAGTGAAAGGACAAAACTGCACATAAGAGAATGATACTCAGGCAGCAGAGATAGCATCTACTTTCCTCTTGCCATGGAAGAATATTGTAGATTTTAATATAATTATTTTACTGCATTTTTAAGCTTCTATCATGAATTCTAGAGCATAAATAAGGATGTTTGCTGAATTCTACAGGAGAGGGTAGAAAAATCTATAGGAAGAAATATCAATAGAAATGTACGTAATTGTTCAAATTACTCATTGTTACTATAATTTTTCATTAAACTGTCCACTTTTTCTGTCACATCATCTTGTGATCTGCGTCAGCACTAATAGTTGTTTATAGTTAAGGTATATGCAGTTCTTATGGAAAGTGAAGAAATAGTTTAAAGCTGTTCAACCTATTTGGTCCTTTTCTTTCCACTAGTGCAACTGTTAAACTAATACAAGTAGGACTATTCTATCTCATTTAATCTTTTTCTTGCTTGCTTGTCAGCAAAACTGCTATCATGGTTATTGGTTTCTACACAGCACTTAAAAACCTCTGTTCTAGCCCTACAGATTCTAAGCTGGCGTCTTTTCCTATTTCTGTTTTCTCTTTTAATAAAACTGGGTATTTTCCAAAGCCTGCATAGAAGAAGCAGTTTTATATATGAAGGTGGTTTTTTCAGTAATTTAAAACATTCCAGATTTATATAAATTGTTTTTTTAAATGATCCAGATTGACAGCATTGGAATCCAAAGTCCCCTAAAACTATACAGTCTAGCTATATGTAATGGAGTCAACAGTAATTTCTCCATGGTGTGCTAGTACTTTGTTTCAATGCCACCTGGTAGGAGGTATCTTTCTGGCAGCACAGTGGTGCACCTTGAAGTGTCGGGTAGAAAGACAAATGCTAAAACTGCTCACTAGAGTTCCAATTAGAGCCAGCATTGATGGGTTTCTTTGCCTATGCAAGCTTCAGCTAAACAACTAAGGCCCTAAACAGCACACAGGACTGCAGAAGTAATTAAACATTTTGTTGTGTACTGAAAATGGCTCCTTCTGTCTTCTGTTAACAATATATGCACTGGGAACATGCAGGGAGATAAGGAGGCTTTTGCACTTTTCAGCTTACTGTGGAGACAGACCAAAGACTGGATAGGTGAAAGATGCTGTATTCTGCTAGCAATCCCTGGAGCCATCTAACCCATGGGAAGAAGGAGCACGCAAGAAAAACAAGTTAAAACGAGTGATTTACCTGACAGGATGTCAGGCAAATACATCATAAGCACAGAGCCTACTTTAGCATATTGGCAGCTGCTCATTGTGAAGAGGTGATTAAGTGTCTGAGATGGTCCTGAGGCAGCGTATGGCTTAGGTTTTGTGTTCTGTTTAATCCCACAGCATGTACTCTTGTAAGTTATGTACTCACATTTGCAGGAGACAAATTTAGAATATTTGCTAAATGTCACAAAGCCTGCATGGATTTCCTGCATTGCAGCTGAAAGCTGACTGATATAAAAACTGGTATAAAAATTGGATTGACTTGCAAGTGCTAACCCATTTCTAATCACTTCACATTGTTTAATCATTTACAGGAAAAATTTATACAGGTAAACTAATTGATGAGACTAGCTCATTCAATTAAAGAAAATAATTGAGGCCAGTTTCTAAAGCCAGGTAGGTCAGGTCAAATATTTTGCTACTAAGTGCACTACTACTCCTACCTGTCATTGACTGTGTCAAACAGTGTTATAGTCAGCTTATTTTTCATAGAAAGCAAAATTTTTCAATTCATTAGTTTGATATGTGCATTTTATATCCATTTGCCTGGATAGATAGGTCCTCTGTGTCTCTTCTTTGGCACAATACTTCAGGAGACCATGAGATAACATTTGGCAGTTGTCGCTGCAGGAACCTGTGTATCCAGAACTGAGTTCACTACTTGCAAATGAATTTGTTTTTATTTCTGTGCTTTACCTTTGACCTCAAGAACAGTGTGCTCTGTTTTTCTGAGAGGAGATAAAGACAAGACTGTCATCCCCACCCAAAACCTATATGTGCACACAGCTCATCCTGGTATGTACACAGGTGGAGTAAATTCCTCCACCCTAGGCATACATATCTCATACTTAATCCACTTTCCTGTCTGGGCAAAGACATGTTTCCACCTTCTTATCTCTTCTCCCATAACAATCAGTGACATGGCCTACATGAAGAGAAGGTGCACGAAGCAGATGCCTGTCCAAGCTGTGGCCCTGACAGCTGACACTCCAGCCATCCCTTTCTCTAGGAGACCAGCTGGAGGACGTGTAGAAGGAAGGTGTCGGGGAAGCTTACGGTGGTTGGACAGACTCAGCTATATGTCTCTAGCATTTGGCCTGGAAGTGTGTCTCAGGTCCTGAGCCTAGTGGCTGTCCAGCTCTGTTCCATGGTAAGATTTAGGTATGTACCTTCCTTCCCATCCAGTTTACATGGGAAGGAAACTCAGGTATGGAGGCTGGAAGGGAGCTGCGGTATATCATCAGAGGACGAAACCTATGGGTATACCACTGGGAACACCAAACCTCAGAGTGAGAAGCTTGTAGACAAGTAAGAGCTTGAAGCCTGCAGCATGCCAGAAGCCTTTGGTGGGAAGCTGAACTGAGTGACTTGAGTGATTCCAACGGATGAAACTCATTTCTCTCTCCCTTCCTGAGAAATAATTTGGCATCTTGCTTTTCTGGAATAGGCCAATGACACTTTGCTACCTCAAAGGGTGTTATGTGGGCATGCTTATGTTTATAAATGAGACATGGCACAATTTTTAATGAACAGTACATTTGCCAAAAAAAATTTTGGAAACCAAAACTGAAAAAAGTTGACTGAAAAAAAAATATACCTGGGTATATTATGAAATGCCAAAAAAAATTGCTCTGACATTTTCAAGTAAAACTTTGGGGGTTTTGTGTCAGGCAACATTTTTCATTAAAGAAACCATCAAAATTTAAATGAAAGAAGGAAAAATACAGGATTTAAACGATTTGAAACTTGTATGCAACAAAACAAAATATTTAACTGTGGGCTGAAAAACATGTTTTGAACTCCTAAAAACTTAACAAGGAGGGGAGTTGTTTTTCCCTCTCCCCAAAATGAAACTTCTGCTTTCATCATAACTGATTTTCTTTACTTATATTTTGTCAGGCATGTGAACCACCAGACTGAAACATCCCATTATTATCTCACCTATATTCATAAGGCACTTTGAAACAACCAGAATATAACTGCTAAATATCATTTATATATTTTTAATCATTTTGTCCATTCCAATTTGAGATGACACTACCAAGCAGAGATTGTAATTACTCTCTATGGAAACAATTTACTCTTCTAATAACCCTTATTAGATGCTCTAATATTCAACGCAATCTGTACTCAATAATTGTAGTCAAATGGTAAATTAAGATATTTGCTATTGAACTTGATGAAAGTTCAAAACTTTTGTGAAAAAGATAATATTAATATAAAATAGGAAAAAATACAAAGAAAGGTGTTGCAAAAATAGCAGACCTTTGAATACGGTTGCAAATGTTACAGTACTATTATGCTGGAGTCCTCTACACACAGCTTTAAAGCCCACAGCAAGTCTATTATTTAATGTAAAGACTCAGCTGTAGAAAGAAATACCCAACTGCATAGTCATAAACAATTAAAGACTGGAGTTTTAGCTCTGGGAGTGAGATTTATTCATTTATGAATATAGTTTGTTAGTCCTTAATCCCAACAATACCCTGTAGAAAACAATGACTGAAAGAGTCAGGTAAACACCTTTGTGTCCCACTGTTGCAATGCAGAAAATTCCCTATATTGGTATTGAATATAAGCTGAAGATGGATCATGGAGGTGATAACTGTGGCAGAGTGGGACTGGCTGCAGTACAGGGTTTGCCGTTTAGTTTGCTTTGAGGTGAGAACCATACATCTGAAAAGCCAGAGGGACACTTGGAAGACTGCCAAGTGACTGTCTAGTGCATATATACTTCAAACTGTGCAATCTGGTCTGCTAGCTGGATCATCTGTTGACATGAGCATATAGCTGGAAAGCTGTGATGTATTTGTACCTGTTCATTCAATCTTAAAATTATTTAGTTATTCAGGAGCCATTTGCTATTGCTGCAGCCTGTGATGAAGACGACACTTTCACTCACACAAACATACACATTTTCATAGTCAATATTATTGGTGTCCTTTTTGGCTGTTCTTCTTTCAGAAAAAAACTTAGAAAGAAAATATGATTTATTTTCTTTTTTATAGAAAAAGAAAGCATTTTTTTCTTGAAATATTATCTATCTAGTCAAATAAGAGTAGTTTATGTTCTATTGTGTTGAGGGCATTTGAGTACTTATGTCTTAATATGACTTAGGTTATCCAGACATGTGATGGATTCTCTCATGTTGTGTTTCCTATGAGAAATGATTTTTTTGGCATCTAAGTCAAGAGTGAGGTACAATTCAGTCATAAATTCTAGGCTGCAATCTATGGGGCCTCTCTCTAATGGATAAAGTCCTCTCTTGCTCCATTTGTGTTTCTTATCCAAAAATGCTCCCCAAACCTCATTTTGGGTACCCTTTTCCCTAAGATAAAGTTATGTGCCAATTTGCTGGCTCTTTTTTTGGTGGAAGGAATTGGCTTCAGCAGAATGGAACTCCCTTCTCCCCTTCCTTCATCATTTAGTTTATTGTTTGATGACTAGAACACACTCCTCAGGAGGAGAACACAGTGGTTTGAAACTCCTTTGCCTCTGGAGTGAAGAGATCCAAGTATTCACACTTCCCGAGTGCAGTAACCGCTAGAGTCTTACATGAAAGGTGCTTTATTCTTGAATCATGTTTTAAAAATGAGTTCTGTGCAATTCTTTCAAAAATGCTTGTATGTCTTTGTGGGATCTGGTTTGGAGATTTTAAATCAGCATCAGATGGCTTACCTGAAACAGAATGCAAAATATTGGCTGAGGTTCTTTGGTCTGGGTTACCCTGGAGGTCAAACAAAGCAATCAGTGACCTCACTGGCAGTCAAACATAGCAATCTAATGATAGAAAGCAAAAGTGTACAATGAAAAGAGCTTAATATCATTCTTGTTATATTCCCATAGGCAATAAAAATGTTTTAAGAATTAACATATAATGCAATCTTGACACACTTGGGCAGATCAAATTTTTGCACTGAAAAACCATTCCCTTTTCTAAAAGCAAAGCAAAACAAAACAGAAAATCTCTTTATCTGCAGGATGAATGAGCCCCCTCAAAACACTATAAATGTTACCCTGGCAGTGATCCAAGTGTTGTGATGTGGAAGGTCTAAGTTGCTTAATTTTTGCATTTGAAGCCTTTGTTAAAAAATGTTTTAATCTTGTCTTGACTCCACTATAGTTTAAAGCCTGGTTTAACATTCCAGTCAGGCCACAACAAAGAGCATCATTGTTTAACATGCTTTTCCTACAGAGCCTGTCAGATGTGCTGCATTATCTAAACAATGTTGGCAGCAAGTACACAAGTAACAAGTGTGAATCAAATCAAAGATGTCCACAAACCCAGACTCCAAGCTTCAGCATTCCCAGACTCCAAGGGTATAGCAAGAGTGCCTGGTTATCAATAAGACTAATCAATGATAAGCCTATCATTTGGGATCTGAATTTGAAATGTGATGGCTTCCTGCTGGGTGGGGAATGACCCATGACATTTTGTGCTCCTATGCCACATTGGAGCCACCACATTAGGAAGTATTCAGCTTTGTGCTTCACCTCTAACACCAAGAAAGACTGCTGGTCCCAGAAGAACATTGTCTGATCCTTGCTGACAGGCAAGGCTTCAAAACCCAGTGCAAGGGATAAGCAGTGAAGGTGAGGGCTTGGCTGCTGCTGCTGCTGCTGCTGCTGCTGCTGCTGCTGCTGCTGCTGCTGCTGCTGCTCTTAACACCAGTCTCAGGCTCACCTTCAGCATACCTGTTCTGCTCAGTACCATCCTAGCAGTGTTGGCTACCTCCCTGAAATCTGTCCTCTTGGCTCTTCATGGGAGCTCTCCCTCACCTGTTTGAAATCAAGCTAGCAAACACCTCCTATTTAAACTTTGAAACTAGTCTGACTTATGATGAGTAAAATGTGTTAGGGACTGATTGTATGAAGAGCTCAGCCTGAAGGTCTGAGGAAAGCTGCACAAAGAAGCCATCTATGCACAGTCTTTGATGCTGTGAATATAGGTGCCTTCACAATAAAGAAAGACACCCGTGGAAGAACTTATCAAATTATTTTATTTCTTTATTATTCCTGCTTCCAGTGGACAATACTTGCCTTCAAAAGAAATTTGATTTTTCAAAAATGTGTTTTTGAAAACATACCTTAATACAAGAAACAGTACCCTTAAGTTTTGAAGGGAGTTTATTTCAGAGAAAGATACATTAAACAATAAAATCAAGTGGTAAGAAGAAGATTAAATATATTTAGTGCAAGCAGCTAATACTAGTAAATATGAATCGTGGTTCCATGTGTTTGTCATGCAATAACAATTAGTCTGAGGTTCTGTAAGAGTATTAGAACTTTTACTGTGGGAGGTGCCATTATATAACATGCAGATTAAGGAGCCTGGATGTGGTAGATGCTAACTGAAAATCCCAGTCTTTGTAATACGGTAAAATTGGGTTCAGCTGTATGGACTTAGAAGGGATAGAGCTTGCCCCGATTTCAGCACACCACAGCACCAGTGAAAGAAGAGGATCTTCCTTTTGCCACTTTGTTACTCCATGTTATCAAATATTTTACTTTCTACACTCACAAGAAGAAACCCTAACTAATTGACTACTATGCAGGATTTTGCTGCTGGGACTGAGTTTACCCAAAAGTATAAAAAGTCTCATCTTCTTATGCCTTTTGATATTATTCTTCAAAAGCCGGCTATCACTTTTGTAATGTTACACTTTTTTTCTTTTAAACGAAGAAATACATAGCTCACATACACAGGAATAAATCTGACAGGATTGTTCAGTATGGCAGATATTCACCAGAAATCAGAAACATGCCAAGTTCAGTTAGCCCTCAATGTCAGGCTTGGGATTTTATACAGAGTTAAAAAATACAATATGGAATACTTTATTTTCAAAACATTTCAACAATGTATATGTCTATTTTTGTATTGTACTTGAAACATAACACACAAAAATTATGGCACTTCATTTAAGTTTGAGCAAATTTTAAAAAAAGCTTTTATTGTATGAAACTTGATTTTGTGATTAACAACAAAGAAAAACAATTTCTTGTCTTTTTTAAGAGTTTAAGGATTAAACTTTAAATTTTGGTAGGTTTCTTTTGTGGCTGCTTCTTGGAAAAAAAGTTGATTCAGACACTTCGCTAGGAGGAAAACATCCTACACTGGCATGGAGAATAAATGGGCCCATGTAACAGGGATTTTCTAACTCTGATTCTTGTTCTCCTTAATTTTTTAATTATATTTTATTGTAATAATGAAATGCAACATTACAGAAATACAATAAAAGATCATCATCAAAATGGAGGAAGACACAAGAGAATCTCCAATAGGATATAATTAAGAATGATGCCAACAAGTGTGTATGTATCATTTCATCTTCTCTGTGAGCAGGGCAATGAATTCTGCCTTTGTAAAAATTATTAGTTTTAAATTAAAACAATATTATGATAAAATTAGATTAAATTATGGCTGAAGCTCCTTATTTATTTTAACACTGTAATTATTAGTTTCCAACTTCTAAAAGATTTTAATTTTTGTCTTTAGGAACTCTGTATTTCAAATAACTTCTAAATGCCAAATTTTGTAGGAAGGAGATATTCCACTGGGAGAACGATGTCAACATGAATAAAGCAGGACAAGAGGAAACTCAAATGAAAAACAAATGACATAAACAATAGTAAAAGGATTTAAGAAAATATTTGTAAGTTTTGCCAACCTGATTCATTTTCTTCATCCTGAGGGAAAACCATGGTTGATCCATTGAAAATAGATGCAAAAATTTGCTTTAAGTCCAAATTCTTATCCTAACTTCTTGTCAACTGACAAAGAAGATAAAGACTGGCAGTTTTACTTTCTCCTAACGGTGAAACTTCTAACAGATTTCGTTTCACAAAATGTTCGCAGAATTAGAAGTGGGATTATCTCTTCCCTTCAAGTGCATGCTCTCTCTCTCTCTCTCTCTACTCACTGCTACAGTTTTCCTAACCCTGGCTGCACACTGGAGGCCACCGCATGCCACCAGCCGTGCCATCTGCCTACACCAGCCATGAACTCAAGGTCGTATTTCCCTTTCCTCCCCTGCCGATCCTGGGAGAAAGGGAATCGGATCGTGAACCACGCTCATTTCTTCCTCCACATTTGTATGCCTCTGCTGAGTACTCATGTAGACAGTACTTCATTTCTCTCCTCCAGTCTGGACAGAAAAAGGAAACTGGCCCCACAAAACCTGCTTTCCTTCCTAGGAAAAAGCCAGTAGGGTGACTGATAATGAGGCCCTTAAAATATTCATATCCAGCTAGCATTAGATGAACCCAGCATCTCCTCTTAATCACCTAAGGCTGCACTGTGTGATGTCCAATCAATATTCCAGCTCAAAATTATATTAGTTAATTGTGACCAAAAGTTATTACATTTTTACATGGCTATAAAATACAGATGATACATCCGCCCTTTTAGATGGCATCTCTAACAATTGTCATTGAGCAGTAATCCTTTATTGAAAAGTCTGGTTGCAGTTTAATGAAACCTGTGTAAAATTTTAAACTGTAATTATTTTAATCTTGCTTCCCTGGCAGATTAATGAGGAGCATTTAACATCGTTTCTCACTGATCTCTTTTAATTTATTCCTGCAATATTTATTCCCATTCTGTTTTAAGACTGTCCAGAAATGATTTTGGATTATCTCAGCAGATATGGGAGAAATCAGGTAACTGCTTTGATCCTTTTGATGTTGTGTTAAATTGCCTAATAACTAGCAGTGACCAGATGATACTTTGTTTTTAAAGCAATCATAAACTGGCAACATCCATTTGTCTTATATAATTGGGTCAATTTTTTTGGTCACAATCTGGCTACACAGCATAACCTTACTGACAGAAGAAGGTACAAGCCTCCATGGTCTCAGAAGAATTTTCAGATGAGGGTCCTCAGCTCTGTTAGTTAGTAAACTTCCTTTTTCACATGAACTCCATCCTTTCTCTGCAATTTGATGGAGACTAAAATTTCCAGGATAGGCCATTAGAAGCCATAAGCAAGGTAGTATTTTTAAAAGTGAAAATATGGTCAGAAAAGAAACTCCTGGGTACTAATGTCTTGGAAAAAATGGCCTTAATCTTAAAAGAGTTAAATAACTCCCAATAAAATTCATATTCTGTGATTTTAATGGGCTTTAACATATTTCAGGCTGTCTTTGGGCAACTCATAACAGAAGAAAAGAGAGGAGAGATTTGGAATCCCTCATATAAGGAAACTCACAAAAGTGAGACTCAAAGAACGGGTAAAAAGCACCCTTAACAGGCCCGCCTGTATTTTGAGGTGTTTCATGACGGCCACTTGTGCCAGAAGCAAAGAATTCAGCCGCAAGACAGAAATCTATTGTGGGAGGGCAACAGAGCTCACTTGGCCCCATAACAACTTATTTCATACGGGCCACTTGTAGGCATCAAGCCAGCATGTAGCCCAGACTAATCTGACTGACAAAATCACATTATCTACATAGATGTGTGCATTTGTTTTGCGCCTGCAATTGTCAGTCTTTCTGCTTATCTGACTGTACCTGTAACTTTTGACCTGTTGGCCAATCTCAGTCAGAGAAAAAAGATTGTCACTGATAAAATTCTTCAAGTTTAATAAAAAGGTATTACTGTCCAGAAGAAAAACAAATCTTTGGCAAGATCCATTTAGGAATGGGCTGGAGATGAGCTCAGACCAAGGGGGAGAGAAGGTCTAAATGCCTGAAATGCAAGAAAAGCTTTTAAATGGGGCTTACACTTCTCTAGACACCAGAAAATCCAACCATGAGGCACAAATCCATAGGAAATCAGGTTTCATTCGTTCCGCTGCACAGGGACCTCCTTGTTTGTACTAAAAGCAAGGATAACTTTCAATGCAGTTTCACTTTCCACCAATATTGTTTATTTATACTGCACTATAAATGTTAATGGCATTTTGCCTTTCCTCCAGTGTTTCTGTCTTGAGGAACTTAGTCTACGGGCCAAAATGTTGTCCTCAAATTCACTTGCTCCAGGAATGGTTCACTGTTAACTAGATACATGAAGTAAGTGTTTCCATTGAAGTCAGTCAGAATATGCGCCTCTCCCTGCTGCGGTGTGATGAAAATTCTTAAGAGGGACTGATGTGAAGAGAAGTCTCATGTTCTGATCTCCAACCTTTGCCCAGGGGATCTCTGGAACAGTTAAGTCAAAACAATGAATATATTTAACTTATAAGCAACTTGTTTTCAATGATATTTGGATTCCTCATTAAATGAAGCACACTGTTAAATATTTATTTGCAGAATGTTAGACATATTACCACCTCTTTCACAGAGGGAAAAAAGCCCTTTGTCAAGAAAGGAACATATCCATTCTTAGACTGATAGACTCAAATTTCAAGGGAAGTGTGACACAGCGCCACATATTGATCTTGAATGCTGCCTCTCTATGCAGGGGTCAATTCTGCCTGATGCTCAGTGCCTTCAAACCACTCTGGAAGCTGAAGACAAGTGTCATCTTGCCTGATGCTGAGCACCATCCTCAATGCAGGCTTTCTCAACTTTTTTGGTTAAATGTAAATGGAATTGTTGATCGGGCGTTATGTATTTTCTTACCCAGCTAATATAAAGGTTTGGTCAATTTGCAAAATAAATGAAACTAGTGCAGCTGACATAGCAGCAGTTCTGTATTGTAATAAGAAGGCAGGATATTATTATAAAGACAACAGTGTATTAATGAGTGCTTTTAT
Organism: Apteryx mantelli; assembly: GCF_036417845.1. Taxonomy (NCBI): domain Eukaryota; kingdom Metazoa; phylum Chordata; class Aves; order Apterygiformes; family Apterygidae; genus Apteryx; species Apteryx mantelli. The sequence continues at coordinate 16,142,474 of NC_089979.1, read as the reverse complement.
GATGTTCATTTCATTGCTCCATCTTTACATAGGTATTTCCACTGCTAGTTTGATACCGGAAGTAAATCTTTCCATGCCACTTACACCTTTTCTTCCCATGAACTACATTCCTGTTTGTTTTTGCAGCCACAGGGACTGATTCTCATTCATGAAGAAGAAAGTTTCTTCACATTGTTGTGTCACTTAAAACCATTCCAAGGCCTTTTTATATGGAATAGAGGCTATACAGTATTACTAAGAATTCCAGCCATAGCATTTAAGTACTGGAAGTCCTAGCATGGAATATTTAAACATATTCTGAATATATTGCTAGTAGGTTTCAGTTAAGGCTTGTGAGAAGTATAGGACAGGCAGATCAGGTTATTCTTAATGTGTCTTAAACTTACCAAGATAAAGACGAGCTTCTCTCAGAATTAACTCACTAGCTTAACTGGCATAAAAGGCAAAGTACGCTATGTACCTAGACTTTTCAGATATAATACTGTGCCCAGGCTAGGAAAAACGTGTGTTCTTACCTCACTCTAGGTGTTAAAAAAAAAGAAAAAGAAATAGAATGCTAGTGAAGATCTGTTTTTCACATTTAAACAAACTGAGAAGAACTTTAAATAGGAGTTTAGGGATTATTAACTACATTGTTAGAATGTAGTTAAAATATACCTTCTGTCTTCACTTCATGCTAATTATTATAGTCTTAACCAACATATGATAAAAATGTAGCTTTTATGCCTAATGGACACAAAGCCTCAGAAAACAATAACCAGAAGTGCAGTTTTATCATTGTATAAACAGGAATAAAGCTTTTAGAAGAATTTTAGTAGTTTAATATCTTAAATCCAACTTTCAGTTATCATTCAAGTGTTTAAGAACCCTTAGTAAACTAAGCATCTATGTTAATGGACTTAAAGTTATTCAGATTTTAGTTTTAGCAGGACACACATAATTTCACCAGTGAAGGCTTATGTCACTTCTGACATGGAAATAGAAGTTCCTAAGTTATTTGGCAAAAATAAAACTGTTAACTGATATATATAGCCATATATATCCGTAAGGAAAAGGTGAAGAGAGAAGAAAAAGTCACCTTCTTCCATTTAGGATTTTCTAGTACTTAGGATTTTCACATTCTCCTTGTTTCTCAAAAAAAGAAGAGGCAAGGCTGATATTACTTCCTTTGCACTTATAGCCGCTGGCCTTACAACAAAACAGGTTTCCATTAATGCTCATCTCCTAGCATTTACCTCAGCTTGTTGTCTAGGCTCCTTCTACAGCAATGAAGGCAGGTAGTTTCTCCAGAAAGTCCTCCTTTCTACTTGTATCGGCTCTCTTGAGCCGATATGAATTGCTCTCTGGGGTTCCTTAGCTTTCTTCAGTGACTGCAGAGGAAGACCAAGCAACAACTTTGACTAAACCAAATGGTCAGTTAAGTGAGACGAAACCCCAGATGCAACCCCAGAACCTAAGGAGCAGAGATGAAGAAGGTCTACTGGCATAATAGCTTTATAGAGATAGTGTCTGGGAAAAGCAAAGAGGCTTTTCCAGTAAGAGGAAAAGTAGCTTCTTCTTTTCCCCATTGCAAGTGGAAAAAATACACCATTTTTGACATATCTTGAGGAATCAATTTTTTAAAGTAATTTTAAAAGACTTATTTTGGGATTAATCCAAGAGCACTGCCTCAGTAAAATCAGATCATTCTTGTCTTATTTTGACCTTTAAAATGTTTTAGTAAGCTTTTATATATACATAAAGACAATGAACTCTGTTACAAAAAGGATCTTTTGAAATGCAAAACTGGAATATACCTGGGTATTTCTGACCACCTCAAAAATACTTTTCTCTTTTTATTTTTCTGAAACAAAATGTGGTAAAGAATCCACATTTGTAAGCATTGCACATTAAACCAAATAAACAGTTTCCATTGGGAACTATTTTGCTTCTAACTAGAGCGACCTGCAAGGCAGTTGGGCACTGGGAGTTGAGGGAAAAGATGCAGGTTAGCCTGTGGCACTTGTTTGGCTGGTTCTACAAGATAATGCAAAGGACAATATTACATCAGAATCGAAAGATTTGCTGTTTCTTAAAAAGATCAGGTATTCAGGGAAACTATTCCCTCTCCTTTCAGGAGACTCTCAGGTGCTGCCACTTTGAGAAGACTGAGGGTAGAAAAGCAAGTGAAAAGGTTTTCAAAGCAAACTGGAAATGAGTGCCACAAGGAGGTCCCTGAGAAATGCATTGTCGGGCGCATCTGAGCGCCCCGGGCGTCTCAGTGAACTATAAAGAGGTGATGCTTCAGAGAGAGCGTTGTCCCGGCCTCCAGTTCAAAAATCCAGCAAAGAAATGAGGGACTCAGGCCAGAGGGCTGGAAGGATACAATACAAAGTGGAACAATAACTTGTCCAAGCACAGATCAGCCCTAAAAATTAAGAAAGCTAAGGTTTTACATAATTAAAGGTGTGGCTGCACCAGAAAAGTACATGAGCCCAGGGGGATTAAGACTGGCCTACACCAAAAAGGGTTACTTGGTAATAAATAGCTCTTAGAAATGGTAATTATGTTATGCCCTAATGTTATTTACTGCCTAATATTGTTCACTGTGACTCCTTTAATTAATCTACCTGACATTCTCACTAACTCATTTCTTTTATCCTTTGCTGAGATTAAAGGTGCTTTTTATCTTACTGCTTTTATGTTCATTCTTGGGTGAATCCACTATGAAATTAGATGCCAGTATGCATCTTGAGCACCTATAGCACTCACTTTCAGGGTTCACAACATGCTTACTGCCACTTCTAATAGTACTGAAAGTTCTTGACATTGCTGATCACTTTGATCACTTACCTGAAACAGGATAGTAGTTCCTAAAATACAGCATTTTCCATTTTACAGAATCCCTCAGAGCATGTTTTTAGAGTCATTCTTAAACTAATATAAGAACCCCAGACCTTTTTCAAATGAAGCTTTCTCACTTGCCTCTCAGTCACTATGAGAAGCTATCTAGATAAATTACCCTGTAACTTTTCTTTGCTAGTTTGCCCAAAAACTCACAAACACCCACATTATTCTTTCCCAAAACTAGTTTTACTCTCCTAGGATATCTTTGAACTGCTTTCAATTATTCTGACTGGTCAAGCTCTCCACTGAAAATGCTCCAGTTCCCTGAAGCAGATCCTCCTGATGACTTAAGCAAGAAATAAATATAATTATTTCACCTTATGGTAAATTGCCCATGATCAGCTCTATGCTGCAAAGCATGTTCTTATGGCCCTTTATAATTGCGGTAGCTGGTTCACCAGCAACATTTTATCCTCAAACACATACTCCAGGGCAGATTGAACAAATGACTTGTTTACAAACAGTTTAATGAGGAATAACTATGACGCACACAACTGTTTCATTTCCCTCTGTAGATGCAAACAAGCTCACTTCCCAGTTTCTCTACGCAGATGGCACCAGCAGATTCCTCTTTGGAGGCCTTTCAGTGAGTGACCCTGCGGCAAGAGAAACTCCCATCTCACTGATTTGCATCTGCCATCAAGTGCTCCGTGAAAGCGGGACAACAGCCGTGTCCAGCACTGTCCCTACCACTGGAGGTGGTCTTATCACCTTCAGCTTCTTCTCTGCATGTGTTACATGCAAACTCCCCTTACTTTACAGCACAAGCTCCTAGGACTTTTTACAAGGCCCTATTTGCACTCAGCACCCTCCCGAGCTTAGCACCAAGCTCTCCATAGCTGACACAAGCACCCAGGCCCAAGCCTGTTTCCACCTCTCACAATTCCTCTTTCTGTAGTCTAAGCGAATGTGTTTTACTTCGCCATCATTAAAAGAGTAGCCTTCTATTCTACGTCATTTAATTGTTATTTTCCTCCTCTTCACCTGCTATTTTAAACCACATATAATGAAATTTCCTCAGTGGTTTCTTCGCAAAATGTGTCATTGAGCTAGATTGCTACTCATACTGTTGCCTGGCTTGCTGACCAGCACTGTCTCAGGCTTTGATTTCTAAGATCTTGACAGGGAAATTTTTTTGTTCTAAGTTAAGACAGTCCCAGGTGCAAAGGGAGATCTTGCCCAGAGGTAGAATGGTTAGACCTGTGTTTTACAGAAGTACAACTAATAGTAATAACAAGAAGAACAAAACTTCTTCAGCCACACATGGGGAGTGAAAGTATGGGCAAAGGATAGATGTCATTGCATTTCTGACGAAAAAGTGAGATGTTTCAGTGAAAAAAAATCACTGAAAGGGGATTTTTTTTTCCTTCACTCAATTTCTCTTTTGCCAGAAAACACTGAAAATTCAAATTTAGTCCAAATTTGTGTTTTGTGATAATTTTTGCCATATCTGTCAGTTTTATACAGTGACTCTCCAGTTAGTCTGAGTTCTGTAACTCACATCAGTAACAATATAATTACTATTATAAGTTATCAAATTGTTGAACTAAAACACCAAAAAGATCCAGGATTTTGATATAAAGCTGCATCTCTTTGAAAATATGTAGTGAATGTCATCTTTGGAGAATGTTTTGGGATCGTCATCCCCTTGGCACTTAGTCATCTACTGCTACACATATTTAAAATACACAGTGTAGAATAAAATTCATAGAATATAGATATCAAGCTACTTATATGACATTACAACTCTCCCTGACTACCACCATAATAATACCCAATATCCAAGGCTATGCGGGGTAATAGGCCTAGCATAATTTCTCACTAAACTGATGATCTCTGTTCTGAGGCCTACTTGATATGAATACCAATCAAAGACGGGGCCTCGTTGGGAGATACTCATCAAACATATGTTCTGTCAATTTGATCGATCTCCGCTATTAGCATGTAATGATGAGACTCGGCAAAGCGCAGACAGCAGCTCACAGCCTGACTCATTTGACATTACCAGGTAGTACATGAGATATGTTGACTACCGTATGAATTTTGGGGGGATAAAAGTGGAAATTAGGAGATACTCTAGTGTTAAAATAGAGAAAGAACAAATGAGACAAATGCCTGGCTGCCAGAGTCAGAATTCTGGTCCTAAATCCCTCAGTTTAGGAAATCCTGGAAGTGCTATAGTTATATTTTATTGCTTACACTAACTGCCTCTATGTAAGATGGCTGTGACAAGGTGAAGGTGATAAATATAAAAGGCAGCTGAGTAGCTGAGCTATATTCCATTGATGTTTACTTATGCTTCCATAAAGCATTAAAATAAAGCATGAATGGTTTGTATCCAGTTTAGAAACAGGAACTAGAAGGGTAATCCTAAAGGGTTCTTTGAGCTGTTTTACTGAAGTGTCCTGTTTTCTCTTGATCCAACTTCATTTTTCACTTCTTGTCATTTATTACTACTGATACTTGAGTCTCAGCTAGAAGCAGCAGGGTTAATGTGTACTGAGGAACAGTTTCACTGAATGCTGCTAATCATTATCATTTTGCTAAAAAGCTGGCCATCACACAAATGTAGACATTATTAAGAGGAGAGCAGTGAGAAGTACCTTTGTGTGAGTGTGTGGCAGTGCAGCTACAACTTCTGAAATAATTAAGAGAGTGAAAAATACATTAATAACCTTTTATTGTGCTAGTTTCTTTATTGCAATTCACTCAATGGCATCAACAAACTAATGTTACACAAGTTAATGTTCTGGTAGGCTATACCAAGATGTTTCTCATTTTCTGTTTCATTCTCTCAGAAAGAATAAATAACACTACTCTTATTTTTAGCTCTTCAACCCACTGCTACTCTACATCACTTGGAGAATTTGTCAATTTTTGTAATACTAGTCATTATCTTTACTAACCAAAGCATTTTAGAAGTTAACATAGCCAGACATTGTAAACCGCTATAGTCTTGAAAAGTAGAACTAAAAATTGGCCTAGTTCATGGCTACAGCTCTTCCCGGGGCCATAGATGCTTGTCTCAGTTTCTGCGCTTTATGCACAGGAGATTAAAGACTCTACGCCAGACAGAAAACAGCAGTTGCAACAAGCCCAGGCAAAAAGGATGAGGGACATTGGAAGCCTAGGCAAACCCGCAGCCCCTGTCGGCCTCGATTCAGCCTGGACCGAGACCAAGAGATATGGCACTCTCTCTGGGCAGAATTCGTATCACCTCACTTTAGCCACCTAAAATTTCTGCATCTAGTCTAAGTTTGTCATCCACTTTTCCACTAAAGTTGGTAGAGAGGAGCAGGCATCTGCAGAATATGATTCACCACTTTCCATGACACATGGAAAGATCCAAATGGGCACTTTTGCAGTGTTATTCATCCCATTTGTTTTTCTCCTTTGATGAAAGAGTGATCCTGAATAGCTACCTGTGTAAAAAAAGGTATCTAATCTCATTTGCAGTTAGATTAGGTGAGTACCACTTCAAGCACATCATTTTCAGAGGAAAAGGGAAGCTTGTAAGATGGGCAGAGATTGTTTCCAAAATTGAGAGATGACCTTCTGAATTTTTCCCCTTATTTTTTCCTATAGACAGCCGTCGTTTACAAGTAATGCATTGGTCTTTGTGCAGTTTAGGAATACCTCAAATATCAAAGGTGATGTAATTCAAAGAGTCCTGTTGAACAAGTGTGTTACTGTTGCAAAGTTTCTCAGCAGATCAATTTGCAATGAGCACTTTACAGAGGGAACTCAGATAAGTCAGGGAATTGTCACTTATGTATATTGGCATTAAGAAAACAGCAGAAAGAGCTTGCTAATTATTCCTGGTGCACAATGTTGAGCAAGAACGTATGTTCTTGACACACCTGAGCAGAGACATCGTATTCTGAGGTTAACATTAGATTCAATAATGTGTCCATTTGCAATAAGCATTTGGCTTCCAAAGACATGATCCAAGCAGCTAGACTTTGTTTGAGGGTTCCCCGATGAACACAGGGAAGGAAAATTGGAGGTTGCAGTGCATCTTCTGTACAGCCTCCTCACCCTGGGAAGGACTCTCTGGCAGGTCTGTATAGTGAATGGGCAAATTCATCATCAACCTTCTTTTTCACACCAGTGCCCTCTTACTGGGGGGGGGGAAGAAACTTTACATGGCTGGATAAGAAAGAGAGATGAAATCTGAAAAATCACCAAAACTCAACTAATAGGTAAAATAGTTGTTTGAACTCATATTCATACACACAATGCCTATTCATTGCAAATGAAAATGCTTATCCTCCCCCCGCAAAATGATTTTCAGTGAAGTTGGGTTCTCTTTGTTGAAAACTGAACACTGGAAAATATTTGTCTTAAATAGTGAAAACCCAGTTTTTAAAAATACAATTAATATGTAAAAACTGACTAGTTTCCTGTTTTCATTTATGGTAAATGTCAGCTTCACTGACAAATTGAAAACAACCCTTTTTTTCTCTTTTCCCAACTTTCCCATGAAAAACAAATGGTATTTTCCTTCAACTCTACTGGCAACAGAAATGTCAATGTAGAAAGCCTTCAGGCATCAGACTGGGTTTCTCTTCAAAAGCACAAGGTTAATGAGTATATTGAGAATCATCAGGAACTCACAAGTCTTAGAGAACCTCAGATCCATCTGCTGGACTATTTGCTTGATGACTCACAAGAGGGTAAAAGGCTGAATTACCAGCTCCTTCATTCAAGACGATAGATAACACTTTCTAAGTCTTCCTGTACCAAAATGATCGATTCCCTCCTACAACCAGACTCTGTGTCTAGCTTTCAAGACATGAGAAATTCCCCAAAGGATGAGGACGTAATCTGAATTTGTAGAAGGCTTCTCACTTATTACAGGTCAGAAGTGTTTTTATTGGTAGTAAATAAAACAAGATATCAGACTTGAGAGACTTTGAAAATGTGTCATCAAAGAACTTGTGTTGAAAAATTATTCCAAAACAACACTGCCTTGTTACAAAAGAGGCAGTAACTCTTTTTTTTCTCTTTATTCAGAATTATTATTTGCTCTTCAAAAGTTTATTAAAAAAATTATCATACTTACGATTCTCCATGTTCATGGGTAAAGGTAGACTTTTGGGAAGGAAATGGTAAATTAACTGATCTTCGTAATATGTTGCAAGGTAAGAAGCTCTTGCTTTGCCTGTTTTGTAGCTGGAGAAACATTTTTCATAACCACATTCACACTAAGAAGCTTATATGTCATAAATAGTACCACATTTGAACAATTACAGAAGTAGTAGCTGTAAATATAGAAAAAGATACGATCCATGCTGAATAGAAGTGTCACTATCTGGTTCAGAGTGGTTAAATGGTTTGTCTAACACTATACAGTCAATGCTAAAGCTTGGATCAGAATTTGAGAGTTTTACTGAAACTTTAGTGAATACTTGGATTAATGAATTTTAATTCTGCCTGCAAAATATGTAACTGTTTAACAAATAGCTTAAATTCTAACTTTTAAAATATATTATTCATATTTTTTCCTCTCATTTTGTGTGTGGATGCAATGTTCCATATGCAATAGAAATTTAGTAATGTTGCCAAGGGTGCTATTTGGCTATAATTAGATCACAGTTAGAGTTGAATGGCAGGTTTTTATTCCCTTTTTATCTGAGCTGTATTTTTAAGTCACTGCCTTTTAAATAAAAATCTCAGACTTTGTCTTAAATTGCAGGGTAAAGCTACTGGGCTAATCAATTAATATTTGTGATCATCAGGCAAATTGTTTTTCCTACACTGATTCTTATCAGGATCATTGTTCTGTATGTGTACCTGATTATTATCAACCTGCAGGACTTGCCTGTGCAGAGACTGCGATGATATATTGTAGATCCTTAGCAGGCTGCAGTAACAAAGACTTACATGAAAGCTTTAAGCACTGCTGGAACACCACTATATACAAGAGAACCCAGTTAAAATATCACAGTAAGATTTCTTCATGTAATCTTAAATGCTCGAGAGACTTGGGAGACGATCTTATGTGTCTGCACAAACCGACGCAGTGAAAATCTCAGCAAATAGTAATTTTCTAGATTTACTGCATGACAGGAACATCAGGTGGTAAGTTAAATAATGCAAGGCACAGAAATTGAGTAAAAATCTTCCTATGATCCTGCTCATCACAGAAATATGAGCAGCTGCTTCCCACTGCAATTCTTATTTGCTTCTAAGCCTCCCCAGCTGGGATAAGTGAAAGCCTTATCACGGTCATTGACAATCTGACAGCATCTGAAATGCAGGATGAGTCGCTCCCCTGTACAGCAGGGAGGAACAGAAACTTCCTTTGGAGGTATTGACAGCAGGCAGCATGTTTCTCACTTTAATTTCCCATTGCAGTGTGCTGTGACTGCTGACGGAGAGTGCTTTACATCGGCAGAGAGAGTGAGGCAGGATCACGCCCGTGTCTCTTGCATTCTTCAGTGAAGGTTAACATATAAAGTCTGAGCCTGTGATCCTTCTTATGGCACGGTGGCTTTTCAAAAGACAGGCAAAGGGATCCTCCTAAAAGATAAATGATTGAGTCCTCTGAGACTGACCCTGTCAAAGTCAGCGGTGACGTTCCCACACTCCACCCCATAAGTAATGCCATGAATGCTGGAAAGACTGACTGAAAAGACAGTCACCAGTTTGGACACCTCGAGGGCCACATTTGCAAGTGCTGAGCACCTTCATTTAGGGCTATATTTTTAAACTTGATCAGCTCACAGTGAGACACCTTGGCACAGATGAGCAAGTTCAATATGATCACTCGTACCAGTAAGGTATTTCATTTTGGGTGCTGAATTCTACAGAAAGCAGGATGTTTACAGTGTGCAAGACTGGTTTAAAAATCACTTTTATGGTAGATTAAAGAGTTCCAAGTGTGGACAGAGGAATAGCTTACTATGGAGAAAAGAAAGTGCAATTCATCTTTCAATATTTATTTGTATATTAATTCCAAGACAGCAATGAGAAAAAAAGAGGAAAAAGAAAACAAGGAGAAAGGGAGACATACTGTAAGCAGAAGAGCAGTTTCTGTTGAGAGATAGTCAGACATATCTTCTTCTTGTACAGGTGGACAAGGAGCATAAATGAGATGTTAAAAATTCCATGAAAAGACTAAGTCAGCAGGCCCACTCTGTAAAGATGCTCAGTGACATGCCTGGTACATAATCAATAGGGATTTCTTAAGGCCCAGTCTCAGCAGTTACTTAATTCCTCTATAATCAGAGTTCAAATAAAGCTCTCCTTCAAACCTTGCTGGATGTGCTCAGCCTCTAACAGGATGGATCCCTACATATATAGGTAAATATACCCGCGTAAAAATGGGGAGCTGATCCCTTTTTAATTTATAGTAGTAGCAAAAATCCTTTGGTGTCCAAGAAGTGCAGGATTGGGCTCAAAAAAAGAACTGTTTTTTTAATGATACTAAGTGGAATGGTCTATGCAGCTGAACAAAATCATCCAGAGACTTTCACGTGAATATACACAGCTGACAGGCTCCTGTGCCATGAGACATACACCCATGTGTGCATGTGTGCCTGTGTGTGTGTGTGCGTGCACAAGGGAATGTTAAATTGTTTTATACCAGAGAACATTTAAGCAGGAAACATAAGTAACAGGTATTATGACTAATAAACTAATCCATTTCAATCTGTGTTTTTCAAACAAAACATATTTCTTGAACAGTCATAACCTGATACAGCGTCTTGTCAAAGGCACTGAGTAAAGTATTGGATTTTTTGTTTCCTGGTAATATCACTATAATTTATGTTCCCATAACAGAAAAGTTAGAAGCCTGTTCATCAAGCAGATTGTGTCTGGGTGAGATTTTATGCTAATAAGTTAGAATTCTAAGTTTGATTTATTTGATTGATAATATAAAAAGAGTAACAGTGAAAAGAGAAAAACATTTTTAATATACTGCTCTGCAGTCTCTGCAGTAAACCAGCAGATGAACTATGAAATTTATTTTTTAGATTTCATTAGGATTGTATTAAAATGTATGAAAGATTATTACCCATATAGGTAAAATAAAAAAGGATCTGTCCATTGTGACAATTACAATTTTTTAAAAATCCTTTGGGGTTGGCATTTGTTGGCAGATTGGAAAAGCTGGCTCGACTTAGAGTCAAACTACAGTAGATGCAATAATTTATAGCATCTGAATGGTAAAACAGTATTCCAGTATTTAAATTAGCCTTTAATAGATGGCATGAATCATTTTCATACTCATGCTTTTGCACATCGGACTGCACTGCTAGAAATACAATGTTCTTGGTGACATTGTTTAAGGGTATAATCTTATATTGCTGCTTCAATAAGTTTCCAAGGGCTGCAGAAAATGAGATGGGGTACACTGAACAAACTAATGCAAAAAACTTATTACAAATAAAGCATTGCTCAGCTGCTTAGATAACTCTTTTGGAAAAAGAAGAGAGCTTTGAGTTACATTTCTATCACAACAGCAGTATTCCAAAAATTATTTTTAATCAAAAGTAAAAGAGAAGAAAGACAAATTGTATCCAAAGCCAAGTTTGTGACTTCTTGCAAAACAGTAACTTTGAACAATTACTGTTTGTAATGTGATAAAGTATAATGTAAATTTAATGGCTTTCAAGACACAAGCTATTAAATAACACACAAATCTGGTAAATCCATTTGAAAAGCCAGTTGCTAGGCTCCTAGATCTTGCTACACATTCAGAAACTGCAAGTTTAATTTCCAGCACCCCCAGTTGGGATTCAGAACTCAGCAAAAACAATGGCTTGCTTTAAGGTTTTACATACCAGTCTGGAGAGTCACTATTCCAGGAGACTGCCAATACATACAGAGACAAATGCATGCAAGTAGGGAAAGCTGCATGGAGGGCAGGATGAAAGGCTGCCTCATCTCTGCTAACCTCCTGCACCTCGGTGTGCAGCCAGCCCAGCTGCCATGGCAGGGCTGGGAGAGAGCTTCGCCTGAAGTCATTCCCCAGCCATTGGCTGGACCAAGACTGAGCTGAAGGAGGGTAAAAAATATAGTATGTGGGGAAAAATTGTTAAACCTTTCTTTACTGAGGAACAATGAAAAATGCCCAGTAGACAATAGTACCAGTAGACCAAGTGATCCATAAATATGTTTCAGTTCCACAATGAAAATGGGATAAACTACAAAATATTTTATCATTCTGACCAAAATGCAGACTGACTACCTACCAGTTGCAGTAAAATAGCCACAGAGTACCTGTCTAACCAGTTTTATTCCCATTTGGTTATCTCACAACTATCATGGACAAATACTAAGTCCCCTTAGTACCAGCCAGTAAGTATTCTCAGCCTACTCAGCTGAAATGTGTTTGAATTTTTAAGAGTTTGGGCTTGAGGTATTCGCTGATGAAAATTCAGGAGCTGTTATTAAAATCCATGAAAGAATCAATCGTTGTTTCATGAGAAACTACAAAGATAGCAGTTTTCTTGGCTGATATGACTCAGGTGCATCTCTTATTATGCAGTTTATTTTATACAGATACATGGTTTGAACTAGCAGAGCAGAAGCAACCCCTCCTCTCCCGTGATACCTGCTTTATTAACTCCTGAGAGGAAAGCAGAATCAGTGGTAAACTCAGCGCTGGTACATTCCTGTGACTGCTACTGTACTTTGCAATCTTGCATTTAGACTTTCTACTCATTTCCTGGAATTTATGATGCTGGATGTCTGATCCTTTCTCAGTATAATTTTTTGGCCCTGGCCCCTCTTTTGCAAACACCCTATCTCTGAAATGATGTCTCCAATCAGCAAACAAAAGATGTCCTAGAAAGGTTATATTTCTGCTCTGTGATATCATCAAACAGCAGGGTTGCAAAGCTACAATTTAAAGCTGGATGCTGAATGAAAAGTCAGTTCAAATATCTCTGCTTGGCCAGTGACAACAAAGCCTCGGGGTGAAAATGTGGCTTCAGAACAAGCCATTTAAATATTGTCTATCGACTCCGCTCCACAGACAGGTTATTTGGGTGAGTGTTCCAGCTACCAGACGCCACCACTTTCACTTGACTACCATCCTTTTTCCACACATGGGTAAGTGGAATGTCCAAGAATATCAAGACTGATGTTATATGTCTTTTCTTTTTTTTAAATGCAAGTGTTTTATATATTCAAGACAGTATAAGTCAAGATTGTCAGGCCACAACAAGAAAAAAAAAAATCACTGTGAGAGAATATTTCTTCTAACATCGAAGCAGCAGCTTTATCAAGTAAAAACAAAGCTGTTTTCTGTCCAAAGCTCCTGTGCCCATTTCACTGCAGAGTTCTGCCCAGAATCCTTCCCAACGCTTCCTAGTGACTCCTTGTTGCTTCAGCAAACACGTCCAAACATAATCAAACCTAAAAGCATTATTAACTCCTGAATTTGCTGTAATAATTTTGAAAGAATAATGACAAGCTCCTCTGCTAAGATCCCAGTCTGGTTTGCTGCTACACTGTGGAGGTGGATATTCCTGGGCGCGATATCATCTTAGAAATGATTAAGAGAAACCAAAGTATTTCCCTACATGACATGAGGATTCACTGCTGGTACATTGTTTGTATCTTTCATTTCACTTCTCTCTTTTAGAGAAAGGCATGCCTCTCTCTAAGGGCAAAGCAAACAACGTTTTTACCAAATCTGACATTATCAGTGAAGTAAACAGTGACGAATGAAATGACAAGAGAGGGCTAAAAGTTTGGATTAGATTTTGTGCACCTGAGTCCTAAAGTTGGGATCTGAATTCAGTCTTAACTTCACCAAAGTTTGGGTTGTTCGAATTTAAGGCAAATTTTCTTTTCGACGCAATCCGATCATTTCCTCATTTGTACATGTCTCGTCAATAGGCTAATATGATCATTTACGTATATCTTAAGCTATCAGCTAAAAGTATATAGTAAACTTGAAAATCACATTTCTGTCTGAATATTTTGAAGGAGTTATAGTCATAAGTAAAAGCTAAGGCCCCGGTTTAGAAACACTTATGTTCACACGCAGTTTTTTCACCTCTCTGAGTAATCCCACTGAAATGAACTCTCTAGGCATTTTCTAATTTGCTAAAAATACATTTATGGACTTCAGCAGGGAAAGGGAGAAAAGCTCAGAATACTTTGCTTTACTGAGGATCTATCTTAAAATGGAAATTATTGAAATGCTTGTTGACCATGACTAGAATAAGAATTTTATTTAAATTTCCTAAGTCTGAAAAAATGAAGCTGACGGTCTTTAAAAGTGTCCAGCCAGATCACAGGTACAGAACTGCAAATTGTTACAAACTGTTACAGATATCTTCTTAGGCAAGGTCTGAGAAATAATACAGAAATAATTTGTAAGACAAAGTGATATAGCTGACAGATATGCTTTTGGGCACAAAAATATTTTTTTAATACGGAGAATTTATATCCATTATTTGCAACTGCTCTGCCAGCCACTACAGACTGTTTACTCACTTACACATGGAACAAAGAACTGGAGAAAAAAAAAAGGAGAATTTGAGATACAACTGTAATGAAAAGGAGAAGTTGACTTTTTTATTTTACATAAAAACACCTATATAACACATACGTAGATAGTCTGGTTTCTGAGAGCCTCACAAAATCTTAATAAAAAGACAGGACTTTTCTTGAAAGAAAAATTTTGTTCCAAAAGTTTAGTCACTTTCTTTAAGGAAGTATTTTGCAATGTCTCTTCATTTTCTAGCTTCTCTGCAAACTGGGGATACCGCAGTAGACACTATTCTTGTGGTATTTATAATCCAGTCAAAATGAAAAAATACTGGAAACCTCTCACTACAAGAAGTTTGTACTAGGCAAAAATAAAAGGAAAACATTAAAGTCTGTTCTGCACAAACAAAATAACTCCATGTCCTGTTCTTCTATCTAGAAACATTAATAACTCGGACAAGTGCCCAGCTGACTTTGAGATGAAGTGGCTCCTGGATCACAGCAAAAACTAATTTGCCAAACACTCAGTGGACTGAGAAAGAACTGAATTATTCACTTTACTTTTAATTCCTAAAATTGACTTACTTGCTGCAAACAGCCTGGCAGAGGATGTATAACTTTGTTGTCAGAGCCCTGCTGGAACTCGATGTTTCTCTTATTTGGTGCATTTTTCTGAGACATACGAAAGTATGTGTATGCAGCTCCTTGCGAGAAGCTTCATGGCTCTGAATACTTAAAATTTCCTCTGGCAGAAGAAAGCTTTTTCCCCAAACTGGGTAAACATAAAATAATCAACAATACAATTCTGCAAAGACACTTTTCAAAACAGCTCTTTTTTTGAAGGAAAATATTGTTAGGCATCTTTTGTCTGTGCTTTGCAAATGCAGTATATCCCGCCTGCTCTTAAAACAGCAGTTTCTGGAACTCTAATTATTGTTTAAAGGATAATAATCTTCCTTCTGCATATTGGTACAGCAGCCTACTTAAATGCTGAGGAGAAAGAGTTCCTATGAAAGTTACAGCTCTTGCTGGAGGAGCAGTAGTATGCATTTTGAGTCTGAAATAGAAGTTGTTACAATGTCACCAGCTGCAGTAAAGGTCCACTGGTGAGCTAGATTCAAGTTGTTCTTTAGTTATGAGCAAATTTTCATTATGCAAATGAAATCCACAAGGTTACTGTGTTAACCTCCAAATCCTCCTCAGAGCTCACGCCAGTCTCACAGCCAGATCAGATGTTGCTGATCGACCATGATAATCTCATTTTTGAAGACTGAACAACACTTACTTGATGCATTGGTTCCTCATGCCCCTCCTATGAATCATTCTCACTGCTGTATCATGAAATAAAACCTCAATCTGTTACAGGTGGGACTGCGACCACGTTTAGGATGATGAGGGCCCTCTGTCAGGCAGAAACTCTAGGCAGCACAAAGCAATAAATAACAACCAGTTCTAATACGAGGACGATAGCATGGGGCCCACATTTGCTTGAACTCAGATCTGAAAAGCCATGCTGTAATGTCAAGCAAATCCCTTAGAAACTTTTAAAAAGACCATTTAAAGTGTAACATTTATGCGCTTTTAACAGAGATGGACATTCCTAATTCGAAAAACTTGCTGAGTAAGCAAAGTCCTTTCTCATTATTCGATATAATGTGTACACACCTAAAGAAAAGACGTTTGTGTCACATCAGGCAATTCTCAATAACACACTCACTTAATAACTCTGAGGCAAAATACTGCAACCAATTTAATACAAGTATGATTAAGCACTGGACATCGTTTCCTCCTTATGGCATTCAGGAACCTCTCAGAGCTAAACAGAAAGGAACAGAGATTTTTTTCTCCTCAGCACATAAATTATTACACTCTCAGGACATAAAATAATATTTATAAACCCCAAGTAGCTGTTAGGATTAATAAGAGACTATCTATCTGTCCACTTGACTGGTATAAAGCATGGTCCAATTCCCTTGCTCACCTCCAGGCCACCACTGCAAAGCCAACCACGAGCCAAAATGGCTAAAGATCGGTATTATTCACTTGCTGTTTGGCTATTTGAATTCTTTTTGGCCTATGACTAACAGATCTGAGTGACTCTGCCACAGAAGGAAGAGGGGCGAATACCAAAGGCAAAATCAGGCTCTTCTACTCAGGAGTGTTGTTTTAGAGATGTTCAGGCCAACACACACACACGTGTGCACAGTCACACACACACGGGCACAAACACATGCACGCCCTGTCATACAGATAAGAGGAGTCTGGTTTGCAAAACCCAATGCTGATTTTCCATGGAAACTTTTGAAAGGATTTTTTGTTTAATATGAGATCACTGACTGGATTGGAGTGTCTCAGCTAGGTGAGCAGGCAGAGCAACATAACCTACAGTCGCAGTCCATAGTCAAACCAGTCACAGAATACCAAATACCATTGAACCACAAGGTAGCTGAAACAGTGCCTTTATGGCAGCGTTATATATTTTTTTCCTTCTCCCTACATAGAAAAGGACAGTTTGGCCTGAGTCACAACGTAAATGTAATACAGCAAGACAAACTTGACTGATGAGCATAAGAATAGAGCAGTGCTTCATTTAATCAAATGCTTTTATAAGAAACTAATGTAAATTAAAATGCTGAAAGGAAAAATCAAAGTTACCTAGGCTGCTTGAACCTGCTTTAAAAGCATACCAACACCCATATCCACACCCTTTTTTTAACTTCTTTAGTTCCTCCTGGAACTATAATACAGTTTTTTATAATTAAATAAAAACCACAAACCAGACCTTTTGAGCAAGATTGTACTTTACATTAACAAAATGCTCCCTCATGAGTGAGTCAGTCTGGGATGCCCATTAATGGCTAACAGCTCCGTTAAAAAGGGTGAGCAAAAAGGCCCTAGAATGTTTTATTGTTTAACGTGAAAGCACCCAGAACAATGGACAAGCATTTTTTTCTGTGAATCAAAATAATCACATTTAATTAATTAAATGCACACAGCATCTGATTCTGTAGCTGTTCTGTGCATGGAAGTCAAGTGGGTTTAATAAGATGAAACACAATAAAATCAATTAGTGCATTTGCTTCTAACCTACAAAACGAGGGCAGAGTGTTTGCTTGCATATAAGCTTGCTCCTGAATGAGTATCTGTAGTCTCCAGTGACAGCTACTCCAGATAGTTTTTTTTTTTAGAACTGGCTACCAGTTATGGATATCTCTGGCTTTAGATGCCAGACCAGAAACACCCTGAGTCAAAAAGCAGGAGTTTACCCAAAATGCCACCTGAATTCAGTGGAATTCTGAGGTCATTTGTATCCCTGGAAAACAAGCCAAAGTGCCAAAAGGCAGACAACCCAGAACAGAGAAAAACTATTTCTGAAATATCTAGCTTTAGACTATATGTTGTGTTCCTTCCACATTTAGTCAAATTTTCAAGAAATTGGACTGTTTATCCTGAGTGCAGATATGATCAGAACAGTACAGAGTATGAAACTAGTTGAATTTCCAAGAAAAAAGTAGTAGTTCAGGAGCTATTTATTCATCTAGTCAATATGATTGCTTCCCCACTGAAAAGAAATCAGAGAATTATAATACCAATATCCTGATCATGCAGTACGCCTACTGGGAACTCTATTAATTGTGCTTTTGTCTACTGGATATATCAGCCTATAGTACAAGGGCAGGGACTGATTTTCCACCACTTGTTTGAAAAGAAAATAATCAGGTCATCTGAAGACTAGAATACATTTACAACTCTCTTCTCATCCCACCCTAGGTAAAGCCAAGCTTTAGCTGTTAGTTTATCTTGAAGGAGAGGATGATTTAATGCAAGAAAAGGAGTAGATAGGTAACCAATAAATACCTTGTAGAATAGCTGTTGCCATTTGGAATTAACACATAGCAACCAAATATTTATAGGGGAAAAAAAAACACTCTGAAACACAGCTTTTGCAAATGACCAGTCCTAGAGATAAACCAGCTTCTCTCCCTCTAAGACTGAAATGCTATATGCTACCAGGCAAAAAGACAACCCACCCTGTCAGCAGATGAGGCTTTGAGAAAAGCTCAGCTGAGCAGGGAAGATCAGAGTAGATTATAAGACCTCATTCCTCCAAATCATTTACATAAGAAAGCAAATTTACACCATGAGCCAAACCTGCGGAAATGGAACATGGATCATGGCATGAGGTGTTGGGGGAGACTCAAGTGCTGGGTGCTGTTTCAGGGACAGGGCACAGACCTTGCTCTGGCGCAAAGCCGCCAGTGCGCAGAGCCAGCCTGCCGACTCTGTGCTGGAGTGGAGGAAGAGCGCTCCCGTGCAGCCCCAGCCTCGGCTCCGCTGAAATACGTACGCGGTGTCCATTTGGAGGGCTGACGCACCTGGCTTCTGGCTCTGGCCAACGGCATTGCGGCTGCCCACTAGCTACGGTCTGGTGGACCATGTGAAGCAAGTCTATGCTCTTATTTTCAGATTCTACTTTCATCAATAGCAATTGGAGTTCAGGATCCTGCAAGGAGGAGGCAGGGCAATAAGTAGGATCACAACCCTAGACTTCAGGAGAGCAAACTTTGGCCTCTTCAGTGATCTACTTGGAGGAATCCCATGGGTTAGGGCCCTAGAAGGAAGGGGGGGGGGTCCAAGAGAGCTGGTTAATATTCAAACATCACTTCCTCCAAGCTCAAGATCAGTGTATCCCTATGAGTAGGAAGTCAAGCAAAGGAGGCAGGAGACCTGCATGGATGAGCAAGGAGCTCCTGGCAAAACTCAAGCAGAAGAAGGAAGTATACAGAAAGTGGAAAGGGGGACAGGCCACTTGGGAGGAATATAGGAATGTTGTCAGAGTATGCAGGGATGCGACGAGGAAGGCTAAGGCCCGTTTGGAATTAAATCTGGCGAGAGATGTCAAGGACAGCAAGAAGGGCTTCTTCAAATACATCAGTAGCAAAAGGAAGACTAGGGAAAATGTGGGCCCTTTGCTGAATGGGGTGGGTGCCCTGGTGACGAAGGATGCAGAGAAGGCAGAGTTACTGAATGCCGCCTTTGCTTCAGTCTTTACTGCTAAGGCAGTAAAGATTCCCTCAGGAATCCAAGACCCTGGAGACAAGAGAGAAAGTCTGGAGAAAGGAAGACTTTCCCTTGGTCAAGGAGGATCGGGTTAGAGATCATTTAGGCAAACTTGACACCCACAAATCCATGGGCCCCAATGGGATGCACCCACGAGTGCTGAGGGAGCTGGCGGACGTTATTGCTAAGCCACTCTCCATCATCTTTGAAAGGTCATGGAGAACAGGAGAGGTGCCTGAGGACTGGAAGAAAGCCAATGTCACCCCAGTCTTCAAAAAGGGCAAGAAGGAGGACCCAGGCAACTACAGGCCAGTCAGCCTCACCTGCATCCCTGGAAAGGTGATGGAGCAGCTCATCCTGGAGGCCATCTCCAAGCATGTGGAGGAAAAGAAGGTGATCAGGAGTAGTCAGCATGGCTTCACCAAGGGGAAATCATGCCTAACCAATCTGATAGCCTTCTATGATGGAATGACTGGCTGGGTAGATGAGGGGAGAGCAGTGGATGTTGTCTACCTAGACTTCAGCAAGGCTTTTGACACTGTCTCCCATAGCATCCTCATAGACAAGCTCAGGAAGTGTGGGTTAGATGAGTGGACAGTGAGGTGGATTGAGAACTGGCTGAATGGCAGAGCTCAGAGAGTTGTGATCAGTGGCACAGAGTCTAGTTGGAGGCCTGTAGCTAGCGGTGTCCCCCAGGGGTCAGTACTGGGTCCAGTCTTGTTCAACTTCTTCATCAGTGACCTGGATGAAGACACAGAGTGCACCCTCAGCAAGTTTGCTGACGATACAAAACTGGGAGGAGTGGCCGATACACCAGAGGGCTGTGCTGCCATTCAGAGAGACCTGGAGAGGCTGGAGAGGTGGGCGGAGAGGAACCTCATGAAGTTCAACAAAGGCAAGTGCAGGGTCCTGCACCTAGGGAGGAATAACCCCATGCACCAGGACAGGTTGGGGGTTGACCTGCTGGAAAGCAGCTCTGTGGAGAAGGACCTGGGAGTGCTGGTGGACACCAAGTCAAGCATGAGGCAGCAATGTGCCCTTGTGGCCAAGAAGGCCAATGGTATCCTGGGGTGCATCAGGAAGAGTGTTGCCAGCAGATCAAGGGAGGTGATTCTCCCCCTTTACTCAGCCCCGGTGAGGCCACATCTGGAGTACTGCGTCCAGTTCTGGGCTCCCCAGTACAAGCGGGATGTGGCACTACTCGAGCAAGTCCAGCGAAGGGCTACAAAGATGATTAGGGGACTGGAGCATCTCTCTTATGAGGAAAGGCTGAGAGAGCTGGGCCTGTTTAGCTTGGAGAAGAGAAGGCTGAGAGGAGATCTTATCAATGTGTACAAGTATCTGAAGGGAGGGTGTCGAGAGGATGGAGCCAGACTCTTTTCAGTGGTGCCCAGCGACAGGACACGAGGCAATGGGCACGAACTGAAGCACAGGAAGTTCCATCTGAACATGAGGAAAAACTTCTTCACTGTGAGGGTGACAGAGCACTGGCGCAGATTGCCTGGAGAGGTTGTGGAGTCTCCTTCTCTGGAGATATTCAAAACCCGCCTGGATGCAGTCCTGTGCAATGTGCTCTAGGTGACCCTGCTTAAGCAGGGGGGTTGGAGTTAGACGATCTCCAGAGGTCCCTTCCAACCTCAACCATTCTGTGATTCTGTGAAACTTCCATTCAGAACTAAAAGTAGAAAAGATCACCAAAATTGCTGTTTTCTGGATCTAGTAAGGAAGAAAAATATAAAATTTTCACCATGTCATTTTTGAAATAGTCAGTTTTGGTGTTAGGAGACAGGAAGCCACTCAGTTCTGAACTTTTAAAAGTAGATAAAGAGAAAAAAAGGAAATAACTTCTTTTTATTATCCACTTTCTTTCACTTTCCCCCCGCTCCTTGTGCACCAATTTCCAGTCAGAAAAGCCAGTACAGAAAGGACAAAAAGCAGTTGTTTGAAAAAAATGAGAAGTTGCAATATTGCAAAAAAGTGTATACTACATTTGCTGTTGAAAACTGGAAGACATCACTGAAGACTTTAAATGACATGGACTTACTTTTCCATGCAGATTCAGTAAATGCATAATCATATCAAATGTCACCTTATCAAACCCCAGTAATCTGATTCCTCTGTTTACAGACAATAATATGTGGAAGACTGTTGGTTCACTTCACTTTGCAAGCACTATATCCTTACAATTGCACAGCTCCTCAAGTTAGCTTTTTTATTCCTCCTAAGCGGTGGAGATGTTAGTATAAGAAAAGAGCAAGCCAGGGTCTAAGCTGGCCCTTCTTTGAGCAGGAAGCTAGGTCAGATGACCTCCAGAAGTCCCTTCCAAGCCATATTATTCTATAATTCTATCACCTGAAAATTGTATCAATAGTAGAAATAGTGTATTATGCCAGTCATTTTCAAAGGAACGACAATAAAATATGTATAGTATTCCACACAGTCATGTGTTCAGGAGATCTGTTATACATATAAACATTTCCAAATGTCTGCCACAACACATCTACCTGCACATTGTTTTCCTTACTGGAAATTTGTATTTACAATATCTTTCCCTCTGGAAACCCTGATACCTTGATTTTCATATACTAGATTTTTACAAATCCTAAGTGGTCACAACTCTGATTAAGGTTTTGAAGGTCAAGATCTCATAGCTTAATTTTTGGTTAACTTTCCTTTGTCTTACAATGTCTTTTTAGTTGAAGGGTTTTTTTGTAATAAGACCTTCCAGGGATGAAAGAAACAGAAACCTTCTGCAGCATAAAAAATTTCCCAGTATCCATGAAATACAAAATTGAAAGCTTTTGATGATAAAATTATATCCATTTTTGCATATAAAAATTACTCCTGGTCTGAGATGCTACTTTGGATGGGCATCGTTAGGGGAATAGATTTCATAATTAAAGAAGAAGGAGGAAATAATTCTCTGTCTGATTAAAGTTTACAAAATGACAGTAGTCAGGTAAACGTAGTTTGTGAAGTCCAAGAGAAAGAACTGAAAGGGCAGAGCTGAAGGGAACAAAGGTGAATATTCTTAACATTTAGTTTTGTAAGTTACCGAAGATATTTTAATTTTGTATGTATGGTAAATATATCACATTTCCTCCTTCTTTGCTCCTTTGACCAAATCTCCACCCTTGGAGATATTCATAATGCGACTGGACAAGTTCCTGAAGACCTGCTGCAACTGGACCAGCTTTGAGCACGAGATTAGACTAGCCATTCCCTTCCAGCCTACTTGGTCCATGGTTATAGCTTACTACTTTTTGCTCATCTCCATCTACTTTGAGGTCATCTCACCCATTAACCTGCCAACTCATGTTTTCCCCAAAACACAGTTAGCTAGAGTGCAATCTAAGATCAACATTTACTACCATGCTAAATTTTATCAGGCTCAATAAACCTAATGATCTTGGCTAAGCTTTTCATTCATCAATACTCTTCAGTTTATCTTATCACACTATGTACTGTTGATGCCTGTGAATAAAATGGCGCTTAGGGCATGTATAAGAAAGGTACCAAGTTCTCAAAACTCAAGATTATAGGAAGTAACTCAAAATCATAGTGCAGTGGCAGCTTCTAAACAGTTTCCTTAATAAGTGTCTAGCATGCATATCTTAAAACTTTGGGTTTGGCAGCAGTATGCTACTTGAGTTTGCACTCGTTTATCTGGAAAATGAAGTGATATGTCAACATCATTAAATTGGCACTTCTGGAAGGTTGTGAGGGAAAACTTTTTAGCCTGAGATAGGAATATAAATGGTATGTTCTGATAACGTTGCTAGTTTCATTCCACATTTGCAGAAAACAGGCATCTAAGCTGACCATTGAGCGATTCTTTTTTCCTGTTTTTGTATTTTACTCACCAAAAACTCAGATTCAAGTTAACTTAAACGATTTTTGAGTCTTCTGAATTTGTCACAACTTTTTGGTTTAAAAAAAACTCTTAAAGAATTTTTCAAAAATCTAAATATTTTGTTGTGCTATGTCCAAAATAAAATGTTTTGATCTCTCATTTTTGTCAGTTCATTTAGAAATTTGTCTACATTTTTTAACTGAAGGAAATATAACAAGGCATTGAAAATGACAAGTTTTGCTTGAACCAAGATGAATTTTTTTTCATTTCTGTAAAAGAATAAAAAAGTTCATTTTGGGGTAAGGTAAAAAAAAAACTGTTTTTTTCAGTTCAACAACGAACTGAAAAAGCAATTATTCATACAGCTCTATTTAACCTATTCATTCTGTTTCATGGACACTGTCTCTGAAGCTGCTTCATATTGTTCTAACAAATGAGAAAGCCAAAAAGCAATGGAATGGGGCAGATCTGTAAACTAGGTGCCCTCTTTGAGTACTCACTGATATGCATAGAATAACGATATTATTTTGAATAGCAGCTATTATCCAGCTTGTTTATGTCTGCTTTGAATGCTCTTAGAGAAAGCACATTTTTGGCACACATAAACACCAAAGTGCTACTAGTTCATGACCCTGTTCATTCATTATTGAAATGCATCACCCCAAGCACCTGGGAAAAAAATAACTTAGCCTCACGTCCTGAAGTTAATCTAGCTATTAAGGTATCAAAGAATTTGGCATTGAGTTAATAAATCATTCTAGTAAGCATTGTTATGAAGTAGGGTGCAGAAAGAAGCAAATAACCCCATGGAAATCAATCTGTCAAGGGCTGAAATGAATTACTGTAAAATGGTATATGTTTTAACTGCTTCTCAGCTGTTTTGAGTGCTGAGCCATAAAAGTACAGACCTTTTCTATCCACTGCAGACCAGATAGTGTCAATATGTCCAACTTCAGGGCAGATTATTTATAACAGAGCAAGAATGGCAATAAAAGATATGCTTATAAGCTGGATAAGCAAATTGAAAAACTGATGAAGCTCCTTGATGCTATTGTAAGAAAGGCGTGTTAGAAATACTTAAGATAAAAGATAGTTCTACCTGGGTTAGAATTAGTTGGCAAGGTAAGGTTGTTATAATGCTTGAGCAATGCATAATATATTTTCACCATAGCCTTGCTAATGGAAGGCACAACATTAGCAAGCTCAGAATATGAATGTGGTGAGCTGAGAAGGTTAATTACCAAATTACGCATAAGGAAGATCCAAACCACATGCTCTGCACGTGTCTGAAATCGATGATGCACCTATTCCCCCATCGAGGATGAAAATTTACCTTGTGCAAGGACTGACTTCATTACAAAGGCTTAATATTAACACTTGAAAGAACTATCATCAAGGGGCATTGACCTCCTGTCTGTTCTGACTGCAAAGGCATCCTGCTGTTGAATTATACGTAGCTATATTTATGCTCTAATTTAAATATCATTTAATATTTAACTTGCTGTTAGACACTTGCATAGTTAACTGCATGGTCATCTTCTGTTCACTAATTCTGCAAGTTTCGGGGCCACAGAACACAGCTTGAATTGGCTTCCCTGTGAACTTTGTACCTTCACTTATAGGAGATTACTTTTCTAAATCTGAAGAAAGATTAAGTCATCTTCATCCTTTAAAAAAAAGACTAATATCCTATCTGCCAAGGACCCAAAGGCACTCCCTTTCACTTGGAAGTGCAAATTAAAGAAATGAATTTAGTTTTCTTAGATTATTTGAAACTTCAATCACTTGGATGTTTATTAGGTACAGGAAAGACATTGCGAAGATTTTTTTTTTTATGCATTTTGTTAGGTAAGATGTTAAATTAGCCACCTGAGTAGGAAAGAAAAGGGAAAGTCGCAAAATATTAATAGTCTGTAGTACATCTTGTTCTAGTACATGTCTTTGGGAGAAAGAAGAAAATTTTGGTGGTCTAATCTTCCTAGTACATCCTTCTCCTGGAGGGGACAGAGAAGCAAATACTCCCTTGGGAAAACAAAGCATCTCTGTCTACACTGCATGGTGGAGGGGAGGTTTAAGGCAGAGGCTGAGCACCATGACACATAGGCTTTCAGCCCACAGCGTGCTGTTCAGCTGTAGCTGAGGCTCAGATGTCTGCCCTGGCCAAGAAGAGTAAAGCTCAGGAAATCATGACCTGTAGCATGGTCAGCCCTACCCATGATCAGTGTCTCCAGCCTGAGCAAACAGGGGTTGCGCCTGTGTTGAAGGAGCTCTGGAAATCAGGCTGTGGCTACCTTGTGCAATGTGGATAATGGGCAAGTCTTGTCATGAGAGCAGACTTGCTCTCTCCTGGCTTCCCAAGTTCCCCCAAAGGAGTGAAAAAGAGCCAGACCATTAATCCACTTGTCTTTGCACCAGCCTGCAGAACTGGCTGGATGCACCAGAGGGATGGTGCAGGCTACGTGTGCAAACCTGTGCGCTGGGGATCTGCATGAGGGATTGCGCCTGAGGGGGTCACGATCCCTCCTGAGCTCCTCCTGAGCTTGCCTGGCTCCACACCGCTCCTCCCGGGCCCTGGGCTCCTCTGCCCACAACAGTCGCATCAGCTGCCTCCAAGACTTTCAGGATTCTCCAGGCAAAGATCTCCAACCTTCAACCCACCCTCTTCCTTCCAGCCAGGAACCAAGGAAGCCCAGAGTGTGGATGAGATGTGGGATACTATACCAGGTAATGTATTTAGACTAAATCTGAGCATTCCTACTGCAAAACTCTTGGCCATGCTGAAGCTAGCTGAATACAAGAAAACAGTTCAACACAACTTTAATATCATCAACTTTAAAGCTGAGACAGGGATAAAACAGTGGGCTGTTAAATTATCATTGCTACAAACAGTACAAATTAAATGTGTGCTTTTTTAGAAAAATCCGCACCCTAGCTCAACAAATTACTGACAGAAGCAAATAAATAATTCATCTAGCTCCTCTCCAAAAAACATTATTTGATCACTGTAACAACTAAGTTCTCTGTTTAAGTTACAGGATGAATAATACAACAGTATATACCCTTCCCCTAATGGACCTTTGTATTTTCAAAATTAATTATTCCAGCAAGACTGTGAAATGTAAAATACAAAGTGTTTTGCCATTTTGTGTCATAGCTGCTAAAATAATTATATTTGTAGTTTTCTAATTAAAAAAAAATCCTTCTCATTTATCTTTGTATTTAATTAGCTATTATGCAAGTATGAGGAGGTTCATTATGTCAGTTCTGAAAACAAAATAGGGATATCAAATCATGGCTGTCTAATGGCTTCCTGACAATATTTTATGGATATTGTTTTCTGAGGTAGGCACTGCTATTTTTCTTCTCATTTGCCAAGTAGACAATTGAGATCCTGAGGACTGGGGAGGCTTTTTCTTTTCTTTTAAGAGATGCTCAAGTTCTGATGTGACTGCATGGAGGTGTATTTGCTATTCAGGACAGCATACCATAGAGATAGCCAAGCTATATCTTAACAAGCTGCACTGTACAGCACATTAAAGGACTGTGCAGACTCATGCTCCCGAAGCAGCCACAGAAGAGGCTGGCAGTTCAGCTGGCTCCTCGGCCGAGTTTTTTCAGCTGGGACATTAACCCGGGCAGATATCAGCCTGATACAGCTGCTTCGTTTCCAGTCAGTTCTATGCAGAGCTCTGCGTGTTCAATTTAACAGACTCAAACTAGGCAAATGAAGCCACCCAGGATATTTTTTTATTACTATTGTTAGTTTTTTAACACCAGGACTTGTGAAGGGGCTCTCAGAAAAAGCTGAGGAGTGAACCCACCCTAAGAAATGCTGTCATGGCAGTAGGAAGAAAATGAGAAGGGAATCATGAAAGCCAGGGAGAAGACGACTAGGGGATCATGTGGTCAGCTGTCTCAGTCAATAACAATTAAGCAAGATGGAGTGTCAGCCTTAGTGTCACTCTTGTATCAATGCCAGACATTGTATGGCAGAGCACAGTTATTTTCGGTATGTAGTTAAACATAAACTGTTTTTAAACTGGATATAGAGGCTTGGAAACTTCTGAAGTGCTAAACAAATACAATATGGCTATCAATTAATGGGAAGAAATGTACCATTTGCTCAGAAATGAGTAAAGATAAGCTCATGCTAAATTATGACAGTGAAGGGGGAGAGAAATGTGCTTTCTTCTTGTAACTCGCAGAATGACCATTTCAGCACTGTCAAGTATTGTATCCCCTAAATATAAAAGACTCAAATCCAGAAATACATGGGGAGCACCTCTAGATAAAACCAATTATGAATGTAGCATTCAGTAGGGAAAGTTACCTGTTTGGCTATCCCAGCCTTCTTCAGATATCAATAGGAGCATGATTTCTCTTGATAGAAGTCTCCATTTTAGACAAAAATGTCTCTAGTTCCCACTTTGCTTTAGGTTCAGCCCTGTACCTGGGCCCAGTTGACTGCTTCCTCCCTCTCTTCATTTATGTCTCTATTGATTACTATTTTAACACTGTAGTGGAGTAAATTAGCTTTGAGAAGAATTTTAAAGTGATATTTTTTAAGGAAAGCAAAATATATTAGGTTGTGCTGTGTTAAGAAGAAATAAGACATAAAAGTGGCCAATTTTAAGCATTTCCAAATTATAATAGCTAGAAAAGAATTGCTAAGATTAAACTGAGCAGCCATTACCTACATTCTGAAAATGCTCAAGTCCCACTGAGTTGAGTCCCGCTGTTATTAACGGGAATTAATTCTGGATACTAAGGATGAAGTTACTCACTATGGTTAACATGACTAAGCACCTTGCCACAGACAAAAGGGAGAGAACCAAGATGATACCTTTTACTCATCTTTCACATTTTTAAACTGCACATTCCTGTTGCTTCTCCAGATCATCCCAGCCAGTTATTAGATCCTCTGTAAGTCAGACCAGCTCACTAACCTGGTAGAAAATGAACCCAGCTACAGAAAGCCATCAATATAAATGTGAAAGGTTTTCAGTTTGGCTGATGAACACAAATGACCTCTCAAAATGTCTGAAAATTTCTATGGTCAAAGCAAAGTAAGTGACAGCAGAACAGAGTGGGAAACAGGGGAGGAAATAGGGTAAAATGGGAGAGGGGGGTGAGCTCCCTCCCTTTTAGCGGTGAGTTGTTATTGCAGTTCACCCACAATACAAAATATTACCCTGAGTTTATAAAGGGTGCTAAGGTTTTTGCAGGCTCATGGCCTAAGCCCCACTTTTACTCTATATTAAAATAACCTAAATCAATCAAAACACCAATTTAATAAAAAGCAGGAAAGCTAAAAGGCTGTGCTGCCAGACTTATTGCATACTATTATTAAGTTAATGGAATTTAAATAATTAATGCTGGGATGTACAGAACATCATTTATCAATGACAAGTTGTAACTTATTAGGAAAAAGGTCTAAGCATCTTCAAAAAACAGGTCAATGGAAATCCCCTCATTTCCCCCCTCACACACCACACTTAAATGACAGTTTGCCAACAGGAGCAAAGTTATCTCTATTAATCGAACTGATTTGCATTAATGTCAATACATTATGAGGTTATATGACTTTGCCGAAACCACAGCAGTCCATAGTAAGTGCTGGTTAAAACATAGGAGCTCTGCCTAGTTCACTGCAGAGAGCAGGGGTGGACCGGTGACGATCCTAACCAGTCTGCTATATTTACCTCCAAGAGCTTCAGCAGGCAGTTATAGGAGCCACTAGAAAAGTGAAAACATTCTTTTTTTTATTATTATGGTTATCCACAGCCTGCAGGCTTCAGTAGCGCTCAAGCCATAAATGCAGATATTATTTGACATTTCCTAGCTCATTCCTACTCCAGCCAGAGCTGGAAGTAATGGTGCCAAACTGCCACTCTGCAGTGGAGTACTGGAGAGGCAGAGCCTCCTGGCACATAACCCATGAAGGGAGGAAAGGTTGTTTGCCTGTTAAAAATGCAATAAGAACTAGGAATGTTTCTCACAACGACACTCAGTGTTCCTGATGACACTGTCACTGTTCAGCCGCAGTTAGCTCTGAAGGGTGGAGGAGGGCTGGCATGAGAGAAGTGTGGCATTATCTGATGGACAGAGTGGTTAGTAATGGTAGTTGCTTCAGTGCCTCTGTTCAGATGATAGCGACCACTACGCCAGCTCTCTTCTATGGAGCTATGTAGTTGTACTGATCCTTTCACCACAGGTTGTCAGCAGTGTGTGAAGAACAGAAAACACAATGAACCAAAACACCTCCTTGGACTGCCAAAATAACTTATAACACCACAGAATATGAATCAGCCAACTCTGACATTTTCCTCAGTTGATGTGCTGCCAAACACTTTGGCCAAAAAGTAAGGATATTTGTCTGTGGAGGGAAATTTCAAATCAGACCAAAAATCCCCCAGATTATTTGACTTCTTAGTAATCTTGATTTTAAAATTATCAGAACACTAAAACATGTTCATCGTCTCTAAAAGATTCATTTCTTTTCTTCTCTTGGCTTTTTTCCTTCTTCTACATGCTTACCTACCATCACAAAAAAACCTAATGACTCATTCCTATTGGTCAGATCACACCTGGAGAGCCCAGATCATGGACTTTATCCTAACTGCACAAAGATAAACCTCTACTTTGGTAATATGATGTCCAGACACTTACTTAATTCCACTCCATTCTTATGACCCCCAGAACTAGAAGACAACACTCTTAGACCACATCTAGAATAAAATAAGTCTGTTCACAGTGTAAGCACTGAACAATTAAGTCAATCTTACAATGTCTCCAAATCTTGGCATAGGTGAGAGCTTTAAAATCTCCATTTATGTTGTTCAAAGACATAATGCATCTAAATAAACCAGAGAAGCTCCATGTGTTGGTCTATACTGTACCTGCACTGTAAACACAATGATAGATATAAAGACAATTATAGTTTCAGAGGGAAATTGATAAGGCTTAAATAATGACATATTCTCAACAGGTGTCCAAATTTTCCTGAGATGCAACCCTTTTTGGCATAATGTATTAATCTGTTATAATTAATGCGTTTAATTAAAAGTATTACTTCTTTTGAGCCTTTTCAAACTCACTTTTGAATCAGCAAGTGGATATCTATATGTAGCCAGCTGTGCTGATTATTTTGTCTTTCTGTGATTCTACTTCAAAATTCCCAGTTTGTGATCCTCCACCCGGTCCCTTTTTTTTCACTTTTCCTGACATTCAGGACTCAAGGCACACCCAAACCAAAGATAATCCTATTTTGAATGAGATCAAGCCACATGATCTCATTCTGAACGTGATGAAATGAGTCTAGCAGTTCTCCTGCCTCTGGTCTTTATGAGTAGTTCCAGTTTCCCAGTGGTTCCGCTGGATGAGTGAATGGCGGTGAACTCACATACTCAAAAGGGATTATTTGTCAATGTCTAAATCTTTGGCAAACAGCTCACTGCACTTCTTAAAATATTTCTCAAATTACAGGAGATCTCCAGACTATTGGATCATTTTTATGTATTCAGAAATACTGTATCTAAAAAGATCTTGTGTCTTCCATGAGTATCTGTTCTGCAAACCATTGGTTTATAAGCAATCAAAGCATGATAAGATTTTTAGAGACCTTACCCTAAGCAAAGCCACTACAGGGTCCACAGTACATCAGACATTAATATTGGAGCAAATTACTTGGCAAACTAAATTTGAACAGTGCCAAATATATTTTAATAACACATGACATAATATCCTAACTAGGTTTTATCATTTAAAGGCTCTCATAATCAATGCCTCTATTTAATGTGGAAACATAACAGTAAGGAACACATTAATCTTCCTTTCATTTACAATTTACAACTCAGAAAAAAAGTTGAAGAGGAGATATCAGTTTTAATTTTGCTTTCTTGTGCTTATGCAGTGTTCTGCATTACCAGTTATTAACATGATCCATATTCAGTCATATTTGGAGTTTTTAGATAGATTTCAGATACTACTGTGATGAGTTTACTGTCTGTCAAGAAACCTTTTTAGGCAAATTTTAAGGCATATCTCCCTCCATAAGAGCTACAAAGTAAGGTAAGTTTAAGCACAGCAATTTTAATGAGGCTTTAGTTAAGAAGAATAACAAGATTCACGAAATTATTTGGCCTCGCAACATTTTGTATTTTTATGAGTCAGAACTTGACATAGATTCTTGCCATTTCTGGAACTAAAGTAAGCCCAAAATTATGAAGGTATTTCAGATCTGAGTAATGGTGTCTGATCCTGCACCTGTGCGGGATAAATGTGCATTTTATGTGCATGTAGAAGGCATGTCAGATACACTCTCCTGCCTGCATGCCTATTGTCAAAGAAACCAGTTGTCATTTGACAAGTTTTTCCTGAAAGGAAGAGAAAGGCATGTGGGCTATGCCCATAGCATCTTTGCTTGGAGTGGCAGTGGCTCCCACGCTCTGCTGGTGAACACTTGGAAGGGAAAGTTCTCACCTCCAGGGATTTTTCATCCTTCATTCTCGCTGAAGTTTTCTGCTGAAGCTAATGAGGATTAATATCCTCATTTCATAGTATAGAGTTTGAACAGTCTGTTTCTAAGGGCATGAAAACACATTTTTACTGTATTTGATGAAAAGGGGCTATATTTTTTATCCAAGTATAATTTTAGTCTGCCTGTCTTTAAATCAAAGGGTTTTTTTTAAGAATGTCATTGTCTTGCTATTATTTTGAGCCTGCTAAATTTCATGTCCCATATTTAAGCAATAACTTTTATTAGTGCAAACTTAGACTTGTATTTCTCTTTGCATCCCTTGCCTTCTGACAGCATCTGAACTAACAGTACAATACCTTCAGAAGAAATGTAGTATTTGAAAGATAATGCTATTCAAGAAGGATCTTTCTGACACTTAAATTTCATCTCTTTTAAAGGCTGATTTGGATATAACAAAACACTTCACAAATCCTGTTACGATCTTAAACCATTGCTATCTTTGCCTCAGTCCATCATTTTTAATGGAATTTCTTCTCCTTTACACACATGTAAATGAGAACACAGTGCGATCCAATTTATTTTCTCTTATATTGAAAACACCGCCCAGATTGAGTGGGAACCACATGTCATCACAGTTCACTATCAGCAATTAGGATGTGTGCTGAGCTTTTCATTTATGATCAGATTAATTTATAAGTGTGTTGTATTCACATTAGTCAGTATTTGATAAATAACCTTTCATATCCTTGTATCATTAATTTTGTACATTTATTTAGTACATTTAATCCATTGTACTAGACTCATATTTGAAACAAACATTTTTTACCTTCAAATTAGTGTATGATTCTGTTTGAGTATTAAGAGTTTTGATTTACCATGCACCTCTAGTGTCCAGTGTAAAATATGTACTTCAGTGAGCTGACGCTGACTCAATACACAGCTCCACCAAAAGACGTTGGCATTTATACCTGCCCAACATTGAGGCCAGAGGTTTTATTTCTTTCTCTTTATTGATGCTTGGTCCATAAGACATTGAAAGTCTATGTGTACCTGAGTGTGTTTTTGAAAACCCTGCACAGACCAAGATTTGCACTAGCCCTGAGCAGCTATACACAAAAGTGCATACATCAGGAGTCACATAATAATTCACCTTCAAAGTTTGGGATATAGATGTTTTCAAAAAATGCACACTGTTCAGACTTCACACATACACAAAAAAAAAAAGTTTTGGGCACAGTGTTCCCTGTTATCCAGTAGCTTTGTGGCCATGATCCTTCTCAGGATGTGAAAGATGTAACTTCTATGATCTCATTTGCCTAGGGAATTACAAGCTGTATTTCCTACCTTGTTGGTGAATATATAAGCAACAAAGCTATAAAATACTATAAGGCAGAATGCTCTCAGCTGTCTTTTGTTCATTCTCTTTAAATTTGCATGGAATAATTAAATATTCACTGGGCCAGAGCAGAGGAGTGTGTGATTATAACTCTATTAGACGAGTGTGCACTTGGGAAAAGTCACCTGACAAAGTGGAGGTCTGGATTTAAGTCCTTGTTTCAGTTTATATTCAAATATTCTAAATGAAGATTTAATTTAATACAATTCTTTGTATCAGTGACTAATACCCAGATGACACTCACGTCTCTTAGCCAGTAGGGTATAGATTCGAGCTCACACTCTTGTCCAATACATATTTGGTCATTACATGCAGCATAGAGCAGTTTAATTAGAAGGGATGGAGAGCATCCATCTGAATTGTGCTCTCTTGTCTCAACAGTTATATAGGATGTGAAAGGGGCAGGTTCAGACAGAAGAAGGAATTTGATCTTTATCTTCTGCATCTCAGGTTCATGCTCTGATGACCAAGTCATAACGTGAGAGGGATGAAAGAAAGAAAAGAAACATTTCCGTATCCTTCTTTTGGTGGACAAGAGCTGGAGTAAGTACTTCACTCCCAGACGGGGTCTCAGGTTGTCATTTCCATTTGAAGATAGACCCATCCAGGCCACAGCAATGTCCTCCATTCTGAGAGAGGGCTTAGGAAAGGGCTGTCTGTAGCCTCTGCTGGTTTAAGAATACTGCAGTGCTTAAAGGATTACAGGGCAGAAGCACACTGGATACTTTCAGCCCAAGCCAACACCTCCAGGCAGCACAAAACAGCAACATGAGATGTCTTGGTTCAGATCTGGCAAGGGTCCTAACGTAGCTGTACTGACTCTCAGCCACTTTTATTTTAGTGCAAACACGGCACAATGCAAATGTGTCCACACCACTTGTACAGTTGGGTTGTGCAGTGCAGTAGTGGGTCAAGTGTCTCCATACAAGGCAACCCAATCTTTCCGTTTCAAGGGTCAGCACACATGGGATCAGCTCAGAGTTTTCAGCACCCTTTGGGCAGACTTAATCTTAGATGCTTGTTTCTCCTAATGCAGTTTATAGGGAAACAAAACCTAAGTCAGACTTCTGGGTTTTGTTGAATGGCTAGGTACCCAAAGCACTCCAAATGTTATGATTCCTGCACTTCTTTATAGCTCTCATCCACGATTTTAACTTGTGCTGTCTCAATACCTGGGTATATTTTAGGGGACTGATTTTCAGAGGTTTGAGGTTTATATGAGTCCTACCCATGGCCAATATAAACCTGAAAATCAGATAAACTTGTTACGAAGAGCTGAAGATACCTGATTTTCCATGTAACATTTAGTTATTACTCTTCATTTATGATTAAACACTTCTCAGAAAACATTAAATGTTAGAAAGAAAAAAGAAATCAAATCATCAGATCTTCTTACCACTCTTCAGCCAAAGATAAATAGGCAAATTATTTCTAACACAGCCTTACTATGTAACCTTCTAAAACAACAATTTGTTTTACTACAAATGCTTCAAGTCAAGCATTTAGTTGCACTCAGCTAATAAAAATATTTTATTCTAAGTTGATTTTTTGCAATGCTACCAATTGGTTGTGTTGTTTTATTTTGCTAGCTAGGTGTCCTCAGTATCCAGGCTCAATTACTCTCAACTCTATGGTTCAATTAGTGTTTTTTTCTTGATGGGAAGCTAATCTGGATAATGTGGTTACTTGTCTGATGGCTTCTCAAAATGTTGTGGATAGCTGCTAAGCCTGCTGATGTCTGGAAGGACAAAAAGAAAAGAAAAGTAAAACCGGTTACTATGGAACCTCATGTAAGAATTTTCTTTGATGACTACTCTCAAATCATTCTCCTCTGGTACTTCAAATAGCTTTCCTAAAATATAATTTGACATTCTGTTATATACTCCAGATACGTCCTTTTCATGGATTCCTTACCTCACAAAATTGGACATAATACGGTCCTATTACATTTGTCTAACCACTAAGGAATTATATTTCACTATGAAATAAAGAAAAGGGAAAAAAAGAAGAAGAAATATATGTTTCAGTAGAATAACAAACACTGAGGAGAGTTGACATGGCCCAAATGCAGGCACATAACTCTTGTGCTTAAATAAGGACATTAGTTTCACTAAACTTCCTGGATAGTCACTAGAGTTCACTTAAGTGCTCTGAAACGCCTACTAGATAGAACTGTCTCTCCCTAGGGAAATGAGACTTCAACTTGAATGCAAATATTTTCAGTTTTGTTAATTACTGCCAATAGGGTCTGTAAAGATGAAAATATTCTTCTGAGAATAGGATGCTGAGGCAGTTTTACCTACTTTTGCTGAAGTCATTTATTGTCATTGCAAATTGGAGCTGTGGGGTTAGCAAAGACGGATAATTTGGTAAATGTGTGGACATGTTCAGCCCTCTTTCAAAACAGGATTTACAAAATACCTGCATTCTTACAAAGGCACATACGTGAATTATTCTTGCACTTATTTAACGCTCCTATATTTATAGATGGATTTTTCAACCATCCTTAATACCTTGGGCACAGAATTCTTTAGTAAGCATGATACAAAGGAGGGCCCACAGTTAGAAAGGACTTAGGAAACTAGGACAAACAAAACAAAACAAACAAACAAACAAATATATATATATATATATATTCAAGCATTTGTTTGTATTTGTGTGTACATATATATATCCAGTATTCTATGTGCATGTATATTCAAAACCTCGAGATATGCTGAATTCTCAAAGCTTTAAAAAGATCATCACTGAGGGTTGAATGTCCTTTATTATGTCATATGCAAACTCAAAGCCTCTTTTTAAAATGTATTGTCCTCTTCCAGAATGTCAGTGTTCTGCCTGGTTATAAAAATTTGCCCTCTGTCCAAGGCATGTCTGCTCAGCTTAATCATACTTGGGTTTTTTGGAAAACACACCAGAAAACTGCCCATTAACATCTAAGCTTTTTGTTCTGCTGTTTCTTCTCCTTCTTCTTTTCTTTCCCACAAAGTACTTTCTCTGGTTTTGATGAAGGCGGCAGCACACACCAGAAATATTCAATAGAATTGCTAGTACTCTCACTTTGTTGTTTTCCTAGCAAGTAAGTATCATGTTCCTAACAAGCAATAATTCTGTTCGTCTGTGGCACTTTTGAGATGATTTGTGAAATTGCTATTTTGGAAGGCTTTTTAAAAGAAATTTGGAAATCTCCCGACAAAAGACGGTACTACCTCTGCTATCTGGATGCTGTCCCAACAGCTCAGCAGTGAAGGAATGGCAGTCAGCCCAAAATTCTTTAGTAATAATACCCGGTCTTACATTTTTAGCTATGTATCTTCCTGTTCTTTGGTCCTCAAAATGGGGAGTGGTGTCCTTCATCAGAGCAGCACCTTTTCACTATATTTGATCCAGAATTAGTCTTCTTCAGATGTGTTGTCTGATATCAAGATCCTATAATAAGCTAGACAGTTTTTTACTAAATCCAGTGCTTGGAAGTGCTGACTTCTATGCCTTATACAGTGCAATAATTCCATATGCAACCAGCATGGTCTTGAGTTACATCCAAGGGTGGAGAAGAGGTCAAAAAACTACACATTCTACATGTGGCAAAATCAAATAGTCAAAATTAGTGTGAGCATTAGGAATTATCCTGCCAGGACATGAAATGTGTTTTTAAGGCATTCTGACATCTATAGCGGGTGCATATGTGTAAGTGATCTAAAGATACTTTAGGTGACTTGCAAGAGGTTGAAAAACAGGGCAGCAGAAGAATAGGAAATTGAATATAACCCATTTCCAGAGTCCTAAACAGATAACCTAATTAGCAGATTATCTGTTCTCTTTGATGTTTGTCATCTGGTTTGAGAGATATGATGCCAGATTGAACCTCCAGCTCTGTAGTCGCTACATGAAAATGATACCAAGAGTTTACCAGGCCTTCCACACCAGCTTGCATAGCAGCAAGGCTTTGGTTTTAGTTATTTCATCAAAATTTACATTTCCCATACTGATGCATGTTCTTCAGACTGCAAACTAGAGAGTTCCAAAATCTGGGTGGGCCACCATGCTCGCTAGAACATCCCCATTGTGTTTGAGACTGGATTTCATTTAAGTTCTGTCTCTTCTGTCTTGCAAAGGATAATTAATACATGTGGACATCTTATGTGAGATGAAAAAAGAGCATCCTATGAACTGGCTGGGAGAAAAGTGTTCAAGACCAGAACCAGGCTATTCCTGTTCAGGAGTGCTTTCCTCACTTCTAGGACAATCTCAAGATCTGCCCATAAGGAAAGGAAAAATTGGTTTTAAGCCATCTTTGTGCTACCCCACAATCAGATCTGCAAGGATGTACTGGAGGTGGCTTCATCTGGTTTGGTTAAATCTGCCTCCAATAAGCTCCACTCCCTACCACTGGTGCTTCCTTCCCTGGAAGCCATTCATCTAAGT
The DNA here is from genome assembly GCF_036417845.1 of Apteryx mantelli. Taxonomy (NCBI): domain Eukaryota; kingdom Metazoa; phylum Chordata; class Aves; order Apterygiformes; family Apterygidae; genus Apteryx; species Apteryx mantelli. The sequence goes on along the minus strand of NC_089979.1, from coordinate 16,104,920 downwards.
CCAGCTCAGCAGTTTCTCCTGCCTCTACCAGCCCACTCAACACAGTCTCTGAAAAAGCCTACTTTTACAGGGATTATGCGGGAAGACCATCCCTGAAAGAAGCTCCTTCTTGGAATTGCTATATTTCCTAGACCATAAGAACCAGTTGATATTCCTTTTATAGCATGATCTAGCTTGACAATGCAAAAGCCAAGTCAACATTGCAAAGCTGCAGTGTGGACACAGCCGAAGCATTCTGCAGTAGATGAAAGGCTGTGAACACAAGTATAATTTAAGACAGTCGAACAAGACAGTCAAAGACTGTTTTCAGCCATGAGATGGTAACCAGCTGTGTGTCGGTATGTTTTCAGGCTTACTAAGCAAGCTAAGCAATGACCACAGCCGATCTCTCTTCACCACGTGCTATTTGCTAAGGGCACGAGTGGTACTTTGACTATGTTGGGTTGATAACTGTCGTAGATTAAGGACAGATCACCTTGGAGTGTGCAGTCTAAAACAACCACAGGCCTCTTACAATTTTTACTCAGATACCTATGGCTTCAAAAGACCATTATAGGAGCCAGGAATACCCAGATTTCAGTGGCACTCTAGTCAGGGTCTTTTTGATACAGAGCTATGTGTAAACTTCCCCCTCCCCTAAGCAGTACCTCCAGCCATTTCACAACACCAGAACCCACAGAAAAGGGCCACATAACAGCCCAAGGTTGTCACAAATAGTAACTATAGTGTCAAAAATAGTGCCTGGGGCTAAAATGAAGCCACAGGAAGATGAATGCAGAGGAAGCCAGGGATTAGCAATCTAAAAGTTTCAAGAATTATAGTTTAAATATGGTTGGTGCCACTATTGTTTTGGTTTACTTTTTTGAGTTCTTTCTTAACATCCATTGGAAGTCTCTAAGACTTAATTCAGCTGCATAGTGATAAGGAGGGACAGCACAGTGATTCAACTCACAGCCAAGAAAGATACACAAGCACTAAATCTATACATAAATCTTAAACAGAACTGGTCCCAATACCAAGCCACAAGGGTCTATCATTTGTTACTTTCAGCCAGAAACCTCTCCTTCATACAGATTAATACCCTCTGTATGCTGCTGCATAGCTCATTATTAAGCCTTTTCACCTCTCTACTACTGATGCCATTATAGCTGACCTTACTCACCAGCTCCCCAACAGGCATTTTGTCAAATGCTTTGCTAAAATCCAAATAAATGATCTCAAGCCTGTCCCCTTCTTTTATCAGCCAAGTCACTGATTTTCTCCCCAGAAGAAAAAAAAAAATCATCAGACAAGTCTGAAGAGATAGATATTCATTTGCATTTGTTCAATATCTCTTCTCCCTCTGAACACTTAGACTATTTCTTCTTCGATAAGTGACTTTGCTCATTACACCTGGATCATCTTTTCCTGCCTAGGAAGATGACTATTTAGAAATATGTATAGTAGACTCTGAGAAAGTTCCTGAGGGAGAAAGGAGAAATCAGGCAATGATAAACAGTGCAGGCAGTGTTCAGGGCCTTGAAGATAAGATGCTATTTCTGACTTTGCCGCCGGCGAACTCTGAGATCTTGGACAGGACAATCTATAGGACTGTAATTTTCCTTCCTATCTTCTACTGCCTTTACTGTTTTGCTCCCTGGAGCAAAGATTATCTCTTAATAGGTATTTGAAAAGTGCCTTGCAGAGTAAAATCTACATATGAGTTGATATCTCTGAGTTATATGTAACCTAATACATAGAATAATAACAGAACTTAGAAGGGAAGGATACAAGGGAATAATAAGGTCTAATATGAAGCATAGGTTAAACCATAGAAGAAGATGGAAGAGGAGAAAGTATACTTTCTGAGTGGTTAAGTTTGGAAACTCAGATCTTACAAGCTGTATCCCTTAAAACAGATGTAAATGCCTAACTATGAGCAAGCAGCTCATAACATTTTGGCCTCAGTGTTCTAAGCTAAAGAGCAGATCAAGGAAAAGCCTTTTTGTGAGGATTTCCTTGAAATTTTCCTTACAAGTGAAGGCTCAGTCTTTGTCCCAGCAGAGAGGGGATCAGACCCAAATCTCTGGGAAATAGCCTCCTTTTCTTTTTTTTTCCTCCTGAGCAACTTTGATACATCTGTAAAGACTGACTTAAACCCTCTCTGTTTTCTCTTTATGACCATGCACGCTATTTTCTTCTGCTATGTTCTGCTTTCAAACCATTTAAGTTCACACAGAAGAATTCTTTTTATTTTTATGGAGTAATTTGCTACGCAGAGGCTGGTCTTTTCATTTTCAGATTTCTAATGTTTTCAAGTATCTAAAACAGGAGGGCTTTTTTTTCCACTTTGTGGAAAAAAGCCACGCTGGCAGATTTCAGGGCTTAATTTCTTTATAACAATAGATTTAATACAAAACACATTTTTATTGTAATAAAAAAATAAATAAAAGAAGGAATATGCATTTGAAAATTCTGCCAAACAAGGCAATGTTTGTTTATTCTTAACAAGAACATCGAGTATTTTTTTTATGTCATATAGACTTTTTATATGTAATACACGTAGATATACGTGTGTGTATATATAATGACTACAATTTAGTTTGATTTAACTATAAAGGTCTCATCATTTGGCCTATCAGACTATTAAAAATACTTCTGGTAAGGAGCTCTGTACACTATTATTCCTTTTTTGTTGTTCTCTGACTAATCATTGTGATAATGATATTTTTTCTTGTTACCGGAGGCTTTCTTATTTCAGACCATTGTTCTCACCTTGTTGAATAGCACTGGTGCTTTTCCTGTGGTCCAAATATAATAGAAAGGTTTAGTGTCTTCCCCAAAGATCCAACAATTCAATTTACTGAATAACCATTAATATGTAGTCATCAATTTTGTTGGAAACTAGCCTTCCATTGACTTTGAGAAAAGCTGGCCTTAAGAGAACAAGAGACTTGAGGAATCTTTAGACTCAAGTTTCTTCAATGCTAGGCTTCCTTGCCAGTGGGGTTGCACAAATATTTTGAGCTCATCCAAATCTTAGTGAAATGTGTCCACTGACTTCACTGTGCCTGGGGCCAGCACCTTTAGTGACCATATACTTGGCAATAACTACCTTTCTGAAAGCAACAGATATTTCTTTAAAATTATTTACCACTTCTTTCAGTAATATGACAATAATCCAATGAATTTGACACATTAACATGTATTACCAATCCACAGAAATCAATAGACTTCATTAGACCTGAAGATTCAGTACACTATCATAGAACAGAAAAATCATCACTGAATCAAATCCAACATTGCTTATTAGTGATTGAATTTTGCTGCCGTCTGACCTGGAGCTATTTGAAACCAGTAAACAGTCTTAAATCTATTTTTCTGTTGTCTAATAAGTAAAAGATTTTAGATTTTATTAGTATCAGAAGCAGCATCTACCAGAACACCAAAGTTCTAAGAAGTAAGTCATTGCCAAAAGCAAAAGCAAGTGTTAGTACCTCCTGAACTACAGAAACATCCTCTGACTCCTGAACCTTCCCAGTGAGGTGTGACAGGTGCTACCATGTTATCGGTCCTTGAAGGACTAAAAAGGGCTGCCTATCTTGTAGTGTGCATCTTGTGACTATAGTAGACAGGTCGTAGAAGTTTATTAACTCCCTCTTAAAAGCAGGTAGGTGTTTTGTTCATGTTACTTCTATTGGAAGGGTGTTTCAGAAGTTGATTGCTGCAGCTGCTAGAAACTTTCTAATTTCTAAATTAAATTTATTGTTGACCTTGCCTGATGTATAGCCTACACTGATGAATGTATACTTATAGTATGACATAAACACATATGAACCCTACAGAGTCATTATCATCCCTCTAAGATAAAACTACAGTAACTGCTCATCTTATTGCAAGGGAATACATTGCAGCGGGAGGTAAACTGGGTGGAAAATAACTTTCCTGTTCCAGGAAAGTTTTTGAAATTGCAAAATTCACATTCTACACTGAGCCAAACCCAAGACCTTTCAATTTTTTGTATTTTTTCCATGGGAAAATAAGGAGAAAACATGATCAGAATAGCTGCAAGTCCAGTAATTTAGGACCTTCCTCTGGGATATGGGAAACCCAGGTCCAAGTCTATGCTGTGAAGTAATCTAAACAGGGACTTGAATTTCATTCTCCCACATCCTGGGAGATGCTCATAACAGTCAGGTTACTAGTGGTTCTGGCTCACTCTCTTTTTGATCAGAAATTCCATAGTAGACTCCAAAAAACCTTTCCTGTCTAAATGGCATGTACTTTCCACAGAAAGGCCGGGTGTTGATGGACTGACATTTTTTAATGAGAAATAATCTGTTGAAAAATTTTCAATCTAACTTGAGATACCAGCTTTTAGATGTAATGAAAATTATGTTCCTTACCACATTCAGTCCTCAGTGTTTTGGTGACCCACTGTGCCAGAATAGCAGGGTTAGTCTTTGTGTTCTGATCATTTTACCAATTTGGGTAATTATTTTCCCCCCATCTAAGTTTAATCTTACATCTCAATTGGATACAGGATTATTCTTCATTTCATGACTTAAACTATAATGTACTGTTGTTTTGTACTGTTAAACAGCTGCTTAGTTCTTTGCAAATAAGAACCATGTGTTCCATCCCAGAGGTGGCTGGCATTTCAGTGGTAAATGAATTCATCCTTGCTTTTTAAACTGTTTTTGGATTCAAGTGTTATGTAGATATAAGATATTTATTGTTTCAGTTTTATTAAGCTTTGCTCCCAGCTAAGAGGAACAGAGCCAGAATCTGGAGAAAGGACCACCCCTTATGATCAATAATAGGTTGACACAGGATTCAAAGAATTCCTCCATGGTAGGTAACTAAAAACACCTTACACAGAAAAGCATCTTCTGACAACAAAGCCTACCAATGAAGGAAGAGTGTAACAACCTTCTGTTTCCAGAAAACACATTATCATTAATCTTGAAAAGATAATCCTAAGACCTTTGGTTCAGGAACTGATAACTTGCAAGTCATCCAAAGTCAAGATGCTGATGACAACAACCTTATCAGCAATATTAGCCTTCTTCTTCTCCAAAATTCAAACACTTAGTAATTCTTCCACGTAATATTCCTCTGATAAAACTTTTGTCTTTCTTTTTCAAAGATCTTCATAGGAGTCTTTTGCAGTCTTCAAAGGAAGTCATCCTCAGGAATGCAGCATAGAGTTTAGGAATTCTTTGCATCTTTGTGTCATTCTAAGTGTCATGAACAGATTGTTTTTCTGTGTTCCAGTTGCATCTAGCTAAGTTAATGCAGCTCATAAACCACCGGCCTTCAAAATTAGTAGAAATTTTCACTGACTGCAGTGAAAATAGAATTAGACTTGTAGGCTGTGTCCGGTTTTACCCACAGGTTATCCAAATCATTCAGAATCTGCTGGAGCACCCCCTTCCAGCCCATGCTCTGAGTTTCCCAAACCTTGAGAGGTGGTAGAAGGATTATCATGCAGTTGGGCCTTGCCATAATATGGAGTTGGGATATAGCAACAACACTCATTTGCATTTAAGAGCTGGAAAGTTCTGGTCATAGTCTTGACTCCATAATGAGAAGTGCGAATAGCAGTCTTCAAGTACGCTTTTGGCCCAGACACAACTACAGCTCTCACTAACAGTCAGGAATGTACTAAGAACTCTCTTGCAGATGCAGAAGTGTGAGGAAGCTTTTTCCTCAACCAGAGTGAGGGACTGCTCAAGGCAGTAACTTCCATGGAAAAGATAAACTGTGTGTGCCTATGGTTCTGACTGGTTGCAAAAGAAGGAATAAGTATCCAGGCTTGCAGACTGTGATGTTAGAAAGTTCAGTGGGGGAGCTGTTTGAGATTCTAAAAGGAAGCAGAGAAATAAGGCAAAGAAACTGCTTGATCTTTTCTTTTTTTTTTCCTTGAGAATTAGGCAAAATGAAAAATTATGCATTTTTTTAAAAAGTAGAGGTTGAAACAAGTATAAATGTGACTCTAACAATGTCTACTCCTAAAAGATGAAATTTTCCAAATCTTAAAGTTCTGATTAACTTACTAGCCTAGATATGAGGTAAAAATCTTACTGATTTATAAAATGCATCTAAGAGTACATTAGTTAGTTCAGTTGAAAATTCACACAAGAGTGTGATGAGAAATATCATCACTTTTTTCCTCTTAGGAGAGCATGTCATCATCATACCCATGATTTTCTGAAAGCCTCAGTGATGTACCAGTGAAATCTCTGAGATTTACTTTACAGTACCTTATGCTGGTTTACAAACTTCCATATGTATTCCTGACTTCACAGAATTATTAAATTATCTATATCTTCCACCTATAATTTGTTAGGACAAATTAGACAGAAGTGCCTGTATATTTGGCAATTTCATGCTATACAAACCACTCCTAGAGCAGACATTCTGAAAGAGGCTCTAAGACGTCCAGCTGTGAACTGAATCATAGGTATATCCTACCACGGTAACCCTCAAACCATGGTCAGTGGCCCCCATATGGTTAATAAGGCCACAGTAAGTCCTAAGCAGTTGATCTGCAAAATTATCTTAAAAAATATTTTCAATTTTCAATTGACAGAATACACAGAGTCCACAAAACTGCAAAGAGCAATTTACCCAAAGACTTTGGAGCCCACTGACCTATCTGTTAAAAGACAGAAGATCAAACTTGCAGGTCTGCTTGTTGATCTGTGTATAGTGTTATGAATGTGTATCTAACGAGCACAGATATTTATAAGCTTGTATGAGGGCTGAATTCTGATTCCATTTACAGTTGTGCAATGCCGTTAACTCAAATGGCTTGGTATAGCTTTAACTAGGGACAGAATCTGTCCTAGATAATATTATTGAAATGTTTGGAAACATCTTCAAATACCATTTATTTTTATTTTACAGAGAACAATGTGGTTCTCTGTTCCAGTTTCAAATCAAAAGTAGTAGGGTGCAACTCCACTGACATCAATGGCATCGCAATTACTTACAGCAGGTCTGAATTTATCCCTGTGCATCTATATTCACTTAGCCTTTCTCCCCTGGGGAGAGGAAGAGGGAAGAAAAATGTGACAGATATTTGTCATATTGCCTAATGCAACTACTGGAAGAGGATCAGATGCTATGCTGATGAGTATGGTATAAACGAACCGTTAAAGAAACTGAAAAGTTCACCAGCAAACATGAAGGGACATAGAGGGAGTCTTCAGACTGCTCTCCCTTCTTCACTGAAGGACTGCCACTGTCAAAGGCATCATTAAGGGCATGGTGTTTGATAAGCAGACACCTGCTCTGTATTTTCCTCCATGGCCTACATGAAGTCAGCAACAGAGCTTATTACAAATGGAGATTTGTATTCCAGAGTGAGTAATAATTAGTTCTTTTTACGTGTAGTGTCTTTTTTAAGACAACTCAGTAGGTGTCTTGTTAATTTGCTCATTACTAGGTGTATGAAAATGTTCATCTTGTCTGTGAATACCAATTATTCTTCATCTTAAATGAGGTAATGTCAGTAAGACTGAGTGAGGCACATATCCATTTTTATTTGATTCAGTAGCAAGTTTGGCATATGATACAATATTTTTAAAATGCATCTCTCAAGCAGGTGCTATTTTTTCTACTCCCCAAATCAGTGATTATTTCTGTGTTTAGTAAAATGTTATAAAATAAATTATGCAATAACATGAAAAAGAAATGAAATTGCTCACAAAAGATTGAAGGATCTTCCTGACCTAGTGTCTTTTACAGTCAGGAAAGAACTACTGTGACCTGTGGACTACCTCAGTGCCTACTGCAGTTTGGAAAACCAGTTAAACAATTAATAACAGCTGAAATAAATTACTTGTGTTGTTCCAGACTATTCTAACTTTATTCTCATTCTCTTTTTATTATTTTTGCAAATAGATCCTGTCTCTGTAAAAGTGAACAAAAGTGGGGTACTGCCTCAATATGATCCTACAGGATACGAGGTGATATTAAACTTCCTGCTTAATCTCAGCATTTTACAGCACACAATGGAAAAAGAAACAGACTGGCCAGACTTGACTTAGTATTTATAATTGTAGTCCAAAATTTCTGATTGTGGAAATTAAATCACACAGATTAAAGATAGGCCCAAGCCAGCACTTCAGATCTAAATGGTACTAAATTTGAGAAGAAATTCTGAGATGTATCTGAATGTTTATTTCATTTGCACACTCATCACCCATTTCAGAAGATAGCTCTTAATATTTTCATCTAACAGAAAAAAAAAAAACTAGTTATTTTGATTTAATAGTCTTTCCTACATAAGCACAAGTTTTACACTTTTGTCTGGTAGGATTCATAGGTATTTAAAGCATTTGATTTTACGAAAAACCTATTGTCTTTACAATACACCTGTTTCTTGTCTTCTTCTATCCCACTCCAAAAATAAACAAGCAAGAAACTTAAGGCTGATTAAATTTTTCATTAATTGCCTCCAATTAATGGAGTAGATCCAATCATTAGACTAACACAGTAATCATAAGTAATCATGGCTTTTATTTTTGTGATACGTTGAAAATTTGCGTCACTGTATTTATAAGTGTTAGATGAATGACAGTTACATGTCAAGAGAAAGAATATACCTAAAAAGACAAAGATTATACTGTTCTGTGATTATACAGAACTCTCAAATAATTTAACAAATAAATGGATTTTCTTCACTACAATATAGTTATCTTTAATTTTTAACTCAGAAGTTTTGTAATAGCTGACAGTGACTCATAAAGATTTCTATAAGGAAAAAACAAACAAACAAAAAAAGCACTGCATCTGACCAAAAGTAGTTTACCTGAGTTGAGATCAGCACATCCCAGCTTTTGCCATCAGTGGCCATGCAGATTGCGATGTCTGTGAGCACAAAGGTGGTAGCTCTATCGTCACCATATACACTTTATTGCCTTCCTGAAGCAGAAGTTCAATACTCACTTAAAGAGATGATTATTATTGACCAAGGCGCTAATCTCCCTTGAATACCCAGGTCACCCTCAAAAATCTTCCTACCCAAAATTGATCTGTCCAGATAATGCTTATGAGCTCTAGAAAGACCACTCTATAATTAAAAAATCAGCAAACTAATTAAATTCAAATGACGGGTCTGAAATATTCGAGAGAATTAGAGAAGATTCATCAGTCTGTTCAGCTGGCTGATCTATGAGTGGTTCTTCTCCTTTCCCTCAATATTGTAGTAGGTTTGCCAAACAAATTTTAAAGGATAACAAGTTAGACAAAAAGTTATTACTCCGCATTAATAGGCATAAAAAAGGACAAATTAGGAATTATTATACAGGCTGTTTGGACTCTGACTGAATATGTGTCCAGCAATATTTAACCTCAAACTTAGCATGGGCAAGAAGGCAACGAAACCTAGTAAAGTGGTGCTCTATCTCATGCTAGAACATCAATTTGCAAATATTCTTGGGTGTGAACATAATCTTTAGAATAGAAAATGACCATGTCTTTATTCAGGAGTCAAAGTGTAGGTTGACTATAATCTTCTCTGATGTCCTATCTTGGGAAGGTTCAGACACTCACAAGATACATGAATGTGATAAATAAAAGGAAGAGTATCAACAGGGAGATTACAGACTTTATAAAGTCATTTGTGGTTACCCCAAGTTAGCAGATGAATTTGAGAGAAGAATTGTCTCTTCCTGACATATATAGCTGGTGGCTTTCTTGAAAACTAGAATTTGGGTTAGGTGGAGACTTCTTCTGTCTTGCATAGCAGGTCTGTCTTGTTTCTTCCCATTAGTCAATTTGCTCTTTGGAAGGATCTAATGTTTTACAGTTGTGTCTTTGAAATGTGTTTTGAATAAAGCACCAGCCAAGAATGTTGTGTATGTCATTTGTGGGGAAAAGCTAAAGACTGCAGGAGCCTGCCATGGTTATGTAACTTGCTTATTTTTATCTGTTAACTACTGCTTTTGTTAATAAAGTTTATAACAAAAAAGTTTTATAGATTTATAAAAAACTAATAATTTTAAAAACAGTCACATATTTTGGCATTTTATGTGAAGGTTCAAGTGTACAAATTTTGTGAATAAAAACCAAAATCCCAGATGATTAACAAAATATGTGTTTATTTAAACATACAAATAAATACATTTTAAGGGGCTTTTACTTGGAAAAATCTGAATTCAATATTTGTATTGCAAGACTTAGAAATATGAGCCATGCCTTTGGAACTCTTAAATGCACAGCAAAACAAAGAGAATGGAGTTTCCAAAACTCGAAGGCATATAGGATGACGCTTGAGACAATAGGATATTTACCAGAAGAAACATGAAAAGATATAAACTGAGCTAAAACAGACTGTACCCTTTTTCCTCCATGTCATCAATTTCATAGTGTAATCTGTGAAAGTCTAAAAATAGATGCAAAATGATAAGTCTAATAAATATGTTCCACCCAGTGTTTGGATTGACAGGACAATATGACTGGATTAAGAAAACTCAGTCTCATCCACGCAACATGAAGCAAACATTTATGTTACCCCTAACTCTGCAAGTCTAAATACAACTATGGAATTTACAGGCATTAATGAATTGTTCTCATTCTTGACATGTGAAGTCTATGACTCAAATTACTGTTTCTGGAACATGTTCCTTTCTGTCAACATGTTAGGATACTTAGAGCTACTCCACACCTATTCCAAAAAGGCATATGCACAACCATAAGATAAAAAAAAAGCACACTAAAATAAGACTAAAAGCAAAACCAGTGTGCTCAAAAGCCAATGTTGTCATTATCACAAGCCCACAAGGTCTGTTACAGAGATTTCAGAATGTAACTACTTAAATCAGAGACAAGCATACTTGGTTTATTGGCAGGACACAATGCTATGCTGAAATCTAAAGAACAATATCTATTTTAGAGAAAGTGGAGTACATCTCAGTTGCCATAATTTTGCATATTTATACATGACTAACTGATCCCAGTATGTGATGTCTGTCTTGACACAGAAGCCAGCCTGTTCGCATCAGAGCTTGAGCACACAATAAGCAAAAACGTATCATCCTCTAAATTACAAATCAGGATTATGTTGTGGAGCTGTATGAACATTTATTACTGCTTAGATTTTGACCAGTCTTATATGTTGACTCAAGTCATCCTTCATCACTCATTCATCAGGAATCTGTTAATTCCTTAACACACTTTAAAACCCAAACCATAACCCAGTTCTTATTGCTGAAAACATAAGTACAGATTTCTATGAAATAGTTAAAAACTCATGATAAATTTAGATGAGAAGTTTAGTATTACAGATTTTATTCAGATTTGCAGTAGGTCTATGGAAATTCTTTCTAATATAACTTTAGACAGAACAAAAAAAAACCCCAAACCTTTAAAAAAGTTTCTGTAAATAGCAAACATATGATTTGCTTGACTCATGTCTATTTTAAACTCTGAAGTATATATTACCCATTTCATACAAAAGCAGACTGCTGTAGAAACTGGGCTTTGCATGTGTCTTCAACCTTCCAAAGACTGATCAGAAGTGACCTCAACGTACCCACAGTAGAAAAACAAACAAAACAAAATACCATCTCCAACGAAGTCCCAAGTTATTTAAATAACATTAAAATTCACATGGCTAATAACAGAGAATTATTTATTAACTATGACAACTCATTCTTAATTGAGGTAGCCTCAATGAAAGCCCAGATTCTAAATGCCTCTGATTTTTCTAAATGTTTAGATAAGAACTTGTATTCAAACTCCATGGGAAGGAAGGGAGACAAGTTTGTCCCAGTGCCAAAGATAAAATGAGAATGAACCTTAGACAGGCAATCTGTGCACTATTTCTTTTGTCTTCATTCCTGTTACCTTTCCATTTTCTTGTCTACTTTGCAAATGATGCCAGTCTTGATATCCCATTAATTACCTTCTCCTAGATCTCTTCCCCCTCCACCCCACACTGTTAATTCAATGCACAAGTTGGCCTCCCAGAATCTGACTGTCTTCAAATCCTTCTCCAAAAACCTTTCTAGTTGAAACACCAGAAGGTCTCTTCTAATTAAAACATCCTATTTATGAAAAAGGGGTCAACACATGCAGATGACTAGAACGAATCATCATATGATCAGATTCTTGACAACCCCTCTAATGTTTTCACCATATTTCATATCCACTAGACCATATCTAATAGCAGATTGCAAAATCTTCATGTCAGGAGTCTTGTCCTTTTATCTACTTCTTTACAATTAAGCACACTTATCAACCATATTCGTTAAAGAATGAGGCCTCCTAAACTTATTTGTCCACTCATTGTACTGGAATGCAGCACAAGCTTTTTAACACAGAGCTTGAATAATAATCAATACATCATAATGGAACCAGCACAATTGATAGATAATTCTACAACTCTAAGAATTTGGATGAAATCCTGGCCTCATAGAGCCATAATGTAAAAACACAGGGTAACTTAATTTAGATTAGGTTTTCAGGTAACGTAAGTTACATAAACTGCCCTAATGACTCACTTCTAGGAATGACAGAGGATATTGTTCTATAAGTAGCTTGGAACAGGAGGATCTAGTCTGATAAGCTTGTAATATACCTTGAATTTAACACAGCAAGGAAAGGCAAAGTGAGGCTGTATTAGAGGCCAAAGGCTTTATTATAAAATGTACCTTGATTTAGGAGGATGTCTTGTTTATTACCTTAAAAATAATAATTATTGTCAGTGTATGGAGAATGTTGCTAGCCAAAGTCAGTGCAGAGAATAAGAGAGGCTGTATATGAATGGATATTTATGAACTATTAAAGGAGATGTTTCAGAAATGCACTGTCTATGGCCTGGCTAGACAAATCCTTCCTGTCTTCCTTCAAATAGTTCCTACCTAATACCGACCTATCTGTGACTAATTTAGATGGTAAATTCCTTAGGAGACAGATTGTGCTAAATAAATGATAAATAATAATTATACATACTGCGAGAAACAGAATAAACCTACACCGTAGAGGATTAGATGTTTGAGGCTGCCGCTAGCACAGCCACAGGGTAGCATTTCCAGCACTATGCCATATTTATCATATTTTCAATCATAAAAATGATATTCATGTAATATCTTCAAGCTTATCTTTTTCAGGCTAAACCAGTTATCCACAGTATATGGGTTCATCTTTGCTCCTAGGCCTAATTATCACATCATATATGTAAATCATGCCTGACTTAATATTGAAGCTGTACATCAAAAGGGAAAAATATACAGTAACATGTTCCCTTGGGATAATATGTATGAACTGGAGTTCTGCCTAATTAACCTAATGTCTGAAAGGTTAAAGGGGGAGGGAGGTGATTATTCTCACTGTAAATTTAAGGGTATTTATTCATGGTGTACTGAAATAGCTGTTGTATATAGGTTTCATTGCCCTCTACTGGATCAAACCAAAACAGCTCAATCGTATATTTCATGGGGTTGACAGTATTAATTGCAGAAATTCTTAATTAAAAAAAAAAAAAGTATTACATCTATGTTGTTAGGCAAACAAGCATCTGAATTCTATTCTTGCAATGAATCTTAATGGCCAAACTGGACTTACAGAAGCACAGAAATCATAGAAAATAATATAGCTGGAAAAAACTCAAATGGTCATATAATCCAATCTCCATGACTAGTCTTGATATGTATAGTAGCACCTCTTCATTTTTGCTCTTCCATGTCTTTTATACAAGCCAGGCTCTTCTACAACCGGCATTCCCATTCTGTATTATGTTTCTTCATCCGACACTCTATTTATGTCATGATTGTTCCATTCTTCAAGCTCCTGAATCCTTACATCTTGTGCATAGACCTCTCAAATTCTCAGCAGATTGCCCTGTTCTCTTTCACCTTTGTCTTTCCAGTAGCATTTCTGATTTTTGATCTTTGTCAGACTCCATCCACATGACTAGATCAATAATTGTTGTTGCTGCTGTTTGTCTTTTAATTTCCCTTTGGACTTTTGCCCCATGGGCTTTTAAATCAAGTTTAAAGCTCTTGTTACTAGGTTAATGAGTCAACGCCCCAAAATGATCTCCCTGTCTGAGGGACGCAATCTGTTCCTTCCGTTTCTCTGACATAAAACACTTTCCAGAAATCAGGGAAGCTGAAATCTTCACAGGCAATATCTTCACATATATTCAAATTGTACACATTGGAAAACAAAAAGTTTTGGGCAAAAAATTAGGGAAGCTCTTTCTCACCTCTTACTCTGGTATGGCTCTAGTCATAAAATCCTCTCATTTTATTGTCAAAGAAAACATGAGGTTTGTTTAATTTACATACCCCTTAATTTGGTTAGGTCATGGTGATTATAAAATTCAAAAAACAGAATTATTTGACATGGAACAGATATGGCCAGCTCTCATTCCTCTCTAACCATCACTTTTCCTTGCAATTTCAAAAAGACAGAAGTCATGTAAGGTACAGATCTTTTCATCAGTTCCATTTAAGGTTACAAGAGTACTTTAGAGATCATCACATATGTAAACAATCAGGCAATAGCTTAAATGCCAGTAGATAGCACTCAAAAATATGCATCATAATTCCTAAATTTTGTAGGACAGTTGTACACTACTGTGTACAACTACTACTGAACACCTTTAATTGTGTGCTGCAGAAACAGAACTGTTCCAGGATTTTCTTCCTTTTTCCTAATAGGAAAAATTTATGGACAAATGAGATGGGCAATCGTGTGTGTATTGGTGGTCAGATCCAATAGAAATTTATGGAAATAGTATGCTTATGTCTTTATACTGAACTGGAAATTCAACTAGTTTTCCGCATCTGACCTTGATTTCCAGCTTCAGATTGACCTCTTCAAACTGACTCAACTATACAGCCATACAGTTACAATGAATTTAAAGGACAAATTGTATCTATATCTCATCTACAATTTCAACTTTGACCTGTGGCTGAGTATGAAAAAAAGGAATCTTTATCTTCTCAGAAAGTCTAGGGGAGACAATGAGAAAATCCTTGTTATTTTCCACCCATTTCAGTTATATTACAAACCCTCATGTTTAATTCAGATTGGTTGTGGGCACTATCTACTTAGCACCTCTTTCTGAGTGATGACCTCATGATCAAAATTTTAATATTAAATCTTTCCCTAAAAGATAAACCTGAATTTTCAGGAACAAATGCTGGAATTTGTCTGATAGGAGTCACACTAGTCAGTCATCACTTTGAAAAGCAGGGACCTTAAAGTTCATCCAGAGTTAACACGGTATCCAAACAGGACAGAGTTCCAGTCTTTGGCTCCAGTGTAAGTTTCCTCAAAATTCAGAAATGTTCAGATCCAGAGGTTTGATTCCTGTTTATCTCTAATTGAAAACAGGATGAAAATTTCCCAATATTTCCACTAGGCAAATGCGCTTTATCATGAACATCAAAAAGACTCTCAAAATCAGGAAGATGACACACAACAATATAAAATTAAACTGAAATTGATTAAAAGTTCACTTTGGATAAACATTTAAAGTTTATGAAAATTATCCAAACTATTTGGTTCAGCAAAATGGGAACTGATGTCTCATAAGCTCAAGCTTCCTCTGACACTTTCATGTTTCTGCTTGTTTCTGCCTGATCCAGGCTCAGGATGAGAATGAAGATATCAGAGCAAAGAGAAAGAAATCTAATGGAAACCTAGCAATGCTATTAGTAAATTAGAGCTATTCTGTCTATCCCTATGATGAGATTTATAAAGTTAATACTATTAAGCAATTACTTTTCCACTTATGTTTAAGAAGCCGGAGAGTAACCGTATAAAGTACTACAACCTCCACAGAAAAGCCTAGTAAGCACAGAGGTTTGGAGCTGCCTTAAAGATGTTCAGCTTCTCCTTTCTTTCACAAGATTGACCTCAAGGTCATGCCATTTTCAATATATAGTGGTTCAGCAACTTCTCAACACCAGATTGATCAATGTTTTGTCATATTCTTTCCTTTCTGCAGCTCCATCAATACAGTGTATACCAATCTAATTCAGTTATATAGTCATATCCTGCATTCAGTGGACAGACTACATTTTAAGTGATAGCAATACACTATTTTTAATGGGCAAACCTTACAATTCTTTAGAAACACCAAGAAAAAAAGGTGAATCAAGACCGCACACACACGAACAAGATACAAATCCACATGTCCCTGTGGACTAAGAAATGTTCCTGTTTATTACTTTCTTCCTCGGGTTGTATACATCCCACAGCTTAACATGTACAGATCTGTAACAGAAATGTGAAGACTCGTATCAATGGAGCATGAATGCAAATATCTGTGTGGGAGAGCACCGGAAGAAACAGACTGAGTCGGGGTTACAAGAATGACATGTATTGATATCCGAGGCCATGACAGACAGCAGTCAAACTGGTAAACATGGAGAAGTGTGGTGTTTGCATGAAGACGAAAAGGACTGTGCTCTGATAAGGCCATGCATGATCAACAGAAGACCCGCACAGTGATAGCAGGAGGGAAGAACAAGGTTACAGTCCTTTGCGAGTACCATCCCTCTTCCCACTATCCCACCAGAAAACCAGGAAGCTATAAAGACATCCAAAACTAGGGAAAAAAGTCAATAGTAACTTTGATTAAGACACCGACAAACTGTAATGAGGTCAGCAGAAGGCCACCAAGATGGTCAGGGCTGGAGCACTTTCCCTGTGAGGAGGGAATGAGGGAGCCAGGCTGTTCACAGGCAGATTCAGGAAGGGGTGGGGGATAGCTAACAGCAGCTCCCAGTGCTTATGAGCAGGTTATCAACAGGATGGAGTCAGACTCTGCATCATGGTGCATAGTTGGAGGACAAGAAACAACGGGCATAAATTGAAACAAACGATTCAGGCTGAATATAAAGAACAACTTTTTCCCCATGAGGACAGTCCAGCAGGGGAACAGGTTGCCCAGGGAGGCTGTGCAGTCTGCTGCCTGGGAGGGTTTCAAGTCCCGACATGACAAAGCCCTGAGCAACTTGCTCTGATCTCAGGTTGACCCTGCTTTGACAGGAAGTTGGACCAGAAACCTCCTGAGCTCCCTTCCAACGTGAATTATCCTGTGATCTAACGATCCTATAACGCTCATGGAAGATGAAGAAAGTGAGATTCTAAGGCAACAGATCACCTTTTTGTACGTCTTAAGGGTGTAGACCCATCCAAAATCCGGTTTCTTATTGCCAGTCATGAAGGAACCCAAGGAATGCAGCGAGGACTCGGTAGCTGGTGTCCCCTGTCCTCAGTGTCTCTCACAGATGATCCTGGCCAGACCACTTGGCATCTTGGTGCCTGTAAGTATGTGGGTGTGAGAGCATGAGTGAAATCTATGAGAAAATGAGCATGAGTGAATTAAATCACTTTTGTTATAAATGTTACCTTCCCATTTCAGAAGATCACTCACTAACTTCCCACAAAGGAAATGCCTTAAAAGATATAATGGCTCTAAAAGTGAAAAGGTTTTGTACGGCACTACATTTACACATGTGGCCAGCAGGCAAGCTGTCAGCATCTCTACTCTGTAAGACCATTAATTTCACAGGAAGATACATCAGACTTACCTCTGAGACCTGTTTTCTTTCACAAGACAAGACGAAGACAGAATATTGTTATTATGTGACAATATTCATTCTATATTTTATAATGGGAAGCATACCTAGCTATCACTTTGGCCTCTGGCGTCTTTCTTGGGAATCATATCAGTCTTGTAATGATACCTTGCAGAAATGACCAATATACATCTAGAAACCAAACAGGAGTACCCCAAAGTATGTCCTTTTCCTTTCCGATGGTACCATGCATAGTCCACTAGCAAAAGGATGCTGAAATCTTTCTTAAAGATGGTGCTGGATGTAGAGCATGGATTTTACAGAAAATGTTCATGTTATTTTAAGAACAGCTGAGATTTGTGATGGAGAACAGAAATATCAAATAAAGAGATTGATTATTTTTCTTGAAATGACTGAAGGGGTTTTTATAAAAGCTAAGTTAACTTGGTTTACCTCTGTACCTTGCCTCTGTAGTCAATAGAAAAAGATAAGCTCCTTAGGAAGCTCTAAGCCCTGGGCTTTAGTAGGAACCTAGGGAGATCGGTCCTTTATTGACAACCTCCTAGATGGACAGTTAGCAACAGCTAGCATACAAATTTATAGCAGATCCTGGTGAACAGAGAAGTTGGAAGCTCACTCACTGGGAAAGAAATCTCACCAGGAAACAAGCTTGAGGAACAAGTTAGCAGAGGATGTAAGTAGGGGAAAAATGGCTACAAAAAAACCAGAAGTAGGCTAGAAAATTGACAAGTAATAGAAAAGTGACCTTAACACAAGGCACCTGATTTAACCCAAAGGTGAGGATGAGCATACCTCTCCATGGTACCTTCTCCCATGATACTGCAAAGGCAAATGCTTATACTCAGAGGACTGAAGGCGAGGTTCCAGGTTTGCTTGGCTCTGGGTTTTGTATGAGTGCTTTCTTGCTGCTTGAGAAGTTAGAACATAAAGTAGTGACAGTGATGGAATCATGCCGCACTAGAGGTGGGGGATTCAGCCCCAGGTACAGACACTTAACTGTCAAAATTTAACTGCCTAAATTTCCATTAAAGCCAAGAGGGAGCTAGAAAACACAGTTACTAGAATCTAGAGAACTATTTAATTCATTCTAAAATAGACACCTACCTTTTGCCAGTCTGAAATAGCCCCTTACACTCCCAAGGCTATAAGGGAAACTTAGACTTAGCTTAGCAGTTTGCAGATGGGTGCGCTGGAGACATAAATTTAGATGTTTTAACCTGTAAGATGAATTCCACCTTGTATATCAGTCAACCAGATGCTACCAGTAACAAGTGAGTCTCTAAATCATAAAACAGGAATCAAAATGTAAAGACATCCAAACACATATTTTCAGCTCAGCTTTAAAAATAGCAATATGTCATTATGCGCAGTTTTAAAAAAACAGTACTGGATAAAAGAGGAATGGACACAATACAGCTTTTTTGAGTGACCAAAACTGTAAAGGAACATACAAAAAGATCATTTGGTTCTGAATACTTTATATCTAAAACCAGACATAATTATAAGTGAGGAAAAGAAAAGATAACACAAAAGTTAAAATGTTTTGTCCAAACATGCCCACATCTTTATTCACTGAAAATATCTCCATATTTTGGAGCTGAGGTGTATGTAACCACTGTCGTGGAATAGAAGTCATTTTTAGAAGATAATGGCTTGGCAAACTGCTTCTGTGAGCATGGACCTGTTTTGGGACCATGAGAAGCATGTAAGAAACTACAGCAGGCAGCAAATGCCACAGTATTCATTAGTAAAATTCTGCTTAAAAATGCGCTTAAGGAGACACCTGACTTTTGAACATTCTTAAATTATCACTGACTACTGAAATCAAGCTTTTGCTTAAATGTTTTCTTGAAATCAAGTCAGTGAAAGCTCTAATACATATATAATTTGGATATTACAGCAAAGGACAGAACAGAAAGGTGCTGAAGTAAAAGCAGGTAAATATCAGAGAAAGACAAGCAGCTTGGCAGAAAAGACGCTTAAAAGGAGAATTGTGCTGTCAGGAGGCCTAACTTCCTAAGTATCTGTGTTTTGACAATTAGTGCCATTTAGAAATATATTCAAGATTCACAACATGTATGTCAAATTGAAAGTCTATTGATATTTTAGACTATCAATAAGCATCCTTTCCTACTGTGTTTGAAAAAATTTTAACAGGTGTTATTTTCTAAAATAAACATAAAATTGAAAAACATCCCTGTATGATCCTTTTGCAGAACAGATGCATAGTATAATAGTGATTTTATCTTCAGTGTAATTTATTTTATTTCCAATTTTATTTGATTGCATTAATGAACAGAATGTCTTAACCAGAAAAATGGTGAAAATAAAATTAAAGCCAAGTTCTAGATTTGCAATGGCTTATTTTCCAACAGCATGTTTTTAAAACAGATCAGAGTTTAGTAAAAGATTTAATATGCTTTGAGAGGATAAGTGAAAATGTCATCAACGCCTTCCATTTCTAGCTGATGCATTTGAGATGATGAGAAGTAAAGAGCATTTGGATACTGGTGGCAGGAGGTAGGAAATATGATGACAAGCAGGAATATTATATTAAACAACACAGGGGAAGTAGACTGAGGTAAAAAGGATAACAACTACAGCTACCTCCACAACGAGTGCTTGAGCAGGGAGGTTGGACTAGATGATCCCCAGAGGTCCCTTCCAAACCCAACTATTCTGTGATTCTGTGATTCTGTGATTCTGTGATTCTGTGAGTGAGCAAAACAGAAGACATGAAATAGAAATAAAATAGTAAAGGCGGTTGAACTACTGCTGCAATAGAGTGGGAAGCCAGTGCAGCTGTGAGAAAAATCTTTTCAGTTCTAAAAACCTATGAAAACAGGTATGATTAATTAACTGTAGAAAATAAAGCCTCATTATCAGTACACTATGGGCTTTTTTCTGAGTTTTTTTTATTCAAGGCTCTACTGCCCCTGCCTATAAAAGAAAGAAAAAAAGGACAGGAAAAAAAAAAAACTTATCAAATCTTTCTCTCTCTGCTCTGACTGCCAGAGACAGCTGTGTGTGCTTGCAATGAAAGAGAAGCTGCAAATGCCCAAACCCCTGAGAGCTGCGCAGCCCCTTGGACCAGCAGCAGCCCGAGGCCAAGCACAGGCAGGGTTTTTTTTTGCACTGGCTCTGCCATGCAGATGCTGTTGTCACATACGAGAACAGGAGGTGAACACTTTTGCCCCTTCAAAATATGTGCCAGGATTGAAGAGTTGCCCTTTGAGCAGAATGGTCCCCAGATATTATTTACACTCTGAGACTGAAAAATGTGTCCACTTTTTTCTCTAATCCAGTAGTGGTTCAATACTAAGTCAGCTGTGATCCTAGTTCTTCAATAAGATCTACAAGTGGGTAAAGGCAAAAGTCCATTCAAGAAGGTGAATTTAAAGGTGAATCAGGTAAATGCATGTCATGTAAGTCAGAGCTCTGGGGAGGAAGTGAGAGATGAAGGCAAGCTTAAAGGAAAGGTTCCTTAATAAGGAAATGTAAAGTTTGGTTTATTTGAAATTCTGGTTTTAAAAGGCGGATGAAGAATGACATCACAACTTCTTTTTTAGTTAAACCTAATTTTATATTGCATTTTCATATGTTTAGATGTTTGTAAATAAGTGCAGCTGTAAATAAAAATATATAACTAAAGTATAATTAAATAAAATATGACTACATAAATAAAGCATCTATAAATACATAAACATTGAGAATCATTTTCAAGAAACAAAAAGTCTATCCTTATGTGCTTTATTGTAGTATAAAATACAGCCTTGTAAAATAACTGGAAAATAAGAATTTATATCATAGATTCTTTTTTCTTTTTTTATATATATTATAGAAACATAGAATCGTTGAGGTTGGAAGAGACATCTTGAGACCACCTTGTGCAACCACCCTGCTCAAAGCAGGGTCAGCTACAGCAGGTTGCCCAAGACCATGTCCAGTTGTGTTTTGAATATCTCCAAGGATGGTGACTCCACAGCCACTCTGGGCAACCTGTTCCAGTGTTTGACCACTCTCACAATAAATATTTTTTTTCTTCTGCTTAAGTAGAATTTCCTGTATTTCAGTCTGTGCCATTCTTTTGCTTTCACTGGGCACCACTGGGAAGAGTCTGGCTCCGCCTTCTCTAATATGCCTTTACATACACTGATAAGAACCCCCCGAACCTTCTCTTCTCCAGGGTGAACAGTCCCAGCTCTCTCAGCCTCTCCCCATATGACAGACCCTCCAGTCCCTTAATCATCATCCTGGTCTTTTGCTGGACTCACAACAGCACCTAAAAGTGTCATTTGACTTCAGCTGGAGTGAAGTTAGACCGAGGCTTCAAGCTCTTAAATACAGCCATCTCTCTCTCTCAAAGCATGTTCAAAGTACAGCCTTAATCCAGTAAAGCAGAGGTGTGCAAATAGATCCTACACTGATATCAATTACATCTGTTATGGGGATGAGCCAACATGCATCCTATGGGACTGTTATACTTCATTTTATTTATGATTTTATTTATATAATAGTCATATGCTGCTGTCTGAAGTTTGAAGATAAGTTTGGAATTCCCTTAATGTGAGAAAAAAACTTAAATTTTCTGTATTTTGGCAGAGAATTTACCATTAAAAAATGAAAAAAGTGAAGCACCATGTGCAGTATTTTGTACCTGAGGTGACTATGGCTGCCCTTTTTTGTGGTTTGCTCAATGCTATTAGTCATGCTTTGAGCACAGTTACTGGATCCCCAAGTGATTTATTGAATAAGTGCACTCAATGTGAGAATCCCAAATGGGACTGGGTATCAGATACTGACCTAAAGGCTCATCTCAGTGGATGAACTGATGTTGCTGCAGATGCTTAGGCAGTTAGATGGAGCAGTGTGGGAAATAGCTACCTCCCTGCTGCCTCAACTACTCTTTGGCATGGTGAAGGTTTAATGCCTAGTTCAAGGTCGCAGAACTCACCTTGTATGTCCTCGTACATTATTTTGGAGGGTCAAGGGACTGTTAGGACAGATAGGATATACAACAGCCTGCATCCTCAGTGCCAGGATGGCTAGTCCACCCAAAGAGTAATGACAGAAAGTAACGGATAGCTGAAACTGTTTCTTGTAGGAGCTTAAATGCCTATTTTAGGGCTGCAGGCATGCACCACTGTGAGAACAGCACTCCTTGCTTCCTGGTTCACTTTGGTTTTAAGCAAGAAGAGGCATAAACCAGAAAGCGAGAACCTTTCAGGTCTCCTTGGCTGCCCCAAGCACTCAGAAGGGGGCTGGTTCTTCTGTATTTGCTCTTTCTCTAGCCTCATGCCTCACAAATTCCCAGCTCAGTGTTGGACTCTGTCTCAGAGGAGGGATGGACTCTGCCTCATCCAGATAGCCCATATCAAGGGCAGTTCACTAGTGGGAAGGTGCTGGGAGCTGTGCCTGCAAGCCCTTTCAGGCTGAGCAGGCTCCAGGAAACCAAGGTCGCAGGTGACTCATCTGATCATTGATTCTTGGATGTGACAGCAGGTACCACCATCACCTGAACCTGAATTGAGTAGGTTGTGCTTGTTCTCAGCATACCCAGCACTGTGAAATCCACAGAGGACTGAAATACAAAGGTTTTTCTTTCCTGAACTTGAAACAGCCTCAGGTAGATCATAAGTAATCAGCAAAGGTAAGGATCTGATCCAACATGCCCAGAAGCATAGTTTGAGTCTCATTGTAACATTTCTGCCTTAAACCTTATATGCCAAAGAAGTTGGAGGCATCTCTACATATTAAACAGGTTTTCCTAGATAACTGTGTTGAATTTGGACTCCAGGAATGCTGCTAAATAGAACTACAGGCATGTAAATGGACATCTACTTAAAGCATTCACCAAACCCTAGCCTTGGAGTTAAGATCAGCTGCTAATGACCAGGAGAACTTCTTTGGCCAAATTTTAAATGCTGTAACACTGACCATTTAAACCTGTATGGAAAAAACAGTAAATAGATAGACAACACACTGCTTCCAGTCTTCCTTTCCCTCCCCTCCCCCAGACTCTGAAAGATATTTCTCTGAGAAATGTCATCCGTGACACAGAACTTCTTTAATTAAAGATGACAATTCAAGTGAGGCAGAATAGGATGCTATATCTTCCAGCTTACCATTTATAATTGTGAGTAGGTCAGTCACAATCAGAACTGTAGGCGCTAGAATCCTGTTTTCCATTCCAATATTTAGGTATAGTGGGTTTAAAGTAAAGTTCTCTGTATTAGATTTTGCCTTTCATATTAATTCCCATCAGTTGCAGTGATACTTGCATACAAGAGCACATTTGATCAGCTACAGACTTCCTCATTGCTGAGCTAAGCCAGAAAAACCCTCCTGACTGCAGCAGAAATGATAGCAATAATCCTAGAGAAATTGTGTGTCGTCAGTACTTAATGGCTAGCTCACTGATTAACAACCTGAGGTAAACAGAGGGCAGTTAATAACATAAACTGCTGTGGTTTATGATATCAGTATTGCCACAGAACTACTGAGTTTCAGAGGACTATTGCTGATATAAAGCATATTCAACAACTTACACTAGCAATGTTTTATATTTAAAGAAAGAAAGATGAGCTGGATGCAACCTCAGTTGTTTCACATCATTAACAACACTATTTTTCCTTTCAGAATACAGCTCTTTTGGCTATGTTTACAATTTTACTTTTGGATCCATACAAACTTTATAGTACAGATTTTTTTTTCTCTGCTTCTCTCACAGCAGCAAGAAATGCCAGCACAGTCAATATACAGAATTGCCTGGCTCAGCACCAGAGAAGATAGTGCTAATCGAAGTAACAGCAGCAAAACTTGAACCATCCCTTAGAAGGAGAAGGTATTACAGTCTAATTCATTAATCTGTTAAGCCCCTGTGTCAGCAAGAAGTGTTCTCTTTAGTCGAGTGTCCATAATAGGATATACCAGGCTCTGAAACTGAGGCAGTTCAATTTTTAAGTCCAGCAAAAACTACCAGGATAGGGATCTGAAATGTAATAAAAACACTTGCTATATATGCATCCAGGCAGTATCTAAGCAATTTCTACTACTGAATGAGTTATAATCAAGCTATGTCTAAACAACTTCAAAATATGCCAGTTTATCACATTTGGATGAATGATCATTAGAAAAATTACTATTATATAATCATGGTTGCCTACTATTATTAGTTACACACTAAATCCATGGTGCAGGCTCTCTTAATAACTGTGAAACTCGTCTCTCCGTATCAAGAGCAGGAGTGACAACACCCAGAAGCCGCACGGTCTCAGAAATACGCTCAGTCATAAGACACTGAGAATCAGTTAACCCATTCACCAGTGTTTCCAGTTATACAATAAGATACTATTAGTAAACCTCTTCAGACTCTGAAGAATTCAAACTAGCCAAAAAAAATCAGGTGCCACTGAAAGAAAAGGTATTTTGTCTCCTAGTCCTTATACTCTGAAAGGTAAGAGTCCAGACTGTATTCTGCAAAGCCAAAATTTTGTCTCAGTGTCATCTAAAACAACTCTGATGAGAGTTATTACAGGAAAAGCTAGGGTGGTTTATTATTTTATTTTTGTTCTGCTTGTAAACTCAAAGCCTCTATAAAGATGGAAAAAATTTTGCTTATGCTTTTAATACAAACCAAAAAAATCCCTCTGACTGTCATCAGTGATGGAAAGTTTACTCAAAAGGGTTTCGTTTCAGAAAGTTTTCAATTTCCAAAGAAAAGACAGATTATCTATTGGAACCTGAAAAGCAAACTTGCATATGCCTGCAAGAGGAGTATAGCAGCTAATATTCCACACTGTCTTCAATAACTAGAAAAACACAGTTTTCTAAAATTTGCTGTATCAGAAAATGGAGAAATTACTGAGATGGCAGCAAGAGTGTCAGGGGGGAGATCCCTTTTTACAAATAAAAACTACTGTTGGTTGATTTTTTTCTGGGGGAAACTAGTTGTCTGCATTGAAAAATGAGGTGAAAGAAATAAAAAATGCTTTTAATGCATGTTCACTTTGGGAATTTCTATGAGAAAACTGAATATTATCAGCATTCAGGTTTTCAATGAAAACTTCTTTTAACAAAATTTAAACAAAATCATTTAGTACTAAATTATTCTGAAAGAGGAGGAGGGTAGGTTCTCAAGCAACTCTACTGACAATGAAATTCTTCAGGATTTCACAACATTGCTTCCTACTGTGCTTCCTCCAACTCCAGAGAAAAACAAATGAAAAGATTTGCAAAGCACTAAAATAGTGGCAGGCATATGATTTATTGTACTATGCATGATTTAGAGCACCATATTTACTCCAAGCTGGTAGCACATTTGCAATGGCATTACATGACTTTTCTCAGTAAAAGAAAACAGTGGCGGGAAGCAATTACATGGAAAGGCCCGCTAACATAAGACATTTAGCCTTCAAAAATAGGAGGTATTAGTTCCTATATAAAAGTTAAATCAAATCATGCAGGTCACACTAATTATTCTCTTTTCAAATCTTGTTGGATATAAAGATTATTGATACTTGGGAGGCAAACCCTGGGACCATTAAAAGCGGTGACAGCCTAGCACTGTTTGCCACATTCAGAAATGAGCCAAATATTATCCCCTTCCTTTCACTTCAGTTTACCTGATTATTTTGAACCTGATCAGTTTCTCTCTCCTTGTTGTCTGTGCGAGAACGGCTAAAAGGAAAACAAAAAATCTCCGCTCAAAAACGTGGCTTACAGAGCTTTTTGTGGCTCTGGTTGCCAAGGAAACCATACAAACTCCTTTCAGAGAATACCCTTAACTGCTTAAGCTAGTCAGGCTTCAACCTGGTATCAGGGAAAGAAACAAAGAGTGAAAACAAACAGGACAACATGGTTGTAAAACCCATCGGGAAGAGAGAGAAAAATAAACTAAAGGATAAAGCATCTGCTAGAGAAGAATATCTTTCATTTAGGCGAAATCAAGGCTTTTCAATCTCTGCCTATTGTTCCTCCTCTGGAGGAACCCGTTACTTCAAATAAGTGGGAGAGAGAATAGGTCTCTTGTTTCAGTTACTGAGTTGATGGTGTTACAAATCATCTGTCTTTCGGAAAACCATCTATTAGTGTTCTCTGATACTTCATGAAAAGGAAGCTGATTAAAATTATTAACAAAATTATCTTCCACTTTTTATTTTGAAGTGTGATCCCGGCTCAGAGTGGAACAATGTCAGTAATTATCTCTGGTTTAATCAGATGCCTTTTGTACAGTTTTTGCTCTTCCTCTTCCCTCCCCCCTTTCTCATTTTCTTTTCTGCTTTTCTCTGATTATATGTCTCAGTGGTTTCATTAAATGTTTAGGGCCAAATTCTGGCACTCTTCAGCTCTGGCTAGAAAACAGGCATATATTAATGTTGCAAAAGCATCTATATTATGAGCCCATGTCCTGGCTAGCCCAGATCCTGCACACTTCATATCCCTCCTCTACAACATCATTCCCTGAAGGGGTTGGTTGTTCCAGGAGCAGGAGTCAATGCATGGGTTGGGGCGCTTAGAGCCATGTGTGCAGGGCTTATAAAGTGTGATGATCACATCATCCGATCTTCTGGGCCCACCCTTTCTATCCTCATTATCATTGCATGGGAGTGCTCCATCGTCCTGGAATGTACCTCATGGCTCCGCTGCAGCCGTGTGAGACGCCACGCTCGAGCTGAGCTTGCTTTGCGGCGTAAATCTGAGGAGCAGGATGGCTGAAGGTGGAAGAGTACCTGCCCTCAGACCACTGGAACTTGCAAGTGGCAGAAAGAAGATCTTTGAACTTCAGAGGTTAATCCCAGGAGCTCTCATACCAGGTTAAATCAGGTTTACACCACAGGTGTCAAAGGACGTTCTAACGTAATAGGAAACTGAATAAAGGCAATCAAGTCTTAAATCACTAGAAGAAACATTCTGAACTGATGCCTTTTTCTGCCAGATTCAGAGGAACAGAGTCCCAAAAGCATAGGCTGATCATAAGATGGAAATCAATCAAGGATAATTCAGCTGCCACTTGGAATAATAATTAAAAATGAACAAGCAAGTCTATAAAAATATTAAAAAATCTACATTTAATTAAACTTCTCTCTGCTCCTCTGGTACTGTAGCAGGGGACTTCTAAGGAGCTAGAAAAAACAGGGGTAAATCACAGTAAGTTTGGGAGGAAAGCCATAAGAGAGCTGGGAGCAAAACTGAAGAACTGCTGAGGCTTCCCTGGAGGCTTTCTAATAGTCACTTGCCTTGCTTATGCTTCTGTCCAGGCTTGGTATTTTCCATCCCAGCTTTAATGTTATTTAAATAAATATAGAAGGCTTTTTTCTCCCCCTCTGTGAGTTTCCTTACAGTTTTCTAGATAGTAGATAAGAGGAAAATATGAAAGAATGTGAAAGAAGCTGTGTCAGAGAAGCGTGTGAGAGTTGGCAAGAAATCTTTGGCGCTATTATGATTGACCAGCTAAGAATGTAGTAAGAGCCAAATAGTCCTCTCTGTGGATTATTTCTGCATAGGGTATTCGTGAGTTTGTGCTTATGGAATTTCTGCTTGATCCTTCCATTGGGAAGTTGGGATTTGGTCTCCATGTGGATTGGGAGGAAAGTTCACCCGCCCAAACCTTCAATTCCTGGCAAACTCAAATATGGTCAGAGACATCTATACATCATGTCTGATACTAGGGGAAAAAACACATTTTATATACACAATAGCTAATGCAAAACTCCATCTGTATCGGTGAGAAAGGAAATACTCAATAGCTAACAGGTTTTTAAGTCATAGAATAGACAAGCAAATTGTATGTTTAGCGTGTGTTAAAGATTGAGGTGAAAGTGCCCTGTCTATGCAAAAATCTCTATTAAATGTTGGTTAAATACATCTGTAAGTAAATATATTTTCTTTTTTGACAGAATTTTCATTTTATGCACACAGAACTAATATGAAATTCATAAGGGGGAAATTAGATGTCAAATAACTGTTTCTAACTCTGCCCGTTCAGAACTACACGATAGCTACTCTGCTGCTCTGGCTGGCTTTTAAAATCTGTAACAGTGTGGTTGATAAGAATGCTCAGAAACCATTTGCAGCCATACTAATCTAATTCTATATGCTATGCTGTATCTGGAGGCTTTTACTTCCCCAAGGAAATGCTAAATAACCAGCACTCCCTCATGAAATCTCTGCCTCATGTGGCTTTTAGACAGCCCACCTGGAGAGGCATATTGCTGAGTTTAAAATGTAAACTACTGTTGAATGTATTTCACTGGGGTAGTACTTATACGACCTTAAGTATTACAGGAGTGACTGTGGAACAAGGGTGTTCAGGTAGCAGCACCACACCTGAAGCCACCACTGAATTTCTCATGAGCCCCCAAGGAGAAGGAGAGCTGCCAGGACAGCAGGAGTTCTCGGCTCCTCTCTCCAGCCCACCTATCCATACCGCCCTCGGTTGGCATCAGCAGCTCTGTGCAGCTCTTCCACTCCCTTGGAGGCAAGTGGCACTGTTGTTTCTGCCCATCACGTGGGTAGTGGTATCTATCTTTTCCTTAGCAGAGGTCGGGCATGGGAAGCAGTAAGCGTTGTTGAAGCAGATACTAAAATCTTCCTTGTGAGTGGGTCAGGGCACCCAGGGCAGCTCTCCTTTCTGTGACTATATCCCCTAGGAGAGCTGTTCTAAATTCAGCTTTAGAGGAACAGAGGGAATATCCTGAGCATTGGAGATGTGCAGGAGCTAGCCACAGATGATGGACCTCCTTCCTGCAAGACATGACTGCAGATACGGTTGCTTTGGGATCAAAATGTCAAACTCCCTTCTATGATTTGAACTTCTCCGACAGGTTTGAGGCATGCAGCACTTCCCCTCCCTCACACACAGAATGAATTAGGAAACAAAATAACAAGGGAGCTCTTTGTCAAAAACGAAAGAGAATGGGAAGGAAAGGAAACACCAGTTCTATCTTAAATCATTCGGAGAGTCCAGATAGCAAGGGAAAGGTGCTGTAAAAGGACCACGTAAAATAAACAGTACTATCCTACTTACAAAAGCTTACTTGATCCTTACTAAAGAACCTCATAAGCGTGGCTTCTACATGCTTTAACAATTGCTTAAAACTTGTTTAAAGATTAAAAACACAGGTCTTTGGGGAAAAATACTGGTGCTGCACATCATTTATTCCAGGTAAATGTTACCAAACATTTGTAGCCACCAGCCAGAGAGCAGGGGTAACAGAGAGTGGGGTGGACAGTGGCAGGATCCTAATATCACCAGGTGCAGAGAAGCAGCAGGTCTGAAACATTATCTGGCATAAACACGTCTCTCATATCTTCATTTTTAATATGTTGTTTATATGTATTTATTATTCCACTTGGAAGTCGGAAGCACTGTTATCTAAGAGCTGTTTGTCTTCCCTTTTCTTTATTACTGCAATCAGCAAGATTGATCTTAATTAAAAGTCTAAAGTTCAATGACAGTTTAAAAAGGAGTACCTATAGCTTTGATGGTCTCTTGAAAAGGCTAGCTGAATTTTGTTTAAAAAAAGAGAAAGCTTTAGTTTTTGTTTTATTTTGCTTATTAAGTTCTATTTCCATGTTTGACTTTAAGAGTTGCCTTTTTAGTGAAAATAGCTATTCTTCTGTGGCTGCCTCTGATAAGCTACTGCTGTACTGAAGTCCCAAGCATGTAGTCTACTTGGACCCTGTAATGCATTACAGCGCACCACCTGATAGCAATGGCCATTTTTAACAGTATACAATAACATGAAATAACAACTGGTACTTTGTAACTCTACAACTATGTTGTATGATTACAGATTTATGTAGGATTTTGATGCAAGTTAATGTAGCACAACAAATTTTTCCAAGGTGTTAGCCACAACAGCAAATATGACAAAGGTTTTCTTTCCATGCACTGGTCTCCATATTTAATTATCCATAAAAGATGATACACATTTCACAGTGCATAGAAATTTAATATTTACTCCAATCGCATTTTCCACTTCCAATATTTATATGTCATATATCCAGCAAATCAAGAAAAAATCCTGTAGACATCTCAAAC
Organism: Apteryx mantelli; assembly: GCF_036417845.1. Taxonomy (NCBI): domain Eukaryota; kingdom Metazoa; phylum Chordata; class Aves; order Apterygiformes; family Apterygidae; genus Apteryx; species Apteryx mantelli. The sequence continues at coordinate 16,074,323 of NC_089979.1, read as the reverse complement.
TTGGCTGGATTTAGGAGTCTGGGATTTCTTAAACCTGTGCTCCTTCAGAAATGAACCACTTTAAGACAAGGTTAAAATTCTGTCCTTCATAGAGTTCCCCAGTATAGATTATACAGACATTTGTGCACATTTTTCCATAGAGCTCTGATCCATCTTTACAAGAAAGACCAAAGCCAAGTTTTAGTAGTCACATGTGGTCAAGATCTGAGTCTCTGGTAGTAGAGTATGACTCATTAAGATTAACCATAAATAGTTCTTCAGGGTAGATTGTTCTTGTGATGGCGACACAGAACCGGGGAAGGCAGGAAACCTGGATCCTCTGCGCTGTGCCTCACTCTGCAGCGGAGAATCACCTACCTTGTCTACTCTTAAAACACTCTGATATCTTTAAATAGCCTGTAGGCTCTTGTCTTTGTTCAGCCTCATGGCAGACATTCTTAGCTTCTGTAGCTAAGAGAATTTCACCTCAGCTGATAATGATACAGGCCTCAACATCTTCTGTTGCATATTTTGGATGTAGAAGGTATTTTAATTATTAATTAGGGTAACAATTCCTTCTTAATTTGAATTTTGAGAAGCACTTTCTTTTTATGTCTTATTCAAGATGTTAGAATGAAAAGAAAATGCAAATTAGGAACTTATTTGTACATTCATTACTTGTTCTTCTTTTAAATGATAATGTGGGTAAAACATCCAGTTCTGCATAGGACTTCCATTTTGCTTTCTGTATTTGTCAGTCATTTTGTTTGAGTAGAGTCAGCTACAGGAGAAAAAGCTGCATTTAGTGCATTAAAGAGGATCCAAGCCCATTTTGAGTTATATACATTCCTTTGGAAAATAGCTTCTGTGTTGCTAACAGAAAAGACAACATATTTACAGATTTTTCACTCTCTTCTTTGGGGAAGTTACACCCTTTTTGTATGGTGTCTCCACCTCTGCTGCTGAAACTTAAGTAATTTATGTACAAATCAAGAGGTGCAGGACACTTCTGCAAGGCATAGTATAGTTCTATCTCATTCAAATAAAAGAGCGGCATTATGGACTTGTTTGAGTCAAATGTGTTCAAAGTCAAGATGGACGCAGCTTTCATGATAAGTGAATATTGAGCCTAAAATATTAACACAGCAAAATGTTTATGAGCAGGTATTCCATTTACTCTAATGCAATAGCTTGATCTTCTTTCCCACTGGAATATAACTAAATATTCAAAATATGTTTTCTGGCATTCCAGGGCTGCAAAAACAGTGAAAATTACTGCAAAACACAGTGACATCCACTTGAAGTTGTCAGAAATTCAAATATCAAAATGAGAGATAACTCTATAAAAATAGAGGTATGCACTGACTGATTGGTTAACAAAATAAATAGATCAGAAAGACAATCCAGCTAGAGGGGGTCTCCACCGTTCATTCAGTAATAAAAAATATTGTCTGTATATTGCATTATGCTAGACATACTCAAAGAAATAAACATGAAAGGTCTTCTAGAATGTGTGTAATATACAATAAGTGAAATGAAAAGGTACTTTTCCCCAGGAGGCATATCTAATCTGGGAGATAGACGTTCCTGTGTCATCCACAGTCAAACCAGCCAAACAATATACCAGGGATATATTTTCTCAGGAGAGAAATTGTACAAAAGTGCATGATGCTCTGACTAGACATGCAGATTGCAGTGTCAGTCAGGGGGCTGCTCGTGCAAGAAGGTCCCACCACCATGAGCAAGGTGGGCAGACTTCTGCCTCCCACAGAGAGTGAGGAATAAAGACAAGAGAGAAAGGATAGCGAGAAAGACTCCCAGTCCCCCAGCCCAGCTTTAACACCTTTGCTCCCAGCGTACCCAGGTAATGTGTCGGTGGGGGTGATAAGGACTGTGGGAGCCCAGCAGGGCTATCGGGAAGCTCATGCCCAAGGGTCTCGGATCTGCAGAGCTCCACGGGGGAACAGTCCTGGTCTGGCTGGTTTGGAGCTCTGCCCAGCCATGGACATCTTGAAACCTGACCCCTTTTTCTGTTTCACTTATCCTGTTTTATCACGGGGCAGTACCTCTGCTGTCGCGACAGGTATGTTTTGGTATCTGTAGTAGACTCTGATATATGTTTTCTCAATGAAACAGGCAAGTAGGGACAAAGGTTCATCAGTGAGTAATGAATCAAATGCTAAGGTGGAGACGAGGTTTAATTGTTTAAACACAGTCATTGCAGACATGTATCAGCCTTCCCTTTGAAACCAACTGAGCTACAGACGATGGGCAAGAAAATTTTGGATTTTTTCAATTTAAAGCTTGATCATATCAGCTGCTCCCAGTCTGAGCAGTTACAGGTTCTTTATTTTACTAATTATAAGAGTAATTATGCCATTAGTTCTCAGAAAGTAATTTTAATAATTAGGTCAAACACAAAACAACTCCAATCTCATGACATACTAATTTAAATTGTTTGGATATTGTAATTTAGTAGGAGGAGTCAGTGCTAGAGTCATTTGGGGGATTGTAAGAAGGAAAATACAGCTGGAGAAATAACAGAAGATGAATTCTCTGTCAGAGACATTAGTTAAGTTGTTTCTTGAATGATGTTAAGTGAATAATATTAAAAACTATTTGATAGTGATGACAGATAAAATTATCATGTATTGAAAATATATTAAAGATTTGATTAAAAGGCCATAATTTTGAATGAGCATACCAACACCCTTTCTCTATTACTGTAGTAAAAGAAGAAAACATTTTAAATCCACCCGTCTAATTTTTCTTGAGAAATGAATCCATTCATATCTCTGCATGATATATGGTATTCTAGAATTCAGCTTCTAATCCCAGTTGCAACCTCATAAATCTTGAGCAAAATTTACTGACACCAGGGTTCTCAGGCCAATGAAGTCAGTTACACAGATATAAAATCCATAAACATAAGACACTGGAGACAAAATAGGAAGAAAAAGGAAAGGGAGAAACCATACTCAGCCCAGGACAGGAAATGAAGGCAATTTTGAAATGACTCTGGACCTAGCTTCTACCACTCTTCCATACCTTTAGCGATACCTCTATCAATCCATTTCCAAACTTTTTGTTGGAGATTTCAGTCTAGTGAATTTTTTATGAGATCACTTGCTCAATAGAGTACTTTTCAGTGGAAATAAGAGTGACTGAGTGAGGTCCTTGGTACTGCACAGCTCTGGATTCTTTTTTACTAGAAGTTAGAAACATCTCTGCAAATGTACAAGAATGAAGGAAAGTTATTTTTGGCCAGCCACCCCGAACTGGTCAAACCTGAGTCATCTGGTCTTTGGTAGCATATCTAGCCCAGTAGGTGCCTCTCTTACCAGCAAATCCCACATAAATCCAATCAATAACACATCAAACCTTGTTGATCATGATGAATCAGAAAGCAAGTTTGGCATCTATCTACCTTGTCAAACATTTTATTCAGAATTATCCACTCTGAAAACCCTAGAAAAGTTAGAAAACAGCCACAGAAAGATCACACATCAAATAATTCTTAAATTCAGGATCCCTCTGCCTGCATCTACCAGAAAATGGAATATAATAGCTATTTCCTCTAAAATTTTGCTAGCATTCAAAGTTTTCTTGATTTATTTACCTACTAAGGGTACAGTGGAATGGAAAAACAGATATATAGTCTTTTTGCTTCACATGCAAGGAACACAAGTTGAAACTTTGAAAGCCTATTATGTGAAATACTTTTTCATTTTATTCAAGCAGTAAACATTGTGGTATAAAAATAATCTTTGCATAGAAAACATATCCTTTCTAGCCCACAATACCCTCTTAATTTGACGTTCTAACTTAAAAATGAACAGGACTGGCAGCTTGGTCAAAGAACACGTATTTTTACTGACATAATAGGAGGTTGCTGGCAAGTTTCATTACATTTATTACAACTACCATTGTCTTTAAAAATGTATCAGTGAACAGCGTGATTTTAGAAATTGGTGGTTGCAGTCCTTCTGTGGAAGTATCAGATGAGAAATTTCTTCTTCTGCAATTTGTTAAATAACACAAGTAACTTTACACACCAGATTAATCACTACAATACACTGTTAAGAACTTGGCTAGCATTTACTGAAAATTTCAATTAAAAAAAAAATGATAAGAAAGATGAAAATAAATGCTTCTCTTAGATCTGATTGAAAGTTTTCAAATTCTCAACAACACTATTTTACACTTTTTTTGCTGACATTTTCTTCAAAAAATGCTATAAATTCAAGAAAATATTTGAGTGATTAGTTTAAAAAAAGCTTAAGAATTTGCTTGTGCAAAAATGTTCCTAGAACCAGTTTTTCTACCCCCTCTAGTAAGTACTGAATGTTTAAAGTAACATTGATGAGACAACTGTGGTTGGAATTGTTGGGGAATTTTACTGTCTAGAAGGAATGTTAGTACTGGTAGGTTTTTAAGCGTGTCTGCACATGACAGTTATGCCATTTACAAATTATATGCAAAAGAAACCCATTTGCATGCAGTATGGAATGTGAGATTTAGACCAGCTATGAATCCCACAAAAATCCCATGTCACATTACATAGAAATCAAGATGTTAGCCACTGCTTTTGTTAAATTACTTATGCTTACAGAAACATTGACCATGTTTTCAAAACCTAGTGAATGGATCCTTCTAATTGGGTCAGTACAGCTCCTCTAAAGTAGTTTTGCAGAATTGCTCCCATTACTACCTCAAAGGCTGTCATATTTTTGGAGCAAGTGTTGTGGTCTTTATAATCAGAAGCCAAATTCTCTCAACATAGTAAAAAGACATGTAGAAAAAGTACCTTCCAGCCTAGTTCACAGAGCAAAATTCTCTTGGGGAAAATGAGTGGTGTTGACCTCATGGCAGCTTTAGTTTTCACTGGACGGTTCTATAGCAATTCTGCTAAAGTCAGGGGTTTTCCCTCAAAGGCCTTAGTAGCTCACTTCTTGGACAGCCTTGACCATACTTCTCCAGTATTTGCTCCTCTATGATTCTTCTAAGAAGAAAAGAAGGCTGGTCATAATCATTTTCTAATGTTTCAGCCTGCTTTTTTCCTCTCTCATCTGCTGCACCTTACATTGTATCACAGAAGCTAGACTAAATTTTAGCCTCTATCCACCTTCCACCTTCTTCTGGAGTCCTGTCTGCAGAGGTTATGTTGGTGACCTGTGACCAAGATATGAATATTCTAAGATTGCACTTCCTCTTCTCTGGCGGAATAATCTAAATTTTCAGAATTTTTTTACTTTAAAATGTTCTTTTTTCTCTCTCATATTTGGAGCTAAACCAGCGTGGATTTGAGACTCTAGGTTGGCAGCAGACAGCAACAGGAAAAAAAGTTGGAGGAACAGGGATTTCTATTAACTTTAAAGATCATTTAGTCATGAAACCCTTTACCACAAAGTGTGTAAGGAACCAATCAATTATAATCAAGCAGTTCAGAGGTCTTTCTAAAAGAAACTGGAATTGGAATAGAAAAAGATATTCAAAACCCCCCAGTGTATTTTGTATAGATGCAGAACACTTGAAAGTTATTTTGCTTTTTTGTTGTAATTAATAGCTACTGAATTTTGCAAATGTATTTGTGACAGACCTTTCTCACAGATCCTCACGCCTTCCCTTACAATCAGCATTGTGCGGGACTAGCTTTGGCAGAAGCACCATGCACCTTCCATAATGCCCTTCCACTTCTGCTGGCCACAAATTCCTTCCTGACAGCAACTGATGGCAGAGATCTCTTGAGGTTATTGTATCCAGCTCTCTCTGTGACTGCACATCCTAATTCAGTTTGATTTGCCTTCACCTATTCACCGCAGCCCCTGAAGTTTCCATCATCACATCCTTCTCTTGTGTCTTCTTGTTTCCAGTTCAACATTTAAACTAATGTCTGTTTAATATTTTTTGGCATGCTTCTTCTCAGTGGTCAGTGTCAGTGATGTATGCAGGCTGTGAGCCCTGAGGCACTCTTTTTCTCACTGAGTCAGTTCTCTCCCTCCACCCGTCCTTCTGTCTTCCCTCTCTGACTTCATGTTTCCAGGCACTGGAAAGGAAGAGGGGTTTGCTGCCTCCATCTTTTTTGCCCTTTGTTATTTTCATTGTGATGAGCAGTTGACTCCAAGATCTTTCCAGAAGAGTCTTCAACTTAAGTATCCCATGGTTTTCCTAGAGGTCCACTGCTCCATTTCATGCTTTTCTGGAAGAACCATGACTAGCTCATTTTCGGGACCATATACTTTCAGTCTCAAGCAGAGCTTCGCCTGGTCCGTTCTGATGCCTGCTGTAACCCCAAAGTAAAGTAGGCAAGTAATAGTTATTGAACATGACAGAATAAGCATACCAGGCTGGATATTGAGACTTCATGTTTATCTGCGTTACGCAAAACCAAATGGTTGCTTGCTGAAGCATTTCTGGCTGAATAGACCCAGTCCCCCATGTTATTGGTAAGATGCATCAAAGCATTGCTCTCTGCTATATTTTTAAGCAAGGTCTTCTTGGACTCTCGGTCCACATACCCTGAAATCCTACAAATAACTTGTCACGCATTTCAGGTATCCTAGTCTAGAGGATTTCTGTGCTGACAAACACAGCTAGCATTCTAGAAAACTTTAGTTCCATTTGATCATATGATATTTTCCTCTAGTCCACAGAAAACAGTCATTTTTTGATATAACCATGACATACAACAGATCTGAGTGCCAACAAGTGACCAGTTTCAGAACATTTAAGGCCACAGCATAACTGTGCGTGTCAGAGCTGTGGTCAGTATTCACCTCCTTCACCATTCAATATGGTTGGCTCCTGCCTTGGGGCTACAGACGTTCCTGGCCTTTCTGGAATAAGGATCTGTTTGCCCCAGCAGTCTGCCCAGGTTTATTGCAGATTTACTATTTTGCAGCAGTTTTACTGCAGACTATCAACTGCATGGGGCAAAGAGAGAGTTCAAAGGAGAGATAACCAGGCTCCTACTGGGGTAGGAGACACTTCCTGCACCACTTTTCCAGTACGTGGAATGCAATATATTTAATTTTCTCACAAAGGATTCAAGATTTATTAGAAGCAGGTAAATGTCGTTCCCTTTACAATGGAAATATTTTAGTAGTCTTGTAGTGTTCATCACTGCTTTTGTGTGCTAGCCATGAGCTCCCTTAGTAGCTAAAATACAAATAGAGAAAGACAGGTTCCCTGCCCCAAGGAACTCATGATCTAGCCTTGTAAACAGTGTGCTGAAGGTAGTAATGGCCCAGAGAGACAGCAGAAGAAACATCAACAATATGAAGCAGTCACTCACTGGGGACTAGTTCATGTCCCAGCAAAAAGACTGAGTAAAACACAACAAAAAGGCTGAATAAAATAGTTTGCACTGTTTTTTTCTTTTTTTTTCTTTTTTTCTTTTTTTTTTTTTCATTTTGGAAGTGACAGAAACTGAAGGTTCTAGTAACCAATTTCTTACAGGATCTTAAGGAAACATGTTCCAGAAGCACTAGAGTGAGGGTCATCCAAACCCTGACAAGCCCCACAATGACAAGAATTTGCCTTTCAGAAGGTATTTTGATAACATTCGCACTATTGTACCACTATTCACTCTAATTTCTCTTGGTACAAATGAGAATAAAGTTTACTATTTTACATGTGGGCATTGTTCTGTAAAGGGCCTGAGGAATGTTGCATGAACTGTTTGCTTGCCTTTTGCCAGGCAGTTTTACAGAAACTGGCAATAGTACAGTAAAGTCTTGAATCTATTTCTTTGGGAATGAACTCATTACGGTTCACTCGCACTATATTTTAAGCAACTGAGAGAGCATTTTACAAATTCTTAAAAGTACTTAAGAAGTGCCTCAAGTCAGTATAAAAAAAGTACCAAGAGTTAATTCTTTGGCTCTCCAATATTGCAATCTATAAGAACAATAGGCTGAATTAAAAACTGAAAGCACTGTTTAGCTTAATCAGAGTTAATCTTAGCAATGAATTCAGTTTTACTGTGCCAAACTGTTGATTGGACGTTGGGGTAAAATTTCTTTTGCTTAACTAATTATTTTCTGGTCATCTTTCAGGAAAACTGGACGGTTTCCATTACTCTGAACCACTCACAGTATGCTAAAATACTAGTTCATCTCAGCATCTTGTCCAGCTATGTGGGATTTTTTTTCTCTGCTATTCCTCTAGATGAAATATAGATCATCTCATCCCTCTATTTAGTTGTTATCTGCCATTTTGTCTTCTTTAGGATTGCAAATCCAAGTTGTTTTCTGTCTTCATTCTTTACTGCAGCTTTGCAGGTCATACAGAACTCATCAAATCATATTCTCTAAGTTCTGCACTTAACAGAAAGCCAAAAAGCATTTTTTATCTTTCTAAAAAGAACAAACATTTCTATTAAGAAGAAAATGCATCTGACTTGAGTCTGTGACTGATATATCATATCACATAACTATATCATGTGATGTATCACATACACAGTAGGCCTAATTCCTTAGCTCATTCTCTGTCACATTGTAGGATTAAATATGGGACATTTCAGAGCAGAGGGGAAATCAGCTGTACTGATGGCTTGCAGAGAAATTCACACTAAGACCTCTATAGCAACAGATTTCTAAAACAAGGGCCTCATTTGAGGCTCACAAATCCTTACAGTGAGACTCTGCAATTGAATGGGGCTATTAAGGGATAAGTGAAATAGGACAAAATCAGACAAGTAATCATAATATCTTCTACCCTAGATTCACTTAATTTGCCCCATTTTTTTCTAACACTGTCCATTCTCTTCTGCATTGGTCCTTGAGATGATTTCATCGTCACAGTGTCTGCCTGTCTTGAAGTATCTCACTAAATAATGATGTTAGTGTTTTTTGACCTCTTTCATTTCTCCTCCACTGGAGGAAAAACACACTCAGAAAAATTTTTAAATTTAAATCGTAAAACTACAGGTATTCCCTGAGCTGAAACTGGATAGTGCAAAGGACAAAACACTGGACCTGGAGAATTCAGAAGATAGGCAATGTGACCAGCTCAGCGGCTGGCGGGGGGAAGAGCAGGAGAGCTACCGTCTCCCTCTGGATTGGTCACTGGCTTATTGAGATGGGTGCCTTGGGTTCATCTCTACGCCTCAGTTTCTCATCTGCAAAATGGAGACTAATTGGACTGTACGCTGGGCAAATCAATGTCTCTTTGCTTTTAGACCTCGAGAAGAAATATTTTGGTGTTAATTTCAACCGGCCAAGCTTATCCATTCAATGGAGTGCGACGAATCCGCCTACACATCTCTAGTAATGAAAAAGATGATAGTGGAAATACTCTAAGGATGTGGAGTATGGTTACTAATGTATCAAACTCCATTTGTTTACTGCTAACAAGAAAAACTGAAGGAAGTGATTTTAAGGTGAAGAAGCTGTAAAATACTGGCATGAAGTCTATTATAGAGCTCCCCCTAATGGTGCTTCTATAAATATAGTTACACAGTTAGGAAGTCCTCAGGTACAGCTCTTCCTATTTGTGCAACAGTAAAGTTAATCCAAAGTGGCTCCGTTTGTAAATGCCTCACGCTGCTGCTCCCCCGACACAGCTGGCAGATACTACAAAGCAAGGCCCATATTTTTGTCATTAGACTTCAGAGATCTCTCTCATCCCTGAAGATAAATAGGCAAGTTCTGGTGGTGGTACTGAACCATGGCATTGTTGAAGGCCTCATAGAGAGGAAACAACGGAACAAATATTAAGAGCATTTGTTGGGTTGTTGTTGTTTGCATTTTCTCTCACTAATAGCTATGCCATGTAGCATAAACTAGCTCATAATTTTTGAATTCTTGAGCTTGGTAACACTGTTAACATATAACAGCATTTGTATTTGATGAGCCTCCAAAACAAACTAGCTGATGTGAAGTAACGGGGAAACTTGGTCATCAAATACAAATTCACTATTACAGGCTAACAGTATTGCCATGTCCAAGTACTGAAAAATCATGTGTTGGATCCCCTAAAATCATAAAATTCTCTTTAAAATCATGTCTGTTACATAAATAAGCACATTTCGGTTTTGATTGTTTTTTTACATTGTCTAGTGGTCCTTGGAGCCTTCAGGCTACATATGAGTGATGGTTTTTATTTCCAGATTTTTCCCACAATATATAGCCTAGAAACATTTTTATTTAATATATGAATACTGACATTTTAACAAAAATCAGATGACCCCTAAAACTAGGCCTTTAATGAAGGCATCAAGACCCTTGCAATAAGATTAAGCTGGGGAGAATTGTATGGTCTGAGCACAGGGCTACTAAGAAAAAATTCTGAATTATAATCATGGCTGGGACAAAAATCTTCACTTCAGTTCCCACACAAAAATCTTTGCCTGTAGTTCAACTTGTGTATCTGTGCAACAGAGATAATTTGCTTTATCCCAGGGCTTAACACATATGGTGATTTTACCATTTATCTTATTCAAATATCTTGAATGTAAAAAAGACTTTATAAATTTTGCATACTATCATTCTGTATTGTTTTACCCTCTAACAAACAACACTGTCTTCATGTGCATTCAGATTTTTAATTTTCCTAACCAACATGCCTAGGAACATTTTCTTTTAATGCAGCTGGGACGGTGGAAAATAACTGTCTGGGGGCACCAAACCAAGCATTAGTAAAATATCTGCACCCAGTTTTCCTGTTATTCTCCTTAGTCGAGCTCCCAGGGTTGGCTGCCTAGAGTGATGCAGCACTGCCTGTCAGTGCTAGCGGAATATTCCGTTATACATTAAACAACGTTTTCCAAAACACATGAGTTATTTCTTACTGAAAACAAGAACAACAAAATCCCCTGGAAGAAAATTTAAATCATTTATATTACCCAAACAGTAGGACACAGACTATCAATACAGCTTCATTCATGGTGCTGTTGCCAGAGTTACACCTAACGATCTCCTGAGATCATCCTCATGCCCTAAGATGGTCCCATGAGTGTAGACAATAATTTAGCATGACTAGCTGTAGCGATTAACTTCAAATGACCGACTATAACATGGTAAGATACTTCTGAGCCTATGTCAGAACAACAGGCTCTCCAATGAATGCTGTCTACAGTATTTTGCATTTATATCACTCCCTTCATCCAGAACACATTATAAATATCAGAGGTTTTTGCTTCACTTCTGACAGAAAGATAAAACATAGTTTAATAACCTCTACTGGGAGTGGAGTTAGGTATCTGTGATTGCTATGAACAACTCAAGTGAACAGTTCAAGTTCCAGTGGTTCTGTCACCCACATTTCTCCAAATAACCAAGTGCTGCTGTACTGCCTCACTTTAAGCACCCAAGTTAGAAATTTCAGTCAAAGTTATTTGCCCAAGGTCATTGGCATATGACTCCCTTAGTCTGCTAATGCCCCAGTTTCCTACTCTAACCACTAACCCCTATATGGGAAATGTATTACTTGTTATCAGAGAAGTCAAGTACATGATTCACACTTTGTGGAAGGTTTCATATTATTCTTGAATAACGTAACTCACATTTTTCAGATTTTCTAATGTGAACCAATATAAATCACTCTTAGAGCTGGGTATACATATTTTGGGGGGGGAACTTCCCCTTTATTTTCATTTGCACTTCTCCCAAGGGCATATCTGAAGGAAGTTACTGTACACATGGTGGATGTGGGATTTAGTAAATAGGAAAGACATGAAATTTAAGTGATTTTTGGCAGTTATCCCTTTGTAAATGTTAGCTTTTTCCCTGCAAAGGGTGTGTAACCCTTAGTGAATCAGCCTTTTAGTGTTTTATTTGGTAACAGACTTAATAGTATGTTGTACAGTGTCTAAAGGCTTAAGATTAAAATGATACGTATCCGGTAAAAGGACTAAGCTAATCCCCACCAGCTGGAATACAGTGCTGAGGGGCCCTCCTTTCTGGATGGATTTTGCATTGGAATTAAGACCTCTTCTTAAAACAAACGAACCAGAGTTTGCAGAAGTGAAGACATACAGTAGTACAGCAAAATGAAGTTGCAGCAATAAAGCTGCAGAAACCCTTCTTTTGACTGGCTCCAATCTTCCAGACTAGCACAGAAAGAGCAACAATCCCTTTTTGCTGCAAAGCAGGGGCAGACAACCCTCTCTCTACTGTGTGCAGGCATCAGTCTAATAAAAAGCCTTCTTCCCGATTTGGAAGTCGTATTACTTTTGGATTCAGATGCTTCCAAAAATATACGAGATGTAGAAAACACTCCTCATTTGCCAGAAACACATTGGAGTTTTGCTTACATTACATTCTTTCCTCGTATATGTTTGAAAAAGAAAAAGAGAGAGAGAGAGAGGGAGGGAGAGAGAGAAAAGAAAAAAAAAAGACCATAATACTCTGAACTAAAAACTTTCATCACAATGATAAGATATAACTTTGGGTAAAGAGCCTGGGAGACAGCTCAGTCAATACTGTCTTGAAATCTTCTTTTACACCTCTTTCTGAAGTATAAATATGGACCTCATCCAGTTTTCCCAATCAGAACGACTTTGGCTGGGGGAGGTTGGTATGGAAGTCATTTCCCTTTTAGGTGCAGTAGCTGCTTTCCACAGACTCAACAAAGACATGAAATATCATTAACATCTGATTCTGAAAGGCTGACAACCACTTCTTTGTTTTGCACAGCCGTCTGGGAAAAGCTGCTGTACATTACCATATCGCTAGCAAAATTATACCTATTAAGCTCTGATAGGAGCTCTGGAATATTTCTCTCATTTGTTCTGGGATACAGTGATTGAATATGTCTATTGTTTTCACAATAGGCATTTCACATTTTAAACAGATAGTATGTGTAAACATTACTTCAGTTAGGGGTGAGTATTGCTGAACCAGCCTCGTAAGCCTGGCTGACCTATTTGGGACACAGTTTCAAGGAGGAGAGTTAAAAAATATAGATTAAAAAGCCAGGAAGAGGAGGGAGATAGTCTATCCGATGGGTGTTGAATCATACAAGATAATAGTCTCCTCTTTCTTCAAACAAGCTGGAAGGCTCTACAGGCCTCAGCAACTCTTCTCTGTTCTGAGATGGAAGGAAGCAAGTTGAAAGTCTTGCCTGGGGGATTTCTCAGCTCCAGAACTCATTGAAAGAGAAATAGGGAAATGCCACTTTTTATGTGTGCTTATTTCTAAAAAACAATCAAAGCATTCTTCTAAGTTATTTTTAAAGGTGCAAAAAGCATCTTTGTTTTCCTCTAATTCTCTCTAACAGCCCATTGAGATCATGCTAATAATGTTAAAATGTTCTATCAGAAATTAAACTTCTTGGGCATACACAAGATAGGGGAATTATTGCTCCTTTTTTTTCTTTTTTTCTTTGGGTTGACAGCAAGAACAGAAAATAGAACTTTCAAGTAATGGAATTAACTAATTATTTGCAACTAAGCAAATCAGTGCAAACTCTATTTTTTTTAATACACATAATTAATGTAAAATAAACCTAATACTACAAATAAAATGTTTTATTTGAAGGAAAGACTTAAATTTGCAGGCCCAACTCGAACCAATTTAAATCTCTCTCAGACTCTGAAACCTTGTAACGAGGATAAAAAAAAAACCCTTCCCAATTCCTTTGTCAGGAAGGGTAGTTAAGTATTACTATCATCCCATTTTATGAAGAAATGGTCCCAAAGAGAGGAAATGGTTTGGTCCAAGGTCAGAAAGAGTTTTTGTGCCAGATCTGTGAACAGAACTCTTATCTGCTGCCTTCTAGGCATTTGTTTAAACCACATCCTTCCTTCCAAAGCACTGCAACTTTCTTTCACCCCAAGAAACAAACATTTCTTTGCTGCTTATTTTTCCCCATAAAGCACCTGAAATCTAAACTGGAAAGAGAAGGCAAAAACACTGCACAGTGTACTTATGCACCTTTTATGTTCATTTTTCATTAATATTTCAGTGAAAAGGTTTACTGGAAATTCACAGCAATGATGCATATTGAAGTATTACACAAAGATGCCTACCACTAGTGTTGCCAAGTGACATCTTTTAAGAATATGAGCAAATGTTTGATATTATTGCTACTTTTAAAATTCTGCCTTTGGTGGTGTTTGCAGAGAGACCTACAAAAGCAGTAAAATCTGATAAAATTCACTCTTGGTGAGGCCTTGTATTCACACTGGCAGGTAGTCCTGAAAGAGGCGTTCCCCCCCCATACAGCATAGCTTCACCTTTTCCAGAACTAATGTGTGTATATAAATAAGATAATTACACTTGGAATATACACAGAGCCTGTGACACTTTTCTTCCCTTTATTGGAAGCTGTCCTTCAAAGTGCAAGTTTTCACCTGGAAGGGAGGTAAGCTGTCAGAGGATGTCAGGAGATGACGTTAGATGATTCATAATCATGTTGCCCTCTCCTGAAGTAGGACTCCAAGATCAAATACGATGTATTTGACATATTTCAACAAAAAGTAACCAAGGCTGCATTTTGAACTTTTTGTTAATTTATCTTAATAAACTGTCTCCTCATATTTTGATAGATATTTCTGTCTTTCTCCATCAAGAAAAAAAGCACAAGACAAGATGTGCCTTTCAAACCCTCACTCCATTCCTTCACCTCACTAAACAGACCATTTGCAATCACTTTATTAGCCTCCTTGCTGCCACTATATTGCCAAAGCCCTCCATTCCAACATCTATCTTTTCTTGGTGTTTGGCAACTGACTGCAACGTCGCAAAATTTCCTACTAACAACTCAGTCACTGTACAATTTCAGATAATATATTAGGCAAAATTAAAGTGTGAATGGATGCAGTTCCACTGGGCTTTTTTACCTGCTTAGAGTGTTTTTTTTAATTTTCTCCACTAAATTAATAGTTAATTTGATGGGGATTTTACTGAAGGGGATTTTCACCTGGAATTTCTCACATGCAATACAGTTTCAGCTGAGGTTTGTGTACAAATACAGTGATTCTTCTCCATTTTGGTAGCATAAGTTCTAAAATACATGTCAGATCCTCTGAAGAATTTCTCTACCTAATTTGTAACTTAAAAATTTGCATGGCAAATTTCTGTGTTTTGCACTAACATAGATTTAAAACAAAAACCCGCCAAACTCTGCTCTATTTTAATACCACATTTCAAATATCCAAATATACCGATAACAGACTCTTTGTTGGGACATCTGACCTTAATTTTATGAATAGCGTGAAGCAATATCTGGTTGTTGAAATAATAAATTACTTTGCCTTATTTTTAGATCCCTCACTTTATTTGACTTAGCAATTTGGTTCCTTAATATTTTTACCAAAAAAAAAAAAGTTTAAATCCTTTTTAAAACTGCTGCCACTTGTACTTTATTCAATTCAATTAGCTTCTCTGAAAAGTCTGTCTAAATTCCATTAATACCTGGCCTATTTCATTAGTTTAAGTTCTTCTTCTCCATTTGTCTCTCTATTTGAGACAATCTCAAACAGCCTTGGAGTTTTAACCTTTTTCCAACATGTGTTTTCCTTTAAGATGCCTCTTTCTTGGACACAGTTGTACATTCATGAATGTAGTACACAAGCTGAGAAGAACAGTATGGGAGGAAGCATTGATATGATGAGACAAGCTAAGCAGCTACCAAGGAGCTAGGGGACCTAAATACTCTGCAGATGTGGGTCCGACCTCAAACGAGACAGAAGCAATTTGTTTAAAGTAGCAATGCAAATAGCTGCCATTATTATTAAGGGTGTTATTAAACTAAAAGACTGGGCTTTCTTTTAGCTGCATATGCAGGGTAAGATTTTCTGGACAAGACCTCTGCCATGTAATGGATTATTCTGTTTTAGGACAGGAATTCGTCACAAGTGAGAGACTGGCCTGGTCTGTCGTTCCTGACACTGACTCTGAAGAAGATGCCAGCAACGCATTGATATCTCATTCTTCTGTGGGCCAAAACTCTCTTTTTCACTAGCGTGGACCTAAAGCCCAGGTGCACAGTGTCGTTCTACTTAGCTAAATCTCTTCTCCAACAGGCTGCCCTGTAGGGGAGCCAACAGGCATCCTCAAACTAGCAAGAGAAAGAAAGACTTCTTTGGGTCTAGAATACCAGTATTCTGAAAGCAGAGATAAGAAGAAAGAGCGTGTGAGCTATTCAGCTGAAACAGCAACAGTATCGTCTTTATTTCTAACTTCTGTACCTCCACATGACTGGAAACACCTTATTAAAATGTATCAATCAGCAGTAAAACTCTGAGAAGGGCCTAAATCTCCTCTTACATTAGTAGGAAAGTCAGTTAAATCACGGGTTTTCACTACATAGTATAAAGCCTGTGAAAGTGATAGGCAAGAAGGGAAATTGCCACGGAATTAAAATTTGACTACTTTGCTAGCAAAACTTAGCAGTGCTGCCAGAGGAAATGAATCAAGAGAACACAATTTATAAACACAGAAGATCAGACAAAATCGACATTACATATTTACCAAGCTTTCAAAATGGAAACAGCACTTAGCATAGCAATACTTACCATGAAAATATAGTTTAGAACTTATTTTTTTAACTAATAAAGTCCAGGGAGTAAAATATTTGGGGTATTTTAGGAGTAAGTTACAACCTAGGTGAATCTGATAGGGTTCCCTTCAGCTAGAATCAGGTAGAAGCTGTATATCAGAAAGGAAGTTATAACAAAAGGTCCTGTCGTATGGATGGAGCATACATTGAATGTTTATTTTTTCAGATTGAATATCCAGTCCCCATGGTGAAACAATAATGAATGACATCTTACTGACTGCCCAGACAGATCTTGTGTTGCACTTTTAGATAATATGTAGTAATTTGATATCAGTACTCATAAAATCTTATGTTCATGGAAACCAAAGAAAAAGAAACTGCTTTGCCCAAGTTAGGTTTCAAGTTAACAAGATAAATGTTGGTTTTTTTTTATTTTAATTCATGACTTGTACTTTAATTATTTTGGGATATATTTCATTTTATTTATGATGTGTTGGGTTTTCACATTTATATTTTTGTTTCAATACACTTGGACAATGTACCATACAGTTTGATTTCATTTTAAACTCTTAAATTACTCCTTGTGCAAGAGGCAAAAATCACATAGGCCTTGATTTTCAGGCACAGCGTAAGGAAACAGCTGTACTTGCACAGACCTTATTACTCTGCCAGACACATGCTCTAGCTTTTGGTCTCCTAAAACTAGATATTAATCTTAATATTAATATTGATCAAAAAAAGAGGACTTTGCCCATGAAAATATTTTGAAAAAAATTAATAGTTTTTCAGAAAGTTTTTCATAGGTTATTTTTCCTAAATTCTGACAAAAAGTCAATGTTTTCATGGAAAGGAAACATGACTGATAAAAAAAATTTTTTTCCTTTAAAAAAAACAAGCTAATTTTATTTCAAGAAACGGACCATCAGAATGTCTTGCTAATCACGTTTGGACAAGGGTATGTGTACACTGAATATCAGCCTACCAGAAATGGCCCTTGCATAGTCTGTAGATATGACCAGTTAGTCATATGAAAGGTGTAAGGCCTGGTAGCAAAAAGAGGAATAATATTTATTTGAATTATAAAATGTCCACTACTGAGATGGAACCAATCCAAGCCTCACAACAGCTTCAAAAGAATTAAAATGACCACTTAGATTTCCTACTAGTAAATAAATGGATCGTACCACTATAACAGTCTGAACATTGGCAAAATAAAAGCAACACACACATATCTCCAAAGAACTATAGAAATTCCTAAACATACCCAAGACATTAATAATTGAAAAAACACAGGCAGGTACAGATCTACTGCTAGCTGTTGTTGGTAAATCTGTAAACAGTGATGCAAAAAAGGCAAATACATTCAACAGAGTTTTCATCTGTAATTAAGCTATAAGGCATATCAATGTCACGTAATATTATTTTGGAACAGAAAATTACCATCTGTAATTCTGAGGATATATGGCTTCCTCAGACAAATTAAAACTTTTTCAAAATGCAGACCTCAGTGATTCACATCCAAGAGTCTTAAGAGAGTTAGCTAGGAAGTTAATTAATACACAAAAGTATTTAGACAAGGGAAGTAACAGGGTGAATTCAACCTTACATCTGAAGATGCACTGTCCAGAAGTTAAGTTTACATGAAAAGAAGGTGCAATTTGCAAGCAATAAAGATAATCAAGTTGTTCATCAGTTTGTTAGAAGGAGAACCTGATATTTTTAAAACCCAATTATAGATATTCATCTGAAACAAACTCCTTAATCTATTTGGAGGTTAGATGACTGCACTGCTCTTTCCTGGGCTTGGGGAGCCCTATACAGTCATGGGTCATGGTGAGAACGCTCTCCCTTTTGAATTATTTTTTTCTTTTCATGTTATGTCTCTCTTCTTTTGCACTGAGGGAGGGAAAGGAATTCAAGCTGTAGTGAAACCAAATTAATTATATGTACAGTCTATATATAGCTCTAAACAAAGCCTGTGTATTAATGGATGATAAAAGAAACTGCAGTTGAAACCCCCAGCTTATTACAATGTTGTCTCACATAATGTTAGTAAT
The DNA here is from genome assembly GCF_036417845.1 of Apteryx mantelli. Lineage (NCBI taxonomy): Eukaryota > Metazoa > Chordata > Aves > Apterygiformes > Apterygidae > Apteryx > Apteryx mantelli. Next base: position 16,055,841 of record NC_089979.1, on the reverse strand, counting down.
ATTTGGCACTCACTTCATGTTCAAAGCAATTCAGAAACATTAAGTAATTAACCTACATATGATTTAATGCCTTCTGCCAAAATTGCTGTACACAAGCAAGTAGCTAAAAGAAAAAGGAACTAAAACCAGAATTAATCTGAGAATATGAATAACAGGTATAATAAACTTTCTTTCCATTTTTTCATCTAGATTTTTTGCTAAAAGCATTTTACATTTTTTATGAACATGAGACCAAAACTTGTGATTCTTAGTCATACAGGAATCTCACTGAACTCACAAGTAGACCTATGAAGCCTGACTATCCATGACTGATGACTGGAAGCCTGGACAAACTGGATTAGATATTGTATATATAGCACTTACCCTCCAGAATTCTGTCACCCACTGGCAGCTGTTGAACAGCACAACAGTTTTGTAATATACATATAAATGAAGAACACAAAGCCGTAAAAAGGGAGGTTTTGCTATTTAAGGGAGCACAAAGGACTAAGGAAGGCTTTCTTGCTGCGACAGATTCATTGTTCTGAGCAAAAATCAGAACTTCTGAATAACAGAGACCTAGTCTGGGGTTGTGGGTTTTTGGCTTTGATTTCCACACAATTTTTTTTTTCTGTATTATTTTCTGAGTTAACCACAGTCTCTGCCTCCATGGTGGAAAGACATTCTTTTGCTCCCTCTGCCTGGCAAATAATTTACTCCTTCTTTCCCTCTTCACATCTCACCTTTTCTTGGGAAGGTGGACAATCTGCTGAAGAAAGGCTAATGATTCATTTAGCTCAGCAGAAGATCACAACCAATTATAAAATGCAAGCGACCACAGCAGCAGCATAAAGACCCTGGTCATGTTGCTCCACACAGTCCTCAAACAAAGTATAAATCTGCATCAGTTTCTTTCACTCCTTAAGCCCCTCAGCTATGATTACATTTTTACTCTCAGTGTGGCTATTATACATTTCTCTAATCAAAAAATTATTTTGAATATTATCGTCTCCAGCTTCTCACCTAGGGATCTCCACATGTGCTGTAGTTTTATCAAGCCTTTGGTGAGTTTAGGGTCTGCGGGGCTTGAGAATGAGATAGGTGACTGCTTAAGGAGTTTTAAAACAGAAGCCAAAGCTGGAGATGGATCAGTCAGCAGGTATGGTCAAAGAAGAATGCTTCAGTTCTGGATGGATAGAAAAATATGACTGCAGTGAAGTCTGAAACCATCTGGGGAAAAAACAAGCAAAAGTAATAGAAAGAGGCAGCAAAAAACAAGCTAAGCAGGGAGGCCTGGAAGTTTAATTATGAATGATAAGTCTTGGAAAGAAAGTTACCTTCTCTGTTTTTTTGCTGCACAAGCATCAGAGAAAGAGGGAGCTTGGTGAGAAGTGCCAGTGGGGGAGAGGTACCAAAGGACACCTGAAGTACCATCAAGACACAGACGGGCACAGAACGAGCTCCGCATGCGAAGGAACCACGGAGTCCTACACACTACCACAGCGCTCCAGGAGCTGTGGCCAGGCTCCATCAGCTGGCACAGTCCTGACACTAAATCACTGTGAAGAGCTGTAGGGGCAAAACGGGCTCCACAGGTTCAGTCTTGCACACGTTAGAAGGGATTGGGAAGATCCTGGAGATAAAGGGAAGACAGTTTCCTCAATCCTCCTCCTTCCCCTTCTCCTCCCATGCGTCTCCGGTCGCTAATTCTCTCCTGCTCTCACTCTTTCCATTTAACGAGGGGTGGGGGGCAATGAAAGGGGAGACGACGACTCGGCCGGTTTGACAGCTGCTATCCCCAGCTGGGCGCTTTGGCCAGCAGAGGGGTCTCCACCAGTGGCGGGGGAGCCATGCGGAGCCGGGCTGCTTGCACGTCTGTATGACCAGCCTCTGAGCTCACACTCAGGAGAGGTGGAATATTGGATATCATTTTGGTCAGGACTGAATCTATAATTGAGAAGATGAGAGTTCATTACAGATTTTGGCCTTGGAGTGCTTGTCTTGGCAGGAGGCTTGGCTGAGTGTTAAAATCATTACTGAGTGGCCCAAATCTAAACAAACACCCACCTTTTCCATTTATTACCAGGATGAAATGACTTGCCTTGTAGAACTGAAATACCTATAGTTGTCAGCTTCTCATTTCCCAACGGTGCTTAAAATTCTCTCTCTTATGTTTAGCTCAGGTTTAGCTTTCCCTTATGTTATTCTACTGACAAGAATTATGTATTAAATTACGAAGTTATCTATCGTAGAATAAGAATTTCACTTCAAGCAAGACAGAGGTTTGTTGTACAGCACTAAGAATTTCTGTTTCTCTGATATAATGTTGTAAAGCAAGACAAAGGTTAAAAAAAAAGAGGAGGAACATTCTAACATTATGGTAGATGAAAATTCAGACATATACACCGTGAGCCATTTTTCGTCAGCATCAATAGGTAGCTGGATGGAACCAGACAATATTCTTACAGCTGTATTTTTTTGTCACTATAATTAAACAATCTTGTGGGATTATATGTGTGGAAGAACCACTTTAGTCATTTTAGGGGTTTGTCTTGATTTCTTCCAAATAAGTCTGTCTGTATTGTTCCAGCCCCAAAAAATGCTTCAGGAACTGTGACCCGTTTCACAATTCGTTCATACAGGGTACATTAGCATGCAGAAACCACAGCACTCTGCCTAAGAGAACAACTTTTTATTATTACAAAGGAGATAAAAATGATGTATTGTATATTATATTCCATCACTGAAGAACATAATACATGAAATATCCCTCTGTCCCTACCTGTCTATCTAAAGATAGACTGAATGGTGCAGAAATAGGACTACTGACTGGGGGACTTTCCCCCTCTTTTTATTTGTGTGTGCAGAAAATACACATGAAGGAACGTGTAAAGCAGATCACTCAAAAGAGTGATTGGAAACAAATTTAAATGAGTAGTGTTTAAATAATTAACACCTGCCAAAGTAGGAACAGAGGCCTTATTGCTGATATTAAATCATATCCTTTAACGTCTGAAACAGATGACAGTAAGTAATTCCAAAACAGTCAAGACAGGAAACCAATTTTTAGTTCTTGGAAAGTTGAATTAGTTTCAATAAAGTTGATAAAAAGCCTATTTTGATTCTGTTAATTCTACTATGGAAAGCTGGTTTTACATTAAACTTTTTTTCTAATTTAATATACTGTAACTGAGCATTTTTGAATCATGATTTAAAGTATACTCATTATTCAGTAAACTAATGATGTATGTTCCACCTGGTTGCTGCAGAGCCCTGTAAGTAAAATCTGTGGGTAGAATCTTGTTACCAAGAACAAATATTGGACTTGCCAAGTTTCCAGTCGGTAAATATAACTCACAATAGCTATGCCAGATAGGCAAATAAGGATGTTCCCTAACAGAAGAAAAACTGAAAAAGAGATACCATGTAGTGGTTCCATCTAAAGCTCAAGTTCTGGAAAAACACCCGTTTGCAGACACTGGCAATCTTGCCCAAGTGAAGACTGTGGCATAGCAGTTTGGAGCAATGCCTAGATTTTATGTTCAGAAAGAGTAAGTTAGAAAATATGTGTGTGTTAAAATAACACTAATTCTGAAACACATATGAGTAAAAGCAAAGCTATTCTGGCCTTCACCTTACTCCTAATTCACCTTTCTGTCTCTGGACAATTCATGTTTGTGCTGCCTTGTTAGATCACAGGTTGGTTGTATTTGGAGACTCTTTTCTAGAGAAAAGTATTCTTACATATTATTTTGCAGTATCTGAACCTCTTCCAGTGATTAATGGTTTTTATCAACATAGCATGACTCCGAGGTGGGGCTGGGCATGCAATGGTCTGAGCCCAGGAGACCTGAAGGACTGTCCAGACCTTTAAGCTATAAACTGTGGTGGAGACCTTCCCTTCCCTGGCACAATGGAACTCTCTGCCATAAGGACAAAGGGCTGCTGTGTGGAAGAGAGCACTTTCTGGGGACTGAAACTCTGCGTTAATTCTCCCAAGAAACTAAAGACCACGACAAATCTCAACACTTTCTGTTTCAAACACAAGCCTCAGTTCTTTGCCCTGCCTTCACTGACATAGAGATGCCTATTTGAAATAAAACACATCTTAAGAACCCTACTAAACCCAGACTAGGGTACCATCTCGAAATACCCACCCGAGGTCCCAGGTAAACGGCTGCTTCACATTGCACATCACTCTCAGCAGGCCTGGCAGGGCTGATAGCAATAGTAAGATCTAAATCGTACACGCCAACTGGAAACTCAAGCAAATGGCAACCCAGACCCCAGAATGGTGTTGCACATGCTTCTACAACTAAAGGATGAAAGAACCAAGAGCATTTGAATGATGCATAGTTCTATAGCTTAATGCACGGCTGGCAGACATTCAGCTCCAGTAGCAATGGCTGTGGTATAAGAGTTAACTTAAAAGAGTACTTTACAGATGAGGTAACTAAGGTACAGACGGATCAAGTTGTCACTTGTTCCTCTAGGATTTGAACCTACCTTCTCAGTTAAAACATCCTTCTTCCGTATGCCTCATTTCCAAAGCACAACCAAGGATGTTGGAGCAGCTATGGCATTCGTAAATGAGAGCTATGGAGTGTCGCGGTCCGCGGGAGTGACGGGAAAGAATCATACGCATTCACAGAATGCAGGTTCAATTCCATCTTTATTCAGCAATTTGCCCATTTTATAAGTACAGGTATTCGGCGCTCTGGCCCTTGATTTGTGGTTCATACAGATTATGTCACAGGTAGCCAATCATTGCACCGATCACGCACGCAGCGGTCATGTCCTGTACCTTGCTGCTTGTTTAGCAAAGCTGTCTAGCCCTTAACCTTGGTTCCCACTGGCTTCTGCTAGCTTATCTGTACTTTCTCAGGATGTATCATTCCCAGCTGCACCAGTGTCCTTGGTAAAACTACTTCAAAGCACGTAGCAGTGGCTATAGCCTGAGGCCTAAGGCTTCAGCAAATTTAGCTACTAATGCTAAGCAAGTTGTGCTAAGCAATTAATCCTAAAGAGTGTTAGTTCCATGCTCTATATCTCATATAGATTATTGTTCTGAAGCACCGCAAGGGCCCCAGCAATGGAGAAGGGTGGTAAGACTCGGAGGGGAGGGAATATTTCATCCCTTTGGTGGCCACAGTTTGTTTGGGAATAAACTCAAAATACTGAACGCACTGACATCAGACTCAGGCTCCCTTTGATTTTACGGTGAAGAGAACAGAGGCCCTTCTTCTATTTACAAATAACTGCACTATCTTTCTTTAGAAACTGTATTTTTTCTGCAAAATATGTGATTTGACTCCTTACTGCCATTTTCCCCTCTGTTTACCCCCCTCTAGTCACTTCTTTTAACAACAGAGAGCGGGGAAGCTCTGAAAAACTCTTTTCTTTGTATTTGAAGCAAATGGACACAGAAGAGAGACTCTCAGAGGTTTTGAGGTGGAAGGAATAAAAGTGGGCTTTTTGCTTTTGCTTTTTCTCCACAATGAATCATTTCATTCTGTGTTCAGTGCTTTACTCCCCAGAAGTCCCTCATCTATACAGAGCAGATATGTATTACATAATAAATATCGGGTACCTTCAGATACCAATTTTGAAAGTAGATATTTCAGAAGCTGTATCTACTTCTAGACTTATAGCAGAGCCTTGTCCATATGAGAAACTAAGTATTGGTAAAATCAACCATGTCCGCTTTCTGCCCTTACATTCCTAAGTTTATTTTTTTTGTTTTAATTAAGAAACCACTTCCCAATTGTGGGCCAGAAAAATATGTGGGGGCTAAAATTAACAGCTTGAAACCAAAGAATTTTTTTTAAATGCCTTTAGTTAAAATGTAAGAAGAGGTTTTCCAGGTGGCCTGAACAGCCACGTACCAGGAGAGTCCCAGGGGCTCACCGCACCTGGCGGAGCAGCGACTTCCCTCTGCACCTTCCACTGCTGAGCGGGAGCTTTGCCAGTGCCGTGCACCACCAGAGGGAGAGGGACACATTCCCCTCACCTATGTCAAGATATGGTACTGCTGACCTCTACACATCTGTGCTGTGATGCTGTTTTAACTCTTCCTCCCTTTTTGAAGAGACCTGAGATGCAAGGATGCTTAAATAGTCCAACATATAAAAAATCTACACACAGTGTTGTTACCTGGGCAATATACCGCAATCCTGCCAGTTCTTTTAACAAATCTGCTTTTCATGGAATGCAAGGATTAGAAATTAAGTCTAGAGATTAACCCAGGAGCTGGATGAGAGTAAGTTATTGGTAGAGGAGAACACCACATTTAGCAGTATTTATATTGAAGAGGAACTGACAAGGCTTTGACAGCTCTTATAGTTAGCTCATGAGACAGCTCACATTATTCTAATCAGTTATGACCTAAGAATAGAAACAAGACACTTTTCAACAAAATGGTACTTCCCATCTTTCTTTGGTCAGGCACAGATACATCAGGTCGTCTCTACTCCCTGAATAATTTTGTCACCCCAGTAAAAGTGACTCATAACTCTTCTTCCTATTTTCTAAGCTCTTCTCTCCCCCTGCCACCCTTTTCTTTCCTTGTCTATGTTCAGTTCCAGTTTGGTTATCTATTTCTCTCCCTCTCTCTCTCTTTTTTTTTTTTCTTAAACTTTTCTAGGAACATGAAGTCAAAAATATCTGTCTATCAATCAAGTACCATTAATTTTCTTATAACTCTGTACTTTCTGTTTTCCTGTCTCTCTTTTCTAGCGCTTTTGTTTTTGTTTAAAAAAAGACCTGCTTTGAATTTGTTTTGGATCCCGGTGCAGTTCCCTCAGCTAGTTGAATCAACATAATGGAGTCCCTCAGTGTTTTCACTGAGTCAGTCAGAAAGGCAATGGTAGGTACAGTAGCTTAGACTATGTTCACAAAGCCTTGCTCCGCCTCTGCTCATCAGTGCAAACCAGATGATTCGCTATATGTAACTCACCAATCATTGTTTGTTGATCTATGCTTTGACAATGCTTTGCATGACTACAAGCATTCTCTTAGAGAACAGCATCACATGATGTGGTGGCCAATTTAACACCAAAAATAACAGGCAGTTAATAGCCTAAATTAAAATTGTCAAAAGCCACAAGCTGCATGCTGATCATCCACATGCTTCATTGCATACTTACCAGTAATAAAAGCAGTTAATTCAGTGCAGCACACAAGACCTTTGATAAAAGAGGAAACTAAATACATCAGTGAGGAATTTGCCTGAAATAATAAAATCAGTTTTCCTGCAGAAACATCATATTGAACAAAGTCTCTCACCTTTTTTTTAATCCAAGAAGCCCGTGACCTTTCTGAAGAAAGATCATAGATTGTCTTTTCTCCAAAGAAAAAACAACACACAAAACCAAATAAAAACTATACTAAGTTTTGATTGTTTGTTTACTACCTATACAGATGTTTGCAGGTTGCTTTTAGATGTATTACTGTGACCCCTGAACCACAAGTTTAGAAAAATTCAGCAACAGCATTATGTTGAAAATAAAACAGAAGGAAAGCCTTACCTTTTTTCCACAATACTGCCTGCTCTGTCATAATGTTTCACAGTGAAGGAGAAAAAATAATGGCTTAAGGCACATTGCCCACTGACATGTCATAAAGTTGGTGAGTTTTCAGCCTGAGGTTCTTTGTCCCCATGGCTGCAAATGAAGAGCTATCAGCAAATAGCCAACACTGGGAGAGCAGCACTTCCCATTGAGCCCTGGAGGTCAAAGACAGTCAATGCTATTCTTATTGAACAAAAATATTTAATGCAGTACCTTATTTAGCAAATGATACATTCTAGGAGCACACACAAGATACTGTGTTTTAGTTCTATGAAGAATGTAGACTTCAGCATCATTAACTAATCTGATTTATAATGAAAATTAATTATTATGGCCATTAGACTAAATGGCTTCTGTCATCTGCAAAGACATAATTGGTACAGAAAATTGTTTCATAGCTAAGGAACAATCAATCAACACAAGCTGAATGTACACATGTATTTTTTTTTTTCTCTCTCTGTTCTCTCCCACAGTGAATACCCAAACACAGAGTGGGGGACTGTGATGCAAGATGACTCTTCCCACAGGCAGATGCATCCCAGGCTGTATGAGAAGCTGAAAAATGGGGTAGGAAAGAAGAGATGGGTCTTGCAGCCATATGGCTGCGACCGTGTCACACGTTTCTGGAGTCACTACCACTAGGTCAATGCTAGCAAGGGAGTGATACTCCCAGCAGTTCTCTCAGTAAATCTGCATCAGTATAACGATTATACTTATCTCTTTATTTCCAGACCTGCACTGGTACTTAACGGAAGGAGAGCAAATATTACAGAGCTTAAATTAAAAGAAACACATTCTTCCTCACTTTGCTCCCTTCAGAATCAAAATCCTTGAAAGGACAATGACAGATACAACACTAAAAAGCAATTTTTTTCCAATCTCCAGCAGTTCTCTCAGGAGCATGAAATTAACATTGTTAGTTAATTTGAATTTCCTATGCTGTTTGGCTGGTTGATTCTGGTTCAGAAATACATCATAAGCAAAGGTGGGAATTTTCCAAACCACATCTGACAATAGACCAAAGCTTGAATGAATCATTTAAAAAACTTGTGATTAACCAGCCTTTCAATTAAGTCTTCCAAGGATATATAATGTCTTTATTCAGCAAATTTTGCTGTAAATATTCACATTCCGTATTTTAGATACTCTAAAAAGTAGAGACATGCAAAAGCAGCTGGGAGGAAACTAAAGGATCCTGGGAAAAACGTGAAATGGTTTAGATACTCTTTTAAAAAAGAGTTCATATCTGAACTACTTTGAGACTTGCCTACCTAAAAGCTTGAGCTGATTTATGCAAATTCTAAACCCACCATATATTTTCTTTTTACACAATTTAGAAAAAAGAGGTAAAAGTTTCAAATTAGATATACACAAAACATTGTGTATTTCATTTATATTGTCTTACTACATTAAGTAAAATCAATTAAATCATACCAATATGAGCCACTCTTAGAACTCTTAAAATCTACCTATCAAGGGCTTCACAGCAATATAGCTGCGTTGGTTTAAAAATAGTTAAACTGATGCAATTTTTCATGTGTAGAATGGTTTTAGAAATAGAGAATGTTGTGAGGTTGCTCTGTGGGATAAGAGATTGCTTGTCTTAATCTGCTCCATTCACCAATCTGTTCTTTAAACCCATTCCAGATGATCTGGAATATTCAGAACCATAAATGCATTGAGTCTGGAAATTTGGAAAGAGAAAGTATTGAAAACAGAAGACCTATTTCCTTAAGGAAGAATACAAGAACATCTGAGCTCTTGCCAAAGGGCTTGTTCTGAGTTCTGTATTCAGCTTCCGGGAGGTCATTTGATACAAAAACTGTTCTTTCCATCAGAAGATATGCTATTGTTCTTTGTATATTCTCATACCAGAATGAACAATTAGCATTTTAAGGAATGGATTGACTCCACAGGACATAGTAGCGTAATCACAGTATTTTCGTATCTATGTGGATCTAGTTTCAGTTTGTTGATTAAGATAACCAAACCTAAATCTACCAAAGATGTTTATTTTTGAACACTGGACATATTTACTCATTATTCACAATAGCAGTAATAAAGTATTAAATGTGGATATCTCCTTGAGATGACTGCAGAAACACTGCAAAGGTATACAAGCCTTAATTACTGTTCTCACTTCATCAATGGGAAACAAATTTTCAGAGCAGTAAGGCTGGCTAGCTAATTGTTTAAGAGTACAGACTGGGGTGGAAATGAACAAGAACACAAGAGGCAATCATCATATATCCAACCTTTTCTCTAGGTCAGTGTCACACCCAGAAACTTATTTTTTTCCCTTTCTTTAAGGCCACAAAATACCATTTTTCTACACAGCCAGAAAGTCATGAGCCAGCCCAGCAGAGGCAACATCACTCAGCATCACCTATCAGAGGGCTCATCAGGGGCAAGAGCTGAAAGCAGAACCAATGCACACCTAACTTCCCAGCTCATGTTCTTCTTCTGAGTTTGTAAACACCTTTGCTTCATCCACAGTAATCAAATTCCTAACTGATATCTTTTGGTATCTTCCAAACTGGTGTCTGGCTTTATAAGTACGGATGTCAAAATGTGTTCCAATAGCACTTGGTCCTTCCCTTGACTGAAACGTTTTGTAGCTTACAGTATAGATGATTGCTTATAGCTAATATTATTGAAGAGGTGGGTAGGTGGCTAAGATGAATGCCTCATGTGGCAGAGGATACCAAGTGTTGGCTAGTGGAAAAAAGACAGAGGACAAGCAGCTGTCATAGAGTGGCAGTTTGTGCTATGCTCAGGATCGCTGAAAAAGGAGAATATACCAAGAAAGAAACATCTGTATATTTTGTCCCTCTTTACCAGGCTTTAGTGTTCTTACGTGCATAGCTTCTCCAGACCTGTCGTGTTTTCCACTCCTTATATTGCTTTTATGGATTTGTACACATAGGGGAGAAAGGTTTTATGTGTCCAATAAAAAATGTGAATGTGTAGGTATATTAACATGTAGGGTAGCTTATAATGATTTCCAAACTGTACAAACTATGAAGAAAAGAAAGAAAAAGCAATGAGAAAATTATTCTGATAACTTTTATGAATGTGCTCCTTCCACTGTTGTTGCCTACAGCTAACAGTAGCTGAACGATGAAAACACATTGGAAGATAATTGACTGAACCTCAGTATTTCCCTGACACAGGTGCATCCGCTCCCTTTTTGCCAGCAAGATATCTAGGAGGGTTTCTGAGTTATGATCAGTGAAGATACAAAAGCAAACCCACAGTGCAACCCTGAAGGTGAAAGGGACAAAATTCAGATAAAATTGAACGGAGTAGAAAAAAAGCAGAGGCAGGACACTTTCATTAGATGTGCAGTGTGAAGCTCATAATGCTAAAAATGACATTTTTCTGTTGTAAAAGGAGATGCAGGATCCTACGGTTTCCATTTGGTCTGACCAGAAAAGGGCATTTTTAACACAGCTTCCATTTATGTCTCATCTACACAACTGCTCACTATATTATGACCATTCACCCTTGTGCAGATCTAATGAAGGCAGTCAGAAGCATTGCATTTGGAAGATAGGTAGGTAGCAAAGCTCTGGGAAAAGAATTAATCTGAATGTCAGAGCATTTATTGCTGCTGTCAATGCACAGATGAAACTCAGCTCAAATTTTGGGTCTCAGGATGAACTGGGACAGCCAGAATTTGGGGAGCTACCCCTTTTTATTTGTCAGCACAGCAAATCTGATAGAGAAATCATGGAGAGGCAATAAACATCAAAAATCTCAAATTCTGTTTCTACAGAATAAAATGCAGCATCCAACAGCTTTAATGTTCCAGATAGCTGTTGCCTCAGCTTGCCAATTTCAGAGTGGAACCACACTTTAAATATGCTGCAGACTGTAGTTAAGTGTTGTAGTATGTTAAACTTTCCAGTCTTACATATTTCAATTGGTTCTTTGTTCTCCTCCTTCAGAACAGGTTAATGAAGCTAAAGGGAAAGAGAGACAGATTGGTCGTTCAATCAAACTGCAACATATGGAAAATCCAACATTTCTGTGAATTCTAGAAGTAAGTTAACACACCTATTCTGGTGAAATTGGTATTAATAGATACTTATTCTTCTGTTCCATCCTTAGTTTAAAGATCTGTAAGCACTTTACCAACATGAATTAAGCATTACATCAGCTTCCCAGAGAAGACATTACTATATACATGTATACACCCACACACCCACACGCATATATATATGTATGTAAATATACAGAACGATAAACTAAGGCAGATAAAGGTTAAATGACTTACCCAAGATCACAGCAAAGTCAGAACTAGACTTAAATCTCTGTAATTCCAGTCCCATCCACGAAATCCTGATCCCACACTCCCCAACTTTGCAAAGAAAAAAGGGGAAAGGGAGGAAGGTAACTTTAACTTAATCCTGCTACATTTTCAGGATCCTTGTGCTGAAGTATCTCGGCTGATGTGCACACAAACAGACAGGAAATCTAAATACTTCCTTTTTCAGTTTAGCTATTACAAAGTTTCCCAGTTCCAAACATACATAAAAAGTGCATTTTGAGCATAAGCATTTAAAGGGATGACATAAAAGTCAGGAAGCAAAAAACAGAACCTCAAAGTCCCAGTAATTAGCTCCACATGTCTAGCTGATAATTAGTGTTGTCTTTTTTCTTTTTTAATAAAGAAAATGAAGACATCAGAATGGATGCTACTTGATTAAATAAGCTATGTAATTGCTAAGGCTGCATAATCACAAAATCAGGGCACAGGTCTTAGCTGAGACCACACGTATATATGTGCTACCCACTGATTTTCCTCACTGTGCCTGTCTCCCCGCTTTCCTCAGCTCCTGTACACGAAGCAGAGAAGCACTCATAAGTAACCCTACTCCATGAGTGCTTCAGAAAGCAAATTACTTGTAAATGTCAAGAATGGCTGATAAGAAGGCAGCAGGCAAGCACAGTGGAGAAAACTGTTCTCTGTGTGCATTACATGCTGAATTGTCCAAAGCATAATCAATAGGTCACAATCTGGCACAGCAGTTTCTTTTCTACTATTAGTCACTCCCAAATATGTAAAACAAGAGCTTAAGAGTTTCAGGAGCTCAGCACCTATCAGAGGGAGCCCTGCAACATTCTCTCGAAGAAAGTTAAATTAATCATTCTCATGTATATACTTTCAAAATGAACAACACCAGTGCCTGAAAAGGGGGAAAAAAGAAAAAAAAACCTAAAACAACAGCAACAAGCTAGGAAATGACTGCAAAATATAACAAAAGGTACCTACTCTAGTTAGGAGTCTTACACTTCTAATCAGAAGTACTCCTTTTGCAAATAAAACCATTCTCATTATCCCAGCTCTACCACTGTTGCCTAATCCCATGCTTTCCTCTTCACATTTACCCGCACAGTCCCTCACCCACCACCACTGCTCACACATTCCATAATATAGCAGTTACTTTAAGTTCGGCTGTAAATAATGCATGTCCATGCCTGCCATCTAAATCCTCTTAAGTTAGAAGTTATTTCCAGTCATAAAATCATAGAAATTAGAGGCAGAAAAGACCTATTAGGTCATTTAGACCAAAACCCCATGCCAATGCAGGATTGTTCCCTCTAGTATACTTTCTAGTGCTTTGTCCAGTCTAGTTTTAAGTGTCTCTGGGGACCTCTTTAAATGTCTCCAAAGCGGTGTTTCTACTACTTCCCTAAGAAGGATATTCCACAGGCTAACAGCCATGCTTGACAAGTGAGTCATGCTTGTTTCAAAGCGTTAGTCATGTTAAAACTCTATGGCTTTGGCTTGTGCCTTTTACTGTCTGATTAGCATTGTCTATGGCATATCAGCTGAGGTCTTTAGAAAGCAGAGGTGTATGAGGAGTCCACTGTTATTGCTACAGTTCTGTAAAATTAATTAGGAGTAATTTAGTGATGGCAAGCTGGTAACCTTCGCAGCAGTTGCATTGCTCTGGGATGTCACAAGAACACGTGTCTCATCCTGCAACCTCTAGCCGAGTAGATCGTTACCCATATAGGTGTTTCCTGCCACGGGAGTAGCATACTATGGGCAAGAGAAATCTGTGACATCTACACAGTGCCATGAGGCAAAATACTTGAAGAGGGATTGAAAAAAGAGTGATGGGCTAGGTACTGAGTCATTCATAGTTTGGGGCAGGAATTTGTAAGAAGAAGAGAGTAATAAGCTTTCTGAGAAGTTTCAGGTACTTATAGCACTGGCTGACATTTAGACCAGAAATTCATGAAAATGCTCTTGTGCTCGATGTGTGAACAGCTTCTGGCCAGCTCTCTGAGGATGCAGTTTGTTGGTCAGATGAAGTCAGTCTACATGCATGTGAAGTGCACTGTCAGCTGTCGACTGCACAAAAGGAGCTTAAAAAATAATAATTTTCAGCTAAATTCACTCTGTGAACTGGCTGCCACATGAGCGCTCACGTCACTCAAGGGACGGGATGAGAACATGCAGCCGGTGTGGGAGAAGGAGGGCAACATCACTGTTGAGCAGAGCCCTCACTGACCCATGCACACTGGCTGTGAAACTACTTTCAAACACTGCTAGCTCATCCACAGTCTTTGCCAACTCACCAATATAGCAACAGAGCAGGATAGGGGGGAAAGGCCACATACCATTTAATTCAAATAGATGCAGTTTTGTTTTAAAGTAAAGTATTGTTTCAGATATGCCCTAAAGTAAACTGAACTTCAAGACCTGTGACAGACACAATGGATAAACTACATTATGCCTAACCCTAATTAACCCTTATAAACATCTGGTTTTTTATATCTATCTAAAGCTAGATAGCTTTGTCCAGAAGGTAGCATCAAATCTACACAAGAAGACAAAAAGCCAAGTAGGAAACACAGAATTGGTACTCCACAATCGTCTGACAGAAAGGGAACAAAAAAATCATAGGAACAGGCAAACAAAACAAGTTTTTTTCTGTGAAAACCCAAGCAAAGACTCCCTCTCACAGAGCCAAGCCTTCCTATGGTCTTTTGCTTCCTCAGAAAGCAACAGCCCTCAGGCTCTGACAGAAATACATATATAAAAATTACTTTCCAAATAAAGTTAAGTGGAGCACGTGTAAAACAGGATTTACCATGGAAGAGTGTATTTGTGTGTGTGCATGCATGTGCACTTGTAGGAAGGAGGGGGGAATGCAAGAGGGTAATTATGTGGCTGGTGGTCAAAATCTTTCCATGGATGCTTGTACAGGGTGGGTGAGCTGTCAACACTTCCTCTGATCCTTGTCATACCATCCCTCAGCTCATGTCCCAAACCAAACAAAAACTTACCTAAAACGGCATATGACTCCATAAAAGCATTATCTGCTCATTTATATTCTGTAAAATTGCTTATGGGCATGAAGAAAAAATGCCAAGCTAGCCAAAAGGATCACACTTCTGCATAAAGGCTCACTGTATTGTGAGCAATGATGCAGAATGTGATGAGGAAAAACTTTCAACTAGTAAACAGTTCTTTTACAGGATCTGCTGAGGAGGGAACTGTTCCTCTGGCCCACATTCTTCTACAGAAGCATTCACGTTGTCTCCTATACTATGATTCATGTCCCACTTCACCTACAAAATCACACTGTGGTGGGTTGTCCCACCACCATAAAGAATGAAATAAGTAAATAAAAGCCTGCAAATTTAAGCAATAAGCGATACACTTCACCTACTCTGCTCCTGGCTCCATTTCACTCCACGTAGTCAGTCCGTGTAGTCTGGAAAAAGGAGCTGCAGATTGCACATAGGATATGGAGCTTTTTGTGCCAAAGGGACTTAGAAGCTTCAACATCGACTCAGACAGATGTCTTCAGGCAGTGAAGTGGTAAGGAGAGCAATCGAGGACTGGCAGAGTAACGTGAAGACTAGCTTTACATGCCACAGGTAAGACAGATTGAAAGAGGATAGAAATAGAGGGTAGGGTGCAAATGCTGTTGATGATCTGGCCCAAGTTTCCCTTGAATGTTCCTCCTGCAAATACAACCAGTTGCAATGACAGTTGTGACTGCAGCAGCTAGCAGATACCTCACTTAGCATCAGCAATACAAAAAGCCTGGAGGAGAAATCAGTGAGATCCCCTAGCCTGGATATTCACCTCCAAGCTGTGCAAGGTTTCAGCAGCATCAGTTACTCCTCACTAAACGTTTCTGTTCATTTTTAAGGAGTTTTTCCATCAACAGGTTAAGTTCCATATACAAACTCTTACAGAGACAGAAGCTCTGTATGTCATGGTCATGAGGTCTTCCACCACCTACGAGCCTGACTAATGCAATGTATCACAGTGACAGCTAAGGAGGCGGTGAGTGAACTGCAAATCAAATTGCCTCACATGAGGCATTTCTGCCTGCCTGGCAATAATGCTGTCCAGCTGCTGGTTGAGCAACAAGAGGAAAAGGGTGACACTCCATGGCAAAACCACAGAAGGAACATCTTCGTTCAGAAGAAGGGGAATGGAGCAGGTCCTCCCTATGCTCTCTCTGGCTGAGCACTCCAAGCAGATAAGGGTTACTTCAAAGCTTCATGCCCATGGGTCTTTTCCTCCTAGATTTTAATTAGTTTTCATTTATACAGCCTTCTCTCTGGTTAACGTGAATAAAACTGACAGATAAACCCCCCCCCAAGAATATGCATACACAAATACAGTTTCAAAGATGCCCTCAGTATAGCCACCCATGCTCTGACTGGCAGCTGCTCAAAAAATATAATTTCTTGAATACAAAATAGTAAGTAACACCATATTTCTTTAGCTCATGTCCCACCACAGTTCCATTTCAGCACAGCAAAACCTCATTAATTCGCACTTCGCTTATCCACACACCTTATAATTCACATGTAAAAACAGCAGTCAGCAAAGATTTAACAACAATGTGCTTTCTTGAGGTCTCATGTTGCTGAGATTTCATTATTCTTACAAAATATGCTACCGTTCATTCACTAGTACAGTAAGATTTCAACATCACCATAAATATCTCAGACTAGAGATAGGTTCACACTAGCAAAATTTGGCTCTAAAGTCCAGGTCTAGGAAATGCCAAAGTTTGAAACTAGAGGAAAAATAGTTGTGAGTAAAAGCAGAATGAAGCCAGATTATGATCACAGCCTGTGGTGTTTTCTGTTTTGTTTTATTATATTTCCTTGCCTTTTTAAAGTGTCTTTTGTTAAGTTATATATTAAGAAATGGGTTCTAAATTGCAGCCAGAGAAGCTTATATCACAAAGTACAAAGGGGGCTTTAACACAGATTTGTACTTCTTCAGCCCTGGAAATTTCTTTAGGAGTCCTAGACAAAGGGTCCTAACTGTACCAATACAGTTTACAAATACATTTATGTCAACTGCTAACATAACTGGTGGGTTATAAAACTGGTGGGGTTTATTTATCTTTTTTCTCCCCAGCAGTTATTGATTACTGGGAAGTGAATGCGACCTGACCTTTAGCTCTCAGAGGAAGTCTGTGATGTGCAAACACATGACAGGTGAAGCCTTGTACGGCTGCTTCACTCCCAGGCCCAAAGCAGCAAGGCAAGCAGCGGTGGCAAAGATCTTCACAGCCCAATTTGCATAGTAGGCTCAGAGAGCTGAGTTTTTTGAGATCATGTGAAGTTCACATAGGCTTAAGACTTAGGCTGTAAAAGTCTGGAGATACTGTGACAGCAAGAGAATATTTCAGGAGAATAAAGTACATCCCAGTCTTCACATTTGATTTGTGGAGACCCCAAGCAGAAGTTAAGATGTGGATCTCTCTCCTGCATACTGAAAGTCTTCACAGTTTTATCCAATTCAGTGCCCTGTGCGTTAATATTGGTGGTTGTCTCCAAAACTTCCTCTGGAAAGACTTTCTCAAAGTCTAAGATTTCAGCTCTTTAGGGTTGAACCTGCCTTCTCCTTCTGTCCATAGGCACAAACATACATTAGGGTCATGATTCTTGGCTCGAGGCTGCCACTGCAAAATATACAACAGCATCACCAGAGCCAGCACCACCAAATCTCTGCTTATCCTCACGATCCTGTCCCCACTGAAACCAGGGAGCACCAAAAATCCCATTTCCATTCCCTTAGCCTCCCAGACTTCCACCCCAGCCAGCAGGGGCAGGGAAAACTCATTATAATATTCTCAGGTTATACATTATATCTGTGTTTCTTTGCCTGCTTAAAGTCTATTGGGCATTTACATTTGGTAAAATATTAAGCAAATGGATGAGTAAAGGTTAAGAGGTATCCTTTCATAGTGTATGAGTGATTCCATCATTCAAGCAGTGTTACTCATTCATTATTCTGTAATACAGTTAAGCTTACTGTTTTATCCTGATTGCTGTGTTCATTCCTACATCTTGCTTATTTCCGGGAAAGAGGTAGCAATTTTCATGCTACTTATTTATATCAGAAATTACAGGGTTCTGTACAATTGCCATATACTGCTTGTTTCTGATTTCAGGAACACAAAGAAAAAGTCCCTAATAAGAGGAGTACTGTGTGTATTTTTTCATAGATAACACAGTGACTGAGATTTTTACTATTTTACAGCAGTTACCTTCTGAATCTCACATCAGCAATTTTCTTTAGCAGAAGAGCTGTTAAATTACTAAGCTATCAAGAATAACATTTTGTTTGGCACCTCCCTCTATTCCCCTCTTTTTTCTCCTCCACTCCAAGATTTTGGCAGTTAACTAACTCCTATGACAAATTTCTAATACACTATTTAAGTCACATATTTGCCGTGTCTACACAAGAGCATTTTAGTATCCCAGCTCTTTCAGATGCCTGTAAAACTTCTTTCTTCTACACCCAAAGCTTAAAGGTATGAAAGCATATGAGCAACTGTCAGACTAGGGTTTGCATCATCAGATGCAATGATGCAAAACAGCAGCCATTACCCCATGTTTTGCAAGAAGATGCAAGAAACCCCAGGCAAACAGAATAATCTGTTCCCACAAGGTTTAAAACCTTAATACTATTATAAATTGTTTTAAATCATAAATTATCTCCAACTAATGTTCTTTTTATGTTAGCACTATTACAGCTTAGGATAGCCTCCTCATCCACATAAATGTCCAGTCTTTCCTGAGTTTGCTGAACTTTTGGCCTGAAATATATCCCAGGAAAATGAGTTGCTCCATGTGCATAAAATATTTCTATTTGCCCCAAATTAGTTTCCTACTAATTAAAGCAACTGTCTTATTTCTCTCAATATTTCTTAATAAGATGCCAATGCCATGCTTCCATTTGTCAGGAGAAGGAATACATCTTGAGACAGCTTTCATAAAGTCATTTTGCAGCAGTGTGGTAACACAATGGAGCTGCAAGTAGATCTCAGCAATCCAGATTCCCTAGACCACTGAACTAATTTCTTGACTACACTCCCAGTCACATGGAGGCAAGACATATGTGCTTTTAGGAAAAAAAGAAAAAAAGAAAGTTGTAAAAGGTTGTAGGCAAAGATGGTTACACCACCTGTAGCTAAGATTGCTCGGGTAACACTTCCTTTTATAAATTCTCAAAAACTACAAGTAGGATGTACTATTAGAAAAGACCAATTCTTCCAACTGGGAGATCAAGTTACTCAGGAAAAAAAAAAAAAAAAAAACAACAGCGTAGAGCTGAGAGCCAAGATTTTAACTTTTCAACACAGAGAAAGGTAATATCACTCTTTTCTTTACATTTTTAATATTTTCACAGTTTATGATAGTAATAATGACATCCAGATTTGGTGTTTCCTGACAGTTAATGGCTGTCTGGGTTAAAGGCTCTGCGTTACTTCGAGACCTCAGCTATGCCATCAAGTCACTGCGGTCCAAAGCAAGCCCCACTGCCTGGTCCATCCACCTCGACAGAGAGCTGGAGATCTTCCCAGGGAAAGCATCTGTCTCCCAGTGTAGAAAAGAGTCTGCTCCTTCTACTAGTTCAGCCTCTAGGATACTTTAGGACACTGTGGGAAGAGTGTTAGAGAAAGGATGGAAACCCCATGCTCTGCTGCTATTGTGTCTTCCCCCAGCTTATCTTTGTGAAAGATTTCCAGACAGATGTATATGACCATGAGTGTCATGCACGTACAGTGAGACCAGTGCATGTCAGATTCACTGTGCATGACTTGCACAAGCTATAATGTATCCAAGAAAATGACAGGTAAATATCCAGAATTCTCAGACTTGCCAGACAAGATTCCTGTATTTGAGAAGAAACAAACAAACAAAAAAACCCCAGAAAATGACAGAATCAAAGACTTGGGTCTACATGGAAGCCCAATAGGGCTGTCAGCAGGATTAAAGGATCCTGCAGATTTTGCTACATCCTTCTTTTTATTGGAGCCTAAATTCTGTACCTGCTAGAAATGTGCAACAGAAAAATTGTACAGCCACCAGACTCAAAATTAAGTTAACAGCTGAGATTCTTAGTGCTCTTCCTCCTGTGTGATGAGTTCAGAAAGCCTAAACAGAAAATAAGAGGTGTAGACTCAGGCAGGACCTCTTCCTACCCCCTGCATCCCTTTAAGTGAAAGAGTATCAGTTTATCTGGTTGTGGTATCCACCAGCACACTGGATGCAGGGAGGAGAATTTGTCCCCAGCCACATGTGATAGGGATGTTTCAGATCTTCCCTTGGAGCACCCCAGAGGAGCTGGAGAGGCTCTAAATTAAAGGTTACAGGTGTTTTGTACCAGGCATGCCCATTTATTCACCTTGTCCTGATGCTCATTTTATAACATTACCCTCTAGGACCTTTTTCTGTCTCATATTCTTTTATTGCAATACCAATTAGCTGAAACAACTATATGAACCCTTCACCCTGCTGTGAATATTAAAGAATGCTGTGGAATGAAATGGAGAGCTCTACTAGAGAAATAAAGTGTGTTTTATTAGCCAGATATAAAGTACTATAGAAGTCTTTTGGGGTTGTCTCAATTAACTGCATTTCAGTGGGATTAAGGAAGCCTGTTTAGGGAGTGTTATAAATGTATGCACTTGTGTATTCATTAAGTCACCTCATTATTTATGTGTATAGCTCCTGGCACATCAGGACTTTCTATTCACCAGCACTCCCAAGCTCACATGAAATATAGATCAATAATGAAAAGTCATCCTACCCACGATGCAATATTTAAGCATGTTTGGTATCATCATCCATATGAAAGCATTGAAAAGAAAAAAAAAAGAAAAAAAAATGTAGACCTGAAATATGTATTATGTATGTAAATATGTATTATGTGTATGTACACATATGAAATGTGTATTAAGGTATGCGGATGCTGCAAGGAAAGTGGGCAGCATCACAGTCTTCAGCATATTGAAAACATTCCAAAATGAGTGCATAACTCTTGCTTAATATTAAAAAAAAAAAAAAAAAAAATCCATCAGAACCCTACCCAGCTCTACTACTATTTTGTTTCCTCTGACTTGCACACAGGTTGCCAATGTCCCCTTTAAGGCTTCCTTCTGAAGGACACCTGCTTGGTGTCCTCCAGAAATGAAGGATGACCAAGTGATTAAGCTGCCTTGAAAGAACCGAGGAGCTTGTGGTTCAGTCCTTCCTCCAGCTGAGCCTTTGCAAGACTTTAAGCATGTCACATAACCTCCACTGTGTTGGGCAACTTGTATTGAAAGCACTGTCCTATCTCTCCAAAACATGTAGAGAGAATTACATCTGAGATGTGCCAATGGAGCTTCCTACAAGATGCCCGTTGCTGTCATCTCTTCCTATTTCTGCTCAGCTGTCCACCTCCAGGGCAAGTGCTAATCACCTTTCTATTCTTCAACCACTTTTTTGAAGTAGATTTTCCTCAAAACTCTTTGCACTACTTCCAGTGCCAAGTCCAGACCAAACTTCTGCCTCCTTTTGGAGCCGTCAAGAGACAGAGTTGTTGACAGAGGGCCCCGTCCCTCCACATTCAGTCAGGCATGGGGCCACGCAGGCATCCGTGGTTTCTGTGGAGGTGAAGGAAGGAGGAGCACAACCCTGGCAGCAGAGGCTGGCTGTAGCCCAGTTAACAGGCAGTAAGCCTGAGCTCACTCCTGGTCTGGAGTTAGGTGGTGATCTTTCAAGTCATTCTGCACCTCCACAGACCCTGCTAATTTGGGGACTGACACAGCAGTCTCACTGGAGCTCACTGGAGACAGCAAGGATATGCCTTTGGAGCAGGTACTGTGTCATCTCACAAATAACAGGGTGTTAACTTTGGTTCCTTAATCACTTAGGCATTTAAATACATTCCTCTTTAAGCAACAGCAACTAGTGATCAATGAATAACACCAATGACCAGACATTATTCTCTCTTATTTTGTAGTAGATGGATTCAGAGTATTGAAACCAGGATATAACTGAAAACCTCCCAATTTGGATACAATGGTTTGTTATTAAATGCCATCATTTTTGCCACATCTGGGAGGCTGATTTGTAACATACTTGCCCTCCTGATAATATAAAACCAGAGAGATGTTAAAAAGCTTCCTCCCCTGCAAGCTAGAAGAGAGCAGTTTCCAGCAATGCTGCTTCATCCCCGGAGAGAAAAAGCCCACCCTGTAATGATTGTAGAAGGTCTTATTTAAACTGTTTTAAAACAATGGGAAGGAGGAAAAGGGAGTGAAAAAGGGACATTTAAGTGTTCCAAAACTTTGAACAGATTTGTTCTTCTCATGTTGGTGCACACTGTGCAGCGTTAGATCACATGCTGCTAATATCATTATGATTTATGGTCTGCATAAATGGAAATAAATGACATTTGCTATTACCCGGAGAATAATAGATGGCCCTGGAATGAACACCACACCACATTCACACAAGAGGCTCTGTTCATGTCACAAGCAAGGGGAATGCAACTTCGTATGGGCCCTCTCTGCTGTTCCCACCAAAAATCTTTGATACGCACTGGTTTTAATGAGTAGGAGTGGACATTTAGGACAGCATTTTCCAAAGTGTCTGAATGATTTAGGAACTAAAGCCGTGGTATATCAAAGCAGGAGAAATGTTGGGTGAATTTCTCCCTTGAATGAGAAACTGGAGACTTCCCAGACCTTGCCACAGCATTCACCCACCACACAAGTTGGTCAGGATCCTCTGCATCCTTTCTTCATCCTCCGTCCCAGCACCTTTTCTCATCACTTTTGTCCTGGCCTGAGTGACTTGAGCTCCCTCTAGAGAAAGGCAAGGTCCCCTCGCCAAAAGTGGTGTGGACACTTAAACATATGAGAGCTAAACCTCTAAGCCAGTGAACCCCCCATGCCATTTTTGAAAATGCGACTTTGAATACCAAATCATTGTGAAATGTTTTGAAAACTTACCCATAATGCCTAGCAGTTAAAACTTAAGCTCCAGTTCAGGCTGTGATTATGGGCTTACAAGCAAAAGCAGTGAGTTACTTTGATTTAATGACTCATTATTTAAGCTAATATATTTTACTTTACAACCAGGGAGGGTAAGTTTGTGCAACTAGCCAGTTACCATCGCTCAGCTGATGAGCAATACCCTGGTAAGATGTGGCAACCTTGTTGCTTTTGAAAATCTGCCCACACGCTCCTCCATTAGAAGGGGGCCTAATAGAGCTCCAAATAGCTTAGGTTCCAAAACAATCTCAAACAAAACTTCTCCTTTAATAGACTTACAGCACTGCCAAAACATTCGCATTTCAGGCTGAAAGACTGAGTATTTAACCTCAGGACACAGATGATTTTCTGTTATTGTTGCTGTTGGCAGAGAGGGAAGGTTAAATAAGTTTGAGACAATTTCATATTTGATTCTGTATAAATATAGTCATGTCCATAGTGTTTTCTACTTCTCTGGCTAGATGATTAAAACCTTACCATTAATGTGTGTGAAATTCCATATTGTAATTAAAGGAACAGCTGGTAAAGCCACATATCATTAAGGTTGCCTGATGCTTCACATATTAAGACTTTGCTTCCTTATGGACAAGTTTATGCTATGGCTGAATTCTTATCTTTATTTTTGCTTCCTGACATGTTTACATCTAAATTGTGAAATCTTTATGTTTTTTTCCTGTCCTGAATATATAATTAATTCCCAAATATATTGATAGAACATTAAAATTATTGTGATCTACTTAAACTTCCTTGAACAGGTGTTATCATAGGCCATGTTCACTCACTGATGACAATTAAAAGGTCTAACAGTTCAACAGAGTGCAATAAAGATTGATATGCCATCACTGTACAACATTATTCATTTTACTTAGCTGCTATATCCCAGCAGGACACATCACTAAGAGGGATTTAAGAAGATAACATTTAAATAACCATTACCCTGTCATACCCAGTGTCTTATGGGGGCTAGTATCTAATACTCCAGAGGAAGGTGAAAACTGTCTATAGTGTTTTATAATGGGGGAAAATGTGTCATACCTCTCGTACTTCCTATCTTCTCAAGCTGACAGAGCCATGAGGAGGAATTAAAAAAATACTTAACTTTGCTCTGAAGTTCTGTGCTCTCCAAGACATGGAAGGATGTCAGTGCAGAAAGAATATTGGACTCTTCCCCCATTGCTTAGGATAAAAATAGAATCCTAATACAAATCTTTTCAAAAGAGGTACTTTTTAAATTCTCCTACTGTGGATCTGGACTAACTTAGGCTGTTGCCAAAAGGGTCTGATACTTGATCTCCACTGGCTTCAGTCATCATGTCTGAAAAGGCTAAGAAGACAAACTTAGGCAGGCACGTATACACACTTCCTCTTCAATTGCCTCAGCTAAATTTGACAAGGATCATGAATCAGAGCCTTTAGTGACACAAAACCACTCACACAGCTACCAATGAGAGCAAACTTGTGCCTGCTTCCCCAAAGATATCTGACAAAAGAAAATGCAATAATATGCTAATTAGGACTATGGTATGTGCTGGGTATTGCATGCTGGTAGATATTCTCTGCTTGGAGAGCTCAGTCAGATGGGTGAGGGAAAGGAAGGGTGGAAAGGCAAACGGAGATACAGTTAAGTGAAATTTCCAGGGTTCCTTAACAAATAAAAACTAGGGTCCAGGACAGAGGTTTTCTAAATGCTACCATGCTGAGTAGTTTATATAGGAATATTCAATTTCTCAGGGAGGAGGTAAATGAGAATAAAGTTCATTTCTTCCACCATGACTATAATAAGGAAATAAGCTTCCATTATCTTATTTCTTTAGCGTTTTCATTAAAAACTGAATCTAGAACTACCAAGATAGACACATCTGAAGCAAATCTAACATGAATAACCACTTGGCTGCAGCATCATTTCCTCAAGGTCGGCCACTAGGATACATATATAAAAATACATGCATACATATATATGTGTATCAGTGTGTGTTTGCATATGTATGTATATATATGTATATATTAGAATATGAGAGTTCTTAGCAGAACAGTTAAAAATTTGAAAAATTTCCATCTTAACAAAGAGAAACACTTCAACTAACCATCTCAATAATTCTAAAGGAAAAATGAAAAATTGTGTTCTTTTCTTGACTAAAAATAATTTTTGATCTTCAAAGAGAACCTGCAACACTGATAAGTTCTGTGTGCTTCTGGGCAATTACAGTGCATGAACCAGCTCACAAATAAATTTTCTGCAAATAGCATCCCTATTTTTTTTTTGATACTCACTGAATTTCTTTAGACTGGAATTCTCCAGACACAACTTTCCCTTTCTTAGTAACAGTTTACCTCTATCCAGGTAAAGCTAAAACCAGGGAGGTAGAAATGAAGACAGAGCCACCATAGGACTTAGAAAGCGCAGCTCTGAGCACAGAACTAATTAATCCAGGACAGATAAAATGAGGATGTACAGAATAACTCTACACCACATGGATATCATCCAGTTAGATGCAATACCACTGTAATCTAGAGCTTCTTTAAACCTCAACTACCTTTTTGCACATGGGCAATTTATCCAAGTGTACTCGAGATTTTTCTGCTCCAGGGAAAAAGAGAAATGTACCACAAGCTGCCACAAAAACCTAAGGACTGACTGAGGAGCCAGCAGTGTGATCTGGCTTCTAGCATTATAACTTGCTGCCTGGGGCAAGTCACCCAGATGGTTTAGCTTTGCATTTAGAAGGAAAGTTCAGGACAGTTCTCATTCAAACGGGCATTAAATGTTTCTAACTTTGAGTAGTTGAAACAGTGTCAGCAGGGAGGAATTGCCTTTATTATTATTTCCTCCTCCTCCTCCTCCTCCTTCACACTTTTTGAGAAGACAGCATCCAATACTTGACTAGGAAAGGTCAAGCTTTTTAAGCAGATGGCTCACTGCCTTTATTAGGAAGAGCCCTCTTTCAGCTGTACTACAAACTTGGCCTGATCAGAAACAGGGACTATCCTCCAGATACCAAAGTATCTCCTTTAACTACTCAAACACAGTTGCTCTAGCAAATTGGGTGGTACAGTACAATATGACAGCACTTTTTTTCAGTCACAGCACTCTACATAATACAGATCCCCAGAGAGATCTGAGCACTGTATTTTATTGCACTTTAAAAACACTGTACTAATAAATTCCAGTCTCATATAAACTACATGGACAGATGTGCTCTGCCCATGCAATCTGCCTGTCCAGGACAGAACGTGTGTTATTCTGAGAAGGTCCAAAACTTAAGGTTCTTCACTGGAGCGGTATAAATGAAAGGAAGAGCTGTGTTACTCTTTCTCTCCTTGGAAAATAAGGGCATCACAAAATATGCCAAATATAATAACTCATGGACTTACGGCTCCAGTGTTCTTGCATAGTTTCTTTTATTTGCAAATTACATTCTCCACCTGGTTTAGTCTAAAAACATTCCCTACAGATTCTTTTTATTCTCTCCTCAAAATAACAGTGCCCCCAAAAGTCTTCAGAATTTGCTTTATTTATTTTAAATGAGCACGAAAGCTTCTATTTGTCTTCTGGAAACTTCTGCCATTTCACATTATAACCAAGTCATACAATTAGATCAAATCTAAACTGGAAAATTCAATTATCTATCATCTTATATTTTGCAGTTAAACAGCTTTTCTCAAGGCTAAACTGCTACCTCACATGAAAATAAGTTACTCAGGAGTTTAGCAATTCTGAAATAATATGAGAAATGGGGGAGAAGACTGAGAGTATGATACTTGCCCCAACATTTTCAATTTTGTCTTCAACAAATCCCAACAGCACAGATCATCCTGACTCAGCAAAACATGGCTGCCGATCTCATCAGTGGAATTTGCCCTCCTTCTTTAATCTGTTGGGATAGTATTGTGTTACCTCCTCATAGCAGTCAGCTTATCTGAAATCTTTCACTGAAGTCTCTTTTCTAGGCTCAATTAATCAGATTACATCCTGTTCCTCTACCCTTCCTTTCTTGTACGCACCCAAATCTTCTTTCTCATCTTCAGAAGGCTCCTTTCCTTTAATGGGGAGTTTCAGGCAGATAGTCCCCATGCAATGCTCTGGCTGGCTGGCAACAATATAAATTTCATTCAGGAGGATACTGATTTTGTGGCTCAGCTCTGGCCCAGATGTATTTCCTGGGCCCCTGTTCCCCGAGAAGGCAGCAGAGGGATTTGAAAATAGCTTTCCCAACTTCTTGCTGGAACCATACCTCCACTAACACTGAGGAAAAAAAAGGGAAGGGCTCCTCTAATAATTTTATAAAACTCTTTTAAAGTAGTTAGCCAACATTTAGACCAGTTATTGTAATTCTCGGCTGGTTTATTTAGCTTCCCACACTGTGATGTATTCAGTTACTAAACATTTTTGATTATGTACTCAGCACCTTTCCCTAGGTAGGGACTGGAGTCCATCACTGTGTGAGGCCATCTGTGCAATGTGCAGGTCTCAGGAGGGGCTCAGCTCTTCTCTTCTGTACCTCCTCTGCTAATTCTCCAAAAGGCATTTGGAGATTAATGTCGTTCTTTGTGAATGGTAAACCCATAAACACCTGGAGATAAAGGGCAATTCTGGGACATTTTATTGTTTAGGATATTCTAGCACAGCAAATGAACTGTGTAACCCTTCCTTTCCTCCTCCAGTACAGCTACAGTTACACTGGCATAGGTGTACATCTAATATCTTTATATCTATAGACCTGTTCCTATGTGGAAATCACCTGAATACCCTTACAACCACATCCTTCCCAAGGCATTTACCATATAGCTATATGTAATAAAATCATCCTTCTCAGAGTAACCATTCACCAGCAAAGCCTCTGTGGATAGATTACGCCAAATGAGAAATAAGCATACCTAAAAGCCTGTGTCACCACCCAGCCCAACTGTTTGCTGTTTGTTGCAAATGGCATCCACTCTCAGGTATGAGTCAGATTTATGCATATTCTGGTAACCAGTCCAAGTACAGCCCCCTTCCTCTGCCTCTCCTTGGACAGCCAGCTCAGCAGTCCACCTCTAACCCTGCAGTCTGCATCTCCAGCTTCTCGCCTCTGCATTCGCTTGGTACGTCTTCTATGGCCAGTAAAAGCTCTTACTCTGGGCTCCAACTCTAACCCCTACAGGGCTGCAAAACAAAGCTCTGGGCCTTTACAAAATAATTTTACTTTTAATGACCATCCCCTTGTGCTTAAAGAATACTAACAGAACCACAGATTTTTGCAAATTACAAAAACCTTGCATCTTAATTTAGTTTTGCTGTCCATGACATTTGAAGAAACCATATTTTGGGGCAGATATGGTGCAGCACATCTGTGCTAATATAAGATGCCTAAAATTAGATGTCTAAATCTAAGCTGGGCACATTGGCTCCCTGGATAGTGAAAGGAGAGAAAGGATGGTTCATCTTATTTTTCTTAAATGCCTGTCTAAGGAGGAGATTAACTCTCTGCAGGTAAGCTTTTCTTGCTGCTGAGTATAAAAGGACCCTGGAATGACTTGGTAAGCCTTATGCATCCAACTTTTGACATCTGCAGTCAGGACAGAGTAGCTCCATTAGCCCCATACATAGTAAAACAAGAGATTCCAGATTCCTGGTTCAAGATCACCATCACTGTTCAAGTGTTGGTGTATCTCCTGGCACAATTTTGGCCTGTACCAGCTATCACTGCACCATCTGATGCACACAGTTTGGGAGTAGCACAGGTCAGGGACTGATCCCCATGGATAGTAGTGACAAGGCCAGGCTTTTTAAGGAGAGTGGAAAAGATAATTTAGCCATGTAAATGAATGCACATCGCGTAAATTGGCCAGCAGCCCGTGGTCTGTTTTATTTGCTAATGAAGGCATAGACAAAGAGCTCCTTCTTTCTTTGTGTTTCCTGTACATACTGTTTCTGTGGGACAGGGATCTGCTCTGTCCCTGCTCAGAGAAGTGGCCCACATTTTAAAGCAGAACCTTTCTTTTCCTAAGAGCTAGTGCTGAGAGGATGAAATTCAGCCAGCTGTATTCTACTCTTACTTCTCTGCAGAAAAACCCAGTGTACAAGTGTCTCTGCTGAGTCAGCAACCAGGGGCAATCACCAGTTGTGGCTCTAAGCTGCTCCATGACACTTTCTCAGTGAGAATCCTTCAGCTAGATATCAAGCACTTTTTCTAGACAAGAAAGCTGTCTGAAATACATCAAAAATGATGTGCTTTATTCAAAATCCCATGTTGGTTGAGGCATTTCTGTCCTGGTCTAGTCATAACACAGATATAATCTAGGACTGCACATAATTCTTCAAAAAAATTAGTTCTCTTACCCAGAGAAAGGAATAAAGAGGTTCCATAAATGTGAAAAATATTTGAAAACAAGTCCTTTCCAACACAGGCTGGTCATCCCTCAAATTGAAGACACCTGACCTATAGCTCCCTACTTATAAATCTTGACCAATACACACTGCTAATTCGTGTTTAGATTATGAAAACAATCATCTTTCTACTACAGGGATGGGATGGGTGACTGACTGAGAGACATTTTTATTTTTCTTCTCTCTTTTTTCTATATATTTTCAGCTCTTTGAAATGAATGGTAAATGGATTAATTGTTTGGTGAGAAAGCAGGAGGCATTTATTTACATTTATAATCACAATTTTAATCATTCATGCCATTAAAAAATGTCATTATTAGTCAATTTTATGTTATTTACTCTGGTATTTTATTTCAGCGTGAAGTGTTAAAATGTTAGTACTTCTCATTACTGAATGATTGTTTTCCTCAGGATTTTTCTTTTTCTTTTTCTCTCCCTTTGCCTAAAATCCAATTTACAACCTGCTAAAGGCCTCATAAGATTTTTATGGATTATTTCCTGAAATCACGTTAATCTAGCTCCTGTTACTTTGCACTAATTTCACCTACCATTGTATGAAGTAACTAAGTTCGATTGCTTGGAAATGATCCCCTAGAGACTTCTTCATGAAGCGAGAAAAAGAAAAAAAAAGTGTAACCCTACATTTGATGAGGTTATAAATGTGGTGGGAACAACAGGCCCATAAATTCATAGTATGTGGACCCTTATCAAGAGCAATTTCAAACTGTGATAATCAGAGTTCTTCAAGCTTTCAAATAAGATATAGATCAGGACTTGGATTAGATTGCACTTGGCTTTGCCTCAGCTATCCTAAGTCTTCTCATTTGGCTTCAACAAGAGATACAGCATTTATCACTGTTATAACAGGTTGAGTAAGTTGCCCAGTGGCCTATCAGCTGCACCTTCATTCATTAGAATAGCAGTTCAACCAATATTCAAGACAGTTAATTACATTGGGCATCAGTTATCAATTAGATGCATCCCTTATTTAAGGGACAATCTGCAGATAACAGTGCAAGTCAGCGGAGAAAAAGGTATTTAAAGGCAATGAAGAAGCCCAGCCTCTCTGGCATACTGTGCTATGCCTACTCTATTTTTTTGCATGATAAAAATCCATCTCCTCTTAGCTTTGTAATTGGGCAGTTTAAGAGCAGCAGGTATGCTTCAGATAGAGCAATTGAATGTAATTGCTCTGGGTTGTAAGAAAAGTTATCTAACTTTCTAGTGGGCTGTGTCTGATCCATGCATGGCTGCCCAGACACAGTGATGCTTTCAGACAGCTGGTGGGCCAATGCTCCCCGGAAATCAGGTTTCACTCATGCTGAGCGCAGCCCAGAGATAAAGGACAGATCATGGTCTTTGATTTCCTACCCTCCTGACTGAGCTGCAGCAGTTTGTTAGGGCTCCAACAAGCTGTTTCCCGGTGCTGCGAACGCCGATGAGAGCGCAGACGGTGCTGGGTGTTAGCTGCTGCCGCCCTCGTCAGTGCAGTGCTGCGCTCTAGTCCCTGGTGGGAGCAGCAGTGTGGCCATGGCACTGCAAGGGGTTGGGTTTTCTGTTTCTGAAGGGAATGCTGAAGCTGAGCGAACTCAAGCATAGACCACAGGCTTACCCTGGCTGGCAAATAATTTTCTTAAACTCCTTTTTATTTGTGTTTCTGGGAGTTCACATTCATTCTGCTGTCAGAGGTACCTTGACTAACCCAGGGTAACTACACTGAAAATCTCTAATGTAGGCTGCCTTAATGCTATCAGAGATCAGCCATCCTCTGTGTTATACTTGACACTTAGAAATGCTCTTTTCTAAGCAGTGTGGGATCAGTGCCACATAGGGGAATATTTTCAAAGGCGTTGTCATTCAGCGCCTCTCATCTGTATCTTTATGGCTGGGCAACAGGCAAAATACAAGATGTGTTTCTGATTTAAACCAGCATGATAATTTTTTAATCTATAAAATGTCAGTCTTATAGCACTAGGTCCCTAGATGGCACTAGAAAAATGTGTGCATTTACAGATGATGCATTGCTTCTTGAAATGCATTTGTACTTATACAATTGGACAGTCTTGTCACTAGGGTTCTGACCACAAATTTCCCTGCACTGGCAAGTCATTTTGAGCTAGATCCCCCAAAGGAGTTGTCCTTTATATATCTTTAGTTTTATCCTTTATGGCTATGTGATCACAGCACTTGCACACAATATAGAAGATACATTTTACTCCTCAGCCCCCAGGGAAATCAAACTCAAACCTTCCATTTTTCAGGAGATTGATCTCAACTCTAGGCTGTGGGCTAAACTAGAAGAAAGGATGGGAAGAGAAGGGCTTCATTTTGCATGGCATACTTAAATGTTCCTTGAGCCAGTGAAAAAGGATAGTATTCAAAGAGGAACCACTTCAAGAAGACAGACTGAGTCTCCCCCACCCTAAGAACAGTCCATAGGCTGGTGGTTATGGCACTCTCCAAGGAAGTATGGGATGTGAGTTTACAGGCCCTCAGGCAGAGGAAGGAACTGAACTTGGGTCACCCACATCCTGAATGAATGTACTAACCACTGAGCTGAATAACAAATAATAATGAAAAGGAGTACTGTCCCACAGTCACTCTCTTCTAAAAGGGAGAAAGATCTCTGCTCTGTTTTTCAAAGCATATCTATTCTTAGGCTCCTAACTCAAGAAAGTTAAAGGCTGTGCAGACATTTGAGTGGAGGACAGCATGCTTCTCAGCCTGAGCCCAGGATTCAAGATATTCAGCTAGCCTCAGCTTTTTTTGACCAGGCAGCAAAATGGGTCTGTTGCTCTTTAAGATCTTATTCTGAAGCCCCAACTGTCTTTATTTATATAAGCAGCTTGGTTTCCTAATTGAGAGCTGTACATTCACTTAATAAGCAGGTGCATAGGATCTCAGTGCAACAACAGCAAATGCTGCAGTGCTTGCAGCCTGTTGTGGCTGCTTTCATCTCTCTGGCCCAGCTTCTGATATATATTAAGGTGCTTAACTCTCAGTGACTCCATTCCCATTCTCCAAACTGGTTGTACCAGAACTACCTTATTTCACATGGGATGATTCACTACATCCGAGATGCTCAGATATTGCCAGTAAAAGGGAATGTCTATCCTCCTAAAACATGAGAGAACGGTGCACGCATTATGTGCTGCATTCATAAAGGCCATTTGGACACTTTCTTGTTTATAATTTCATATTTTAACATAGTCCTTGTTGTTCACCAAAAACTTTATTCATTCACAAAACTGTGATATTTTATAAAGAAACAGAAAGGGTAAATTGCCTTACTTCTGAAATCTCCAGTAATCAGTTTATCACACATTCATAAATCAAGACATCTACTATGAAGCACGTTTAAGAAATATAAAGTACAGCTACAGACAACTGCATATTTCCAAACACCCTGGTGTTTGAATATTCAAAAGATACTTCATGTTCTTCTCCTTCTTGCCAATAGCTGAAATGCTGAGTCTTTATTAGGAGTGTTTATGGTAAAATAAGCACATGACATTATCTCTTGTCTGATCAAACAGAGTAAACATACTACTTTAAAATGTCAGAGATCTATTTCTGCAGCTTCCAGTAGTTATTGTTGTAAACAAGGGATTGCTGTATTTGCCCGTAGCTTAGCCAGAAAGTTAATGTTTCCTATTAAACATTTTCTTCTTTCTTTCCTAGACCATTTTGTACTACCACACCCAGCTGCTAACATCTGGCTCCAAGCAGTGACACCAGCTGATGAGAAATTACATTCCTGCAGCTTTTCTTTCTGAAGACTTATCCAGAGGTGGCTATTATCCAGCAGACAGCATACTACACTGCTGAACGTCAGTGTCTAAAGTCCCACTGGCCAGAGGCTCCTGGAGGAGTTATTCGCACCAACCTGCGCATGATAAGATTTTGGAGTCTAATTCTCCGACCTGTGGTTCTACAAATCAGCAAGCTCATCTGGCTAGTCACCTCCAATGTTGAGTCACCCATCTGATATACGAACTGAATCATTTGACCATCCAGGCTGAAGCACAAGACAAATAGTGATTACTAACTCAGACGGCTCTCCTGGCACAAACTGTGACTGTGCCAGTGGCAACTCTGTATTTGAAATCAACAAGGATGACAGCAGTCCAAATCTGACACCACTTTATGTAATCTGGCATGGCACACAGCCATCGCTTCTCCACCCAGTAACGCAGGGGCAGCTTCTTGAGATGGAAATTCTCACCCTTTAGAACTGTGCTAATAGCACTATAGGAAAAGGGAATAACCTTGAGTGTTACAAAACAATATTTTGATAAGTTTAATTATAAATTATATATTAATATATTTAATTATAAATATGAATTAATAATATTTTAATAATAACATGTAGACAACAGCCTTTATCACAGGATGTCAAAACAGTTTATAGACAAAACCCTATTAAACTTCCCATTATCCATGTCTGTGATACTTCCCACTGGCTGCTCTCAGAGCCTTGTACGAGAGGCAGGTACCATTACTGCCTTGTGAGGCATCAGTGAGGAAACTGCAAAACAAGGAAGCGAGTTGCTCATACTCTCTCAGAAGGTCAGGGCTAAACTGAGAAAAGATCTTAAGTGTCACAATACACAATCTACTGCTATATTCAGCAAATTATAGAATTGTTCGAATAAAAGCCAGCAGTTTCCAGAACGTTGCCCTCACAACTAGGGGTGAGGCCATTACTGAAGCAAGTTTTGCAATGGCAGTAATCTGCCTGATTGCAGGTTATGGTATGTCTGTAAAACCTTTTGCAGTCAGACCTATGCCTGCCCCAAGCCAGCTGGATGCAAGCAAGCACTGGTCCAAAAATCAAAGCTTCATTACTTCTCGGTTGTATCTGCAGAAATTACAGTAACAGCCCAAGAGCATTGCCTTCCAGTCAGACGATGATCGACGTTCAGCTGGCTGGCATTTTGAAGAGAGAATGGACACAGGTGTGTCTGTAAAGAACCAGGCAGACATATCCCTAGCTTAATATTGCACATTAGTGAATCTGAATGAAGATTCAACAAGGATACTTTAGAATTCAATATTTTTGAGGTTCAAACTGAAGCTAAAAATGTCACTCAAATATAGTCCTTATCTGACCTATGACAAGCCTCTAATAGCCATGTCCAGCCCGCTTATAAAATTATATTACCTGACTATGCATTGTAGGGTGGACCTGTGCTCTCTGACCCTGGAATACTCTTCCTGTGTTGCCCATATTTTTATTGCCTCATAGCCAAGAAACATGAAACACTTAAAAGTTAAGGGTTTAGTTTCTAAGTTAGTTTCTAATTCTGGGTGTCCAGTTTAACACCCAATTTAGTTTTACTGAATAACAGACTCTTTAGGATAGGCACTAGACTTCAGGTATGTTTTTATGGGCACTACAAAATGAACCCAATCCTTAAACTGTAGATATTCAGTAGTGAAAGGGGAAACCTCAGAACTGAAGGTGCTACCATCCATTTATCTTAGTGCTAGTTATGCTATATATCTCCTCTATATGAACAGTGAAAAAAAGATGCAAATCAAATGTTTCCCTTATTAAGGCCATTTAACATAAGTAAGTATCAGGCTTTTGGCCATGTGGTCACCTCTCAGCTCTGAGTCACTCTCTTAAGGTAGCTGTATCTCTCCACTGACTACCCTGGAACAAGGGCAGTTACACTCCTAGCTTAGATAATTCACTTTTGTCTAAAATAAGCACCTACAAGCAGAGGTTACTTTAGAAGGCTTGGTTCTGAGTTCCTCTGCCTCCTTGAAAATCTTTGGAAGAGCAAAATAAACCCAGAATACAACTCCTCATGGCATGACATTGTCATAATTCTCCCAGTACCGCAGATTTATCCTTAACAGCACAGATGTTAATATATTTTTCTTCTTGATTTTGACAGACTGCTTGTATATTGGACGTCCTTAATCTAATATTTCAGATACCAGTAAAAGTAGATCAGTTCATGTGGGCAAATAACCTGTGCTTCAAATAAAATGTTCTAAAAACCAATGGCCAAAACCATCTATGAATTTTGCAATCATAAAAGCTTTTTTTGGAACAGATCTGAGACAAAATATTTCATTTTCTTTGTTAATGTCCTTTCATTTGAGTCATAATTGCATCCAAACTGCAGCTTCTGAGGGCCACACAGAATAATACAAACAGCTTTGTTTCCGTGAATTCATGTTCTTGTTGTTTCCATTCCCATTGCAATCCTGGTTACATGAATGAGGAATCAGAATGCAAAGGCATGCAGTATTCTGGGAGTTATAACAAGAAGCTGCAAAGCTTTGATGTTTTTCTGAAGCCTATAGTCTCCTTCACTATTCTTCCCCTCTCATCTCTGTCCATAGCTTACCTTGGTCCTTGTGGAGGTTACAGAACACTGTCCTCATTTGCAGTACCAGAACATGTTACCATGCAAACACATCCCACTACAGAATTGTGCCATCTTAACTGAAACTGCTGTGTTCCATGGAAGTGACTTCCCAAAATGGCAGGACCTTCCCAAGCCTTGGTTTCGCAAGGTGCCACAGTAACTTCTCGCAACGAATCACTTTGCAACTGTTGATCACAAAATGGGACAGTGGGTCCATGCATTATTTGTTAAATTCCACAAGACTCCCAGTCTAAAGTTAAAATGCTCCCTTCATTTATCCCCATGCTCTCAGCAAATAGTAGTGATATTCTAGCTTGATAGTTAAGGCTTAATGTGGGCATAAATTAAACAGAGGGGAAATAAGGCGTACCTGGGAAAGCTCTTGACAAAAAATACAAAATGGGAAGGTTCAGAAACTTTAGACCCTGACCCAGATTCAGAATGATTAGTGCTTCTTGTCTGTAACATGGGGAGGGAAAGACTGAGAACTAATCCCGAGCATATTAACATCATGATCCAACCTTTTCAACTAAAATGCCATTTCTTCTTCAACTGTAGAATTCTCTGCTTCAAGGTAATACTGAGAACATCAATTTATATAGATATGGGAAAGACTGCTGTATTTAGTCCTCAGAACACCCACTCTTGGATCATATCCTGAGTAAGGTGGAACACAGAGTTGATCCAAGACAGTCAAGAATTATGTTTCTAAAAGAAAAAGACATTGTGTTCTATTGTACGTAGCAGTAAGAATAAGAGGACAGCATAGCTAGAAGCAAAACTGATTCACAATAAATTGTTTCCAAGAAGCACTCAAAAAGTCTTTCAAGTAACAGCAACAGACATTATCAGGGACTGGCTAAAATATTACACATTTCTAACATTAATTCTAGTAGTGTAAAAAGAAAAAGAACAACTGAAGTGGTAAGACCACCACCATAATTCAGTCTAAGAAAATAACTGTAACCAGCTAGACACTGTTGCCTAAAAATGTCTCTCCAGTGTTTCAAATTGATATCTCATGTTTCTTCTCAGCTAACAGCATGGGTTCAGAAACTTGTCGTATCCTAGCCGTATTCTAAAATATCTCAATGTGTTTGGACGTTACTGATACAGGCCAATTCTCCTGTCCACACTGCAGAAATCTTGAATATTCTGCATGTGAAATTTCTGGTGATAACAACCGGAGCCTCACACAGGGGATGAGAACAGAATATGCAATTGAGATCTGCAGTGCAGATAAGAGTTCTGCACTGAGAACAGAAGATGTGAATTTTACCCATACATCAAAAACGTGCAGTATTCTGAGACTAGCTTATCCTTAAGTGGCATGAAAACACAAAGGGAAGAAAGTCTTTCTGATGTCTGATAATGAGAAACATGGTTGACTTTCAGACCTGAAACTATTTAACACATACACACACACACACAAGAGAGCAAGAGAGAAAAACCTTTGAAACAAATTTGGAATGAAATGAGAAAAATGACTTATTACAGTAGACATCAACTAATGGATCACATTTATTTTGTGTCAATTTGAAATGGCAGGGGGGTTTTAATTATTTTCCTTACTAAGCACATCAAAAAATATTCACTAGAAAACACAGCAAATATGTTATAAACTCATTTAAGCCACAGAGTTCATCAACACTGTTTGCAATTATGAAATCATTTGGGGATATGGTATTTTTTTAGAAGGAATTGTTTTGCTCTTAGATGGAAACCACATCATAGTCCTTCAGACATAAATCTTTTATTGTATCTTCAAGAAAGAAACTGGAAATTGTGCAACAAGGCGCCACTGATAAAATATAAGTATCCCCTTGGAGTAATCTGGATGAGCTCATCATTGGGGAAGATAACAGGGTATGTCATGGTTACAAAACACTGCTTTTCCTTTTCAGCTAGTGACAGAGAAACACAATTCACATAGTCCTGTAAAAGGCTTCTATGCACAGCTCAAAACAAAATACTGAGCTCCTAAAGCCAGAAACTGCTTTCGAACCTTGGTGTTGATTTACTTGACTTTACAGTTGCAAATATATGCTGTTCAGTGTCAGGTGGACTATTTCCTTCTCTTCCTTTGCAGGTAAAATTAGCATCATAGCCAAGGGCTGCACATCAAAGCCAAACAAAAGAAAATAACATATGAAGTAAACTAATGCAATGATCTGACAGAACTTGTTTCCAATGTAACCTGTAATGGTCAGAGCCTTTGGATTTTGGGAGGCCTCCAGGAAGATTAGTCCTTAGGAGTTCATTCATTTTTTGTTCTCTAGCTTTTATCCACATTTTCTCTGTACTTCTTCCCTTCATCCCCATTTTCTCAGCACTGCCAGACAGTATTACAGTGCAAACAGATTTTCACAGTTCAACAGACTCCCATTCTTTTGGTTTAGTGAACCACCATCAACACAAGCTTTTTTCCACTAATAAGCAGTAAAACTACATGGAACTGATTAATTCACAATACTTACTCTTTAATATGGTTTGCCAGACCATGGAGGACCGTTTTCTATGATTTTCCAGACTATAGTTTCAGAAGTATTGCTGTCTCCCATTTCCCCTTAACGGAAGGAGGCACTGGACATAGTATACCAAAGAAAGGTACAGAAGAAGCCCTGCGAACCCTCTGAAGTGCTTCTGAAAACAAGCTAAGGCAGAAGACTCAGACCCAGTTTCTGCATTGTCCCTCTGGTTCTGTTTCATTTTAGGAGCAGCAGTTGCCAGAACCATTCACATCAATGGGACTGATCGCTGAGGGACCACTCACCAGGAATGATTCAATGAAAACTTGCTGTTATACCACATACTGTCCTGTCCAGAAAGCTTCTCAGTTTTATGGGTCTTAAAAGTCTGTTTCACCAATGGAACTGAGACTGGATCCACCAGTGGTGACTGAGAAGTGACAGTTCAAAATGGTAGAATTTATTTCACTAGGGTTCCCAATAGTATGCAGGTATATTGCACACAGCATTTATCAATATGACTATTTTCATGCTACATTCAATTTAACTTAAAATGAAATTTCAGCAACTTAGGTGCTATACTGTACGTATTATCTATGTGTAAGCACCTGGAGGCTATGCCTTCATTTTTAAGCAGTCAATACTATGAAGATAATAAAGCCATGAATTCAGTCCTTTCCCCCTCCTACAAAATATAATCCTATCAGGCATTATTGTAATGTAAAACTCTGGTGAAATTTCATTCACAAATTAAATAATCTGTTTAAATCTGACTGTGATTCTTGGGTCTAGGCTGGGATTGCCATCTGATTACAACAGCAACATTTCTTGATGACAGCTCTGCTGATGCTGTTTCAAGTTTCTTAAGAGCTGGGGTGAGGGTTTTGCCTAGATGGGTGGGAGAGCTTGTACAGGTATAATATGATATACTCTGCAATACTGACAATAGGTAAAGATCTAAGGGACAGTAAGAAAGAAGTCAAGGATGTAGTTTAGGTAAGTGAAAATAAACACAAGTGCTTAGCAAAAAAATAACACTCCAGATGTGTGTTTGGCCTGCCTTAAAATACCTAATGCAGTAAACCCTGCAAAATTTGGCATGTTTTCAGAGGTTGCATTTCATTTGGTGCAGGTCCTCTTTGTAAAGCAACCATCCTACCTTCAGTTAAGCCAAAAAGATTTTCCACACAGATGTCAACAGCTGCACTCCTGCTGTGATGGAGGCATCCACAAGGCAGCCTACAAGACAAAAACAACTGCTAACCCACAGTGCCTTAGGGCCACCTGTGGAAGAATCCTGCTGAAATCCTGACTGTAGTCATTAGACCTCAACTGTGCAGTCAAACCTCCAGGCTGGGGTGAGGAATATCTGTTAGGAGAAGATATAGCTAGAAAGAACAAGTCTTTTGGTCTAAAAGGGACTTAGTATAATCTATCAGAATGTGAGCTTAATCAAAGATTACTTCTTCTGGTCTAACCCGGAATACTTGCCTAAAAAGACATTCTTTGCTGGGCTGTAACATGTTTGGTCCCAATTAAAAAAGAAAAAAAAAAAATATATATATATATAGAAAACCCTTCAGTAGTAATGCTACACTTTAAAATGTTTTCCTGTGTGTTCCAAGCAAATTATGGAATCTGGTCACTTTGAAAAGCATTGGGGTGCTCAAAATCTGAGCATCCAGTGGGGTCCTATTAAAACTTACAAAACAAGACCTTGAAAATTACAAATTTATTGTGGTTTCTGGAAACCTGTTCATGTCTCTTTTAGAAACTGAACTACAGAAC
Organism: Apteryx mantelli; assembly: GCF_036417845.1. Lineage (NCBI taxonomy): Eukaryota > Metazoa > Chordata > Aves > Apterygiformes > Apterygidae > Apteryx > Apteryx mantelli. The sequence goes on along the minus strand of NC_089979.1, from coordinate 16,015,956 downwards.
AGCCTTTTGAGCTGAACTTTATTGTTTTGTTATCAACAAAGTTCATGGGGGACAGTTTCCCTCACATAAAAGCATCCCAGTTCCTAGAACAAGAGGAAATTGATTAGATGTTATAAAGTCCTTTTTTTCTTTTTTTTCCTTAAAACATTTTAGGGATGTTGTGATGAGCTTTACAAACTCAGTAAGGTACAGAAGAGAATGAAATAGGCAATAACGAGACAAACACTGACAAAGGATCTGGATGAAGGAAATAAAGTAGATAGAGGGTACCATAAAGGCAAGGTTGAGTCCTGCAGAAGGAAAAACACTTTTTTTAAGAGAGTAGATGAAAGGGTAAAACTCACTGGGAAATGCCCATTTATTTACAAATGCATTTATGAAGTATGTTCCAGCAAGAATGTTTCCCTTCCGCGATTGATATTTTTGCATGTACCTTTCCCATGTTGACATCTGTAATGGAAACGTGCAGATTGGTCTGAATGGAGCATGAATGGAAATTTCTGTGTGGAAGAGCACCAACAGAAATTGAGCCAGAGTTACAAGAATGACATGCATTGATAACCAAGGCTATGACTGACAGCAGTCAAACTGGTAAACACGGAGGAATGTGGTGTTTACATGAAGACCAGAAGGACTGTGCTCCGATAAGGCCACACAGCACAAAGGAGTTATCAGCAGAAGACCTGCACAGTGATAGCAGGAGGGAGGAAACAAGGTCACAGCCCTTTGTGTATGCCAATCCTCTTCCTGCTATCCCAACAGGAAGCCAAGCTGTTACCATAAAGATACCCCAAACTAGGGAACAAAGATAATAGGCAGCTCTTTGATTAAGATTTATGGAGGATGCAGTAAGTAAGACTGTGAGGCAAAAGATCACCCTTTAGTAACTGCTGACTCCTAAAGGGTATAAAAGAGCTACCTAAAAAACTGTTTGTTGTTGCCAAACAAGAGGAACTCAAGAAAGGTAGAGAGGACCAGGTAGCTGGTGTCCCTTATCCTCTATGTCTCTCACAAGTGATTCTGGCCAGGCCACCTGGATGCATGTGTCTTGGTGCTTGGGAGTAGGTCTGAAAGAAATTTAGGAGAGAACACACGTGTGTGGGTGAAAACAGTTTATTTTAAAAGAAATAATACCTTCTTCTCCTGTAAGGTCTCCCTCTGAGTTTGTTACATCCCACATTCATTCTACATCCATCCCACTGCCTGATTTTTATTGTGTTCTAATTAATTCTTACACCTGGCTTAATATTCCTGATAACCCCACTCTTGCCTCTAATAGAAATTAGACGTAATTGCCTGCTTTTACTGCACAGGAGACATTGCACTTTTCCTCTTTCTGAAAAATATCATCAGTATATCAGTTAAGCCCTAAAGAATCCTTTCATGTCTAATGCCCATGTGGTAGTAGAACAAATGCAGCTCAGTAGTATATACTGAAAGCATGTAAAATTAACTCATTAATATGCCACTGTTCTCTGTTATACACAGATCACCATGAAACAGTGGCTTTTGGTGAAAACAGATTCATTGCGAATACCTGAAAACTCTCATCTGTTTGAACTAGCAATTAGAAAAAATGGAGCTGTCTACCACAGCAGAAGGAAAATAATCATCTGGGAGACAATGTCCATTTATTTGCCAGTGCAGTTTTTCAATCAATACTGTAACATCAGTTTCTGATTTCCATTGAACAGCAATCATGTTAGTTTCTTCCCCTTGATAAAACAAACTCTTGCTTCAGTTGCAAACATTGTCAAATCCTGTCCTGCAAAAGGTGCACGGCACCACTTCTAGGTTCACAGGTTTCATTCCCCAAATATTACTGTTCTAAATGTTGATATTTATGTTCACCTTGTACTTCTGTTTTCTGGACCCAGCTAAAAGTCAAGTCTCCACTGATTTAATTTGTACCAGCACTGCCTGAATCTCCCCACATGCAAAGGATTCCTAAGGCACTACCTGATAATGGCATTGGCCACCTCTACAAAGTGCTTTGGAGTCTTCTGAGGAAGGGTTTTTATTAATAATATTTCTAACCATTTCTGCATATGGTCAGACAATACATGGCTCCTACAGAACCTAAATGATATGTATGCTTTACTTGGAGAAAGGGTTCCCCATGCTTAGTTATTGTGGATCGCAGAAACTATTTATCATCAAGGATTTTATACTGCACAAGTTGGCATGATAGCTCTCAGTGCAGAACCTATCATTGCTACAAGTCCACATGCTAATGGACTTTGCTTCTTCGCTGTCAGCACAGGAGGCTAACCTTGTTTTTTGTCTTCACTCGCATAGACATGGCTGTTTCTCCAGAGTAGTACACAGACTGAAATGCAAGAAGGAGCTTGGACCATCTCTTCAAGAATGAGGACGTTTTGCCTCAGCATCTAGAGGAAGACGAGTCCCAGAAAATCTGAAGTTTCGTGTTTGACAACAAAACAGTTGAATTATCTTATATAAGCACAGTTTGCAAAAGGAGAGTAAGAGCACATCATAGCCCATGGTAGGCTCTGTTACTCAAGACATCCATCCAGTGAAGCCTATTTGGATCTGTCCAGGTTAGAAGGGATAGATTAGACAATCCCTTGTAAGCCTTTCCAGCACTGCAATTCAGTGATCCTGTGTCACTGCATGAGCAAATCTCACTTTTAACTCTGGCTCAGGATATGGCCCAGTCCCATAAGAAACACAAAATTCTTGTTTCAAGACTTTTACTATGGTCATTAAAATTTGATGACTCCCATGTACAGTAGGTAATGGTAAGCTAACCAGTTCCTACTCCTTTCCAGTGAGTTAACCCTACTCTACATGTGGCTTAAATACTATGCTTTCTAGAGAATAGAGCACTAGGCATTATTTAGGAACACACACAGAAAAGCCCCAGCAAGCTGAGGGAAAGGATAAGTCCATCCAATGCAGCGAAACTAAAACTGACAAAATGGTGATGGCTGCAGAACAACAGATAGTGAATAAAATACTGTACCAGTAAAAATATTTTATTGAACCTGTGCTTATCAGTTCCATAAATAAAGTGTTAGGGGAAGGATGTTTGTGTTAAAATCTCTAATTAAGCAAACAGATGCCAGAAAACTTTGAATCAGGAAGTCTGCCTAGTTGTAACCAAATGCTGTTTCATCTCCCAGAGAAATAAAAGACTACTGGGGAACAAAATTCAGCTGAAAGGAAAGTTTATTTCTTGAAAATATTGGAACCCAAATGTCATTGGTATATCCAAAATCCTGACAAAATGAGACTTTTTTAAAAATTTCATTTACATTCATTGCAACATAGTTTTGTCTGCAGTGAGCTGAGGCTCATACAACTGATTCCTGCCTTGCATGAAATCCAGGTTTATCTGTAACCAACACAATTACGTAGCACAAAGCTATGGTCTTTGTCTTGTATATAAGATCATAGACCAAAAGAGAGGACGGTGTGCTACACTGCAGCTGACAAAATGCTGCCAGCACAGTCCCCAGCTCACAGGAGCCCCTGGGAGAGCACAGACAGCCTAACCAAGACCATATCCCATGGCATGGATCACGGCACTGAAAGGGATCACTGGCACATGACAGGTCATGACTCCCCTACACGTTAGAAAAAGCAACATTTCAGGCAAGATGCTTTACTGAAAGAACATACCTTAGGAATTTTGTTTGGATAGGCAAAGGAGATGGATACATTTATGTATAAGTGGTATACAGTGTTCAGTTCATTGAATAGCAATAGCTGTACAATGCAGACACATGTAGGGTTTCTGTGTCACAGAAGACCTGGGCTGTCTGCAGCGCTTGGCCTGCACCACGACAAGGAGGCTCCTGCGCAGCCACCAAAAGCCTGGGGATTCTGACAGGTGCTTTCACACCTCCTGAAAGATTTGATTTCTCCTGAACACTGGATAGGTTATTTGTCTACTGGCAGCCACAGTTCTGCAAGTCAAGACTTAAATGTAGAGCTGTCTGATGTAGCCACATCTGGATCACAAAGAATCTTAAAACCCACTGAAAATAGCATATGATAAATTATCAATAAACTGTAGGAGTTAAGATAAAGCAGCTTCAAACAACATTGTTCAAGTCTGTATACTGTACAATTAGCATACATTAGGTCTATGAGCAACTTTTAACCTTTTTTCAGTTTACTTTTGTATCACATTATATAGTAACTGAGGCAAAAATTCAGTAGCCAACAGCTGCTATTTCATGCTGACTCTGCTAGTAGGAGATACTACCTTAGAAAAGAAAAACAAATACACCAAAGGCAGCTGCTCTGAATAGAGTATAATGCCCTTTATGTGCTATGATGAGTGTCAGTTTGGTCAGAAAATCACAAGCTGATTGAGTTCAACTAATAATAGATATGATAGCTCACTCAGTTGCTACCTCCTTTGAAGGTGACTTACTCTTTCCTTTTTTTTTTTCTTTTTTTTTTAGTGACAAGGGAAAAGCATACAAAGCCAGTTACTGCACCTCTACTGACAGGTCACAAGCATAACAGCAGCCACACTGGTCAGCTAAGAAGTCCACCTTGCTCACTTTTCTCTGTCCAACAGTAGCCCTCCATGGATGCTTATAAATATAAGAAATAAAACAAATATGGAGTGTTATTTCCCCAGTGTATTCTCCTGGTTTCTAAGAATCATCCAGGAGGAATTTCCTGAGCTATGTATTGGATCCAGATCATTATTTTCAAGAGCCACCAATGGATCTCTTCTTCCATCTGCAGGCAGTAACTCTTTAAAGTGCTGTCTTGATAGCTTACCATTATCTATAACATTCATGTCATTTTGTCTGCTATGATCAATTGCTACTCTTTCATGATATTGTGCTTCTACATTCACCAGCATGTGGTCAGATGCTAGATCACTAGTCCTTCAGTTATAGCCTATTATATATATATATATATATATATCCTATATACGTATTTTTCATAAGGGTTAGGGCTCACTTCACAAAAGCTTGGCTTCAGAAAGAAAATTCCAACCTTTTCTGTCTATGATAAGTTACTGAACTCTTCTCAAAAAGTTGCACACCATGCACAGCTCAGAGCAGGCCCTGGTGTCCTTCCTTTGCATTAAAATTATATTCACTTGTAAAATAAAAATTAAAATGACAAAAAATACAGGATGAATAAATTCACCTAGGATCCAAGGGATATTTAGAGATCAAGTCTTGGAATAGGAGTCACACTATATAGAATAGGAAGGGAGATGAATTTCCAGAAACTTGAAATCTTTAGTATAAGAACTATAGGGGTAGGAACCATGTATATTCACCTGACAAGCTGGTAAACAATCATATTTCAAACAAAGTATATCACTACTATTATCACTAGGTCATGCACTTCCATAAACAAACAACAAACAAAAACCTCATCAGCGTTATAACTATGTCATCAGAACCAATTGTTTTTCACATTAGGAAGTCCTGTATGATTGATTTTAAAAGGCAGTTAAAAAGAAAGCTGATTTAGTCTACTGGATTAAAAGCAAACAACAAGGCGTTAAACGAATAACAGAGCTGATGGATTAAAATGCACAGAAGAAAGACAGCAGTGAATTGCCTGGCATTTTTGAATAGTAAAAGCTAGGATAAAAAGAATTCAGCTTTCAATCAACAAAAAACTGGCAAAAAGGCAGGAATCCAGACTCCCTCAGATTTATGCTTTATCTGCCAATTAGCATTAACATGCCTGATCTAGGTGTCTCGCCAGCTTGTGGTATCATAAAAAAACAACAAACCTTGAATGTGTTATCACCACAGAATGTGTAATTACTTTAAGCACTAGCTGGAAATTACAGAGTGATGAATTTTAAAATTTGTATATATTTATTGTTGGAGATAAAGTTGTTGGAGTAGATGCAATCTATACTTATGTTTAAATTCCTGTTTTAAATTAGTTCCTTGCCAGCAAGCTACGTATTGAAAGTAAACACTAGTAAAATGGCAATAGATTATGATACCACAGCAACATAAAAATTCTGCTGGGCAACTGTCCTTCATTGTCTGAAGAAAACAATCTTGAGTCACTGACACAGCAGATACTTCTCCATGCGACTTGCCCATTGAAGAAATGATGGAAAGCCAAACACATGCTTACATGACTGCAAGATGGGATCATTTGCTAATGTAAATGTGATTGTTCAACCCTGTCACTTGGAGATCACAGGCAATAGTACACATAATATCTGCTGCCTGATATTAACATTACAAACAATAAAACAAATAACCATTAAAACCCAGATTATTCAAATATGGAATTCACAAGGACAGTCTAAAAAAAAAAAGTAAACTTCTCTTACTTCTGAAGCAAAGACACTTTTGAAAAAAATCTGCTTCCCTCAGGATAAACATAAAGTGAGATTTGCCTATGTTAATTGCTAACTGACAGCAACCACACAGTATGAACTGGTAAACTGAAGGAAACATAAGACCTGCATTATACTATATCTCAAAGTTAAGATAAGATAAAGGATAAGATTTATTCCTTTCACTTTTTAAATCTACTGTATATCTAATGCTGATTGGTATCCCTTCACTTTTGTTCACATTTGCCTTTAATTGTCCATCATCTCTCATCTGCCATATATACCATAAGCATTATGAGTAAGAGCCATGTTTCATTACTTATTTGCATAGCGCTTAATGCAGGGGAGTCTCTCTTTTCAGTTGAGACTCTACACCTCTCTTAGCTAGGTAAATAATAATAACATTCCTGTGAATTTGCAGGTATAATTTAGAAAGGTTCTTGAAAAACATATCCACTGTGTTGATCTGATATAAACACTCCAGAGCTCTCATTGTCTCTTATGTTATGAATATAAATTTGGAGGAAGAGAAGAATTTCCCCTTCAAACTCATGCTGCAGAATATTTTTCAGTTCTTCAGGGGGATGAAGCTAAGATTCTTCGACAATATTCACCTAAAAATAAGGGAGAGACAGCCATTTCCATGGTTAGAGAACTTGTGGGATAGATTCAGGCTCAAGTCACCAATCTGAAGCAAAGCCTTTTTTTTTTTTGGCAAAAATGCTGCGATTCTGTAAAATGTTTCGGTTTTGATTATGTAGTTCTTTTATAAATATAAAAGGAACGTATTTTGTTAGTAGAGTCTTAATCAAATCAAAAGGACTATTCAAGGGAAGAAGCAGAAAGAAACTAGAGTTTAAATACTTTACAGAGAGAGCATATTACCTTAAAAAAATGTAACCGCAACAAGTGCCCTTCAGGTCAGAGTTAATAAGCTGGAAAATAAAGCTTATTTCATGGCTATAGCAGCTGGAGATGTTTGTCTGCTTCTCCCTCATCAATACTGCATCTAGTGGCAAGGTTAAAGAAAACAAAAACAGCAACAAAAATGCTCTGTGAAAGAGTAGAAACAAAAAAAGAAAATTATCCATTTGATGTGGTACAAACCCATAAGGCATCACACGTACAGCAGGGTCCCCTGTAATTTGCAGGAAGAAATATCACATCCAGCATTGAGGCAGTGATAAAAACAATGGAGTGGAAGCAAAAAAAGGCATCTAAGTCCTATTTCTTACGTTAGCCTTTGTTTCTAGGCTTGCCCTGTCCACACTGTTTTTGTTTCTTTGGAGGAAAGCAAGGTGGACGATGTTGGCAATTAGCTCGTAGAAGCCAAGGCTGATTATGTTTCTACATCATTACTAATTATTACAGGCAAGTCAAGAAGGGAGATTTAGCACTTGAGCTGCAGACAAGCAGAAGGTGACAGATGAAAACAGCTCGTCTGAGTTTGAGCAGTAGCTAGTAGCTCTTGGGCTTGTTAGACTCCATGCAGAGAGGAAAAAAAAAGTGTGGTAGCACTGCAAGCAAAGCAGATGGAGCAGCATGCTGTTCTTTTCTTGCATCTCTTTGACTCTTATGCTTTGGATTGATTTGTAAACTCTGCTTGCAGGATAAGCCTATTCAGTTCAGGGAAGAAGAAATAAAGCCAACCCTCAGAGTCTGCATTTGAGTGAGTCTGACCTGCTACACAGGATGGCCTTGGGACACCGACCTGCTTTCAACCCCCTTAACTTCAAGAGCTTTCCTTGAGGAGCCCAGATCAGGACCTCTGTTGCTCTAGGTCTCCCTACAGTCAGTAAGAGGATATTTCTTTCTGTACAGAAAGAGCCTAATGTAAGCACTTTCATTAAGTGCCTGGCATCAGATAGGGTGAGTCTGGGCTCATAGAGAAAAAGTGGTTATCAGCGGTGATCTGGGAATGCAGTGGGGGTTTTTTGTTTTTTGTTTTTTGTTTTTTTTTTGTCTTTGCCATATCAAAGGTGCTCCCTCAGGAGCCCCAGACCCTGGAGGCAAGAGAGAAAGTCTGGAGAGAGGAAGACTTTCCCTTGGTGGAGGAGGAGTGGGTTAGAGATCCTTTAAGCAAACCTGACACCCACAAATCCATGGGCCCTGATGGGATGCACCCACGAGTGCTGAGGGAGCTGGTGGATGTTATTGCTAAGCCACTCTCCATCATCTTTGAAAGGTCATGGAGAACAGGAGAGGTGCCCGAGGACTGGAAGAAAGCCAATGTCACCCCAGTCTTCAGAAAGGGCAAGAAGGAGGACCCAGGAAACTACAGGCCAGTCAGCCTCACCTCCATCCCTGGAAAGGTGATGGAGCAGCTCATCCTGGAAGCCATCTCCACGCATGTGGAGGAAAAGAAGGTGATCAGGAGTAGTCAGCATGGCTTCACCAAGGGGAAATCATGCCTAACCAATCTGATAGCCTTCTATGATGGAATGACTGGCTGGGTAGATGAGGGGAGAGCAGTGGATGTTGTCTCCCTAGACTTCAGCAAGGCTTTTGACACTGTCTCCCATAGCATCCTCATAGACAAGCTCAGGAAGTGTGGGTTAGATGAGTGGACAGTGAGGTGGATTGAGAACTGGCTGAATGGCAGAGCTCAGAGTTGTGATCAGTGGCACAGAGTCTAGTTGGAGGCCTGTAGCTAGCGGTGTCCCCCAGGGGTCAGTACTGGGTCCAGTCTTGTTCAACTTCTTCATCAATGACCTGGATGAAGGCACAGAGTGCACACTCAGCAAGTTTGCTGATGATACAAAACTGGGAGGAGTGGCCGATACGCCAGAGGGCTGTGCTGCCATTCAGAGAGACCTGGACAGGCTGGAGAGGTGGGCGGAGAGGAACCTCAAGAAGTTCAACAAAGGCAAGTGCAGGGTCCTGCACCTGGGGAGGAATAACCCCATGCAGCAGTACAGGTTGGGGGTTGACCTGCTGGAAAGCAGCTCTGCGGAGAAGGACCTGGGAGTGCTGGTGGACACCAAGTTAAGCATGAGGCAGCAATGTGCCCTTGTGGCCAAGAAGGCCAATGGTATCCTGGGGTGCATCAGGAAGAGTGTTGCCAGCAGGTCGAGGGAGGTGATGCTCCCCCTCTACTCAGCCCCGGTGAGGCCACATCTGGAGTACTGCGTCCAGTTCTGGGCTCCCCAGTACAAGAGGGATGTGGCACTACTGGAGCAAGTCCAGCGAAGGGCCACAAAGATGATTAGGGGACTGGAGCATCTGTCTTGTGAGGAAAGGCTGAGAGAGCTGGGCCTGTTTAGCCTGGAGAAGAGAAGGCTGAGAGGGGATCTTATCAATGTGTACAAGTATCTGAAGGGAGGGTGTCAAGAGGATGGGGCCAGACTCTTTTCAGTGGTGCCGAGCGACAGGACGCGAGGCAATGGGCACAAACTGAAACACAGACGCTTCCATCTGAACATGAGGAAAAACTTTTTCACTGTGAGGGTGACAGAGCACTGGCACAGGTTGCCCCGAGAGGTGGTGGAGTCTCCTTCTCTGGAGATATTCAAAAGCCGCCTGGTTGCAATCCTGTGCAATGTGCTCTAGGTGACCCTGCTTGAGCAGGGGGGTTGGACTAGATGATCTGCAGAGGTCCCTTCCAACCTCAGTGATTCTGTGATTCTGTGAAAGGTGTATTTTTCCATTAAGAAAGGTAATGCCCAAAAAACCCTCCTGATATTATATCCTGATAGAAGCAAGGCACCATCAAGCTAAACCCCAGATTTGGGGCATGGTTCCATCTTAGGTGCTGAAAAGTAGAAATTACCAAGTGATTTGTTTCCTCTGGTATTTAGCCAGCTTGACTAACATATACACTTCCCACTGAAGGCAACCCACATGGAAAACATCTTCCAGAGTGTGAAGCCAGCCTGTCCTACAAGCTCTTAGCACACACTGCTGTCGGTATCTTGATTGTGCCACAAAGCCCGCGGTGCTTGAACCATCAGAGCCAGGAACAGGTTCTCCATGGATCATGTTGTGGCTGTGAGTACCCACACTATCTCCCACACCTGTCAGGTGCTATAAAAAAATCCTATAACCATAAACCCAAATATCCAGATTTTTCCTAGCAATTTGTCCAAGACAGTTATGATTTTTTATAACAAAGCTGCAGATATTGAACAAATAAATACCTGCTTAGCATTCTTGTGACTGCAACCAGTAAATCTATTTCATCATTATGGTATTACAAAAACAAATATCCTCTATGGTAGTTGCCAAAAATAAACAGAGGAAGGGAAAGATATACTGCCTCGGTGAGACTAACACCTAAGCTGTTTGTGGGAAGATAGCCCAAATAGGATGTGCTGATAAAGACAGATATACATATGTGTACCAACAGTGGAACCTCGATCTGTATTTCCTCAAATATGCTGTATACCCTTATTTCTCCCATTTGGTACTTTTACTTCTAATACTTTAGAAAATAGCTTGGATCATCAACAGTATGGTTCATTTTGAATATAAAATTAGCAATTTAAAAAGTTGAGTATGAAGGCAAATCAATAGCAAGTAATATTAAATTACAGAACAGAAAGAATATTCCACTGATTACATTACTTAGTTCCATATTAAACGCAATAGAATCTTCTATTTTTTATACCCCTGAAGCTGTCATAATTTCATCTGTGCAGTACCAGAAGTCATTGATATTATCTATTATTTCTATAATGCAGATCTGACTGTTCTAATACACAATATGCATATATAAAAATAAATCATATACCCTTTGTCATAAAGCTTACACGCACACTTTCCTTCATTCATACATATTCATAAATATACAGACACGCACTTTTCTAGGGCCAGCATGGCAGGTACGGAGCTGTAACAGTTCTACCCTGCCTGCTTCCTGCAGTTTCTCATCCTCGAGTTGCCCACATCGCAAGCAGGAGTTTAGGTGAAACATATGCAAGTTCGGATACTCTTCACAATTTCACTTTGTTTTTCCCTATCATCAGTATCCATCTTTTTTCTATTTGCATTTTCTCTCTTCCTAAGTAACATACATAAATCAGTAGCCCATAAATCAACTATGGAACTAAAAGCCTATGTTTTTAAAACAAAAGAAATGTATTTTAGGTAATAGCAGGTAAATTATAGCAGATACATCTCTACATCAAATGTATTTTTCTTTTTTTAAACACCATGGACATAATGGATTCCAGAGGAAGAAAATAGAGCACTAATAATAGTATTAGGTAGCTTCTGCTTCTTAGTCGTGGATGTTTGTAACCACAGATTACTGCTTTTTCTTCCCTTTCTCTTCTCAGATAGGAAACAATCTTGCAAGACAGTGATAGGACATGGCAAGTAGAGAGTTAATGGAATCAGCCTAAAAAGTATTGAAAATCTTTGTAACATTTGCAACAACACAAAGTTAAATAATGAGGCAAAAATAGTTTACTTTTTTCTTTTTCTGGAGGGAAAATGTGCTGCAAGGATTAGATAAACTGCAGCTGCTGCAAATTCAGCTGAAAAGCAATAACTAAATGAAAGGTTCTGCTCCTTACCAAAAAGGTAGCAGAAACTATTCCAGGACACACAAATGGCAGTCTTCTAAACCTTCTACCTTTCAGGTTAATAATTTATAACCTCCTGGTTTTAGCTACTTTTGGAAAGCATTGAATTTAAATACTTTTTTTTTTCCAGTATTGCACACAACGAACCACCCAGTGCTATTCTTGGTCTTGTTCTGCATCCAAGGCCAGAGCTGCACTATAGGCTTCTGCCAGCTTTGCTACATTGGTTATGGGTGTGAAGAGCTGGGATCCCTGTCCGACGTTACTGTGCCAGCAGAAATCCTCACAAAATTGCACTTTTATTGGAATAGCTTATTTCTCTTTTAAGGACTTATTTTACTATAATGACACAGAGTTTGTTGGTACATGCTGAGTTCTTTGTTGGATTAGTGTACTGGTGCTCCTCACATAGCTATAGCCTCTAAGGAAAATACTACAGGGATATTAATCTGTAGATATTCCTCTTCCCTGTAGGCTGGTTTTGAATGCTTGTTCCTTGGTAGAGATGAGGCTATATATGAAATATATGGATACAGTCTTAATTTCTGTGGTTGTTAAAGATACTACAGAGCCTTTTACAAGATGAAACATGCTCCTTGTCCTGATCAAATTCAGGGAGATGTAATTTATCTACAATCTTCTTTCGGCTGGATAAAACGGTCGTCCTGTCCTGCCCACTGTTAAATGAAGCTGGTTTCCCCCTAATCATGATAGAGTCATACAAGGATATAATTTCAAATCTCCAATCATTCTTCAGAATATACACACACACATATATGTGTGTGTGTGTGTAACTTTTAATCTCTCAGGCATGGTCAAGTGTCTACTAATATGATTTTATGTTGCTGACTTCCATGAATAAATCTTTCAGTACTGAGATATTTGGGGCAGAGGAAGTTACTTTTCTTAATTAAGTCATTTAGACTATATATAAATCTGTAACTATCTGTAAAAACATATGATTATATTCACAAAGAACAAACAGAAATCATAACAAGCAATTACTGTATTTACTGGCAAGGTAAAAGACCAATCTAAACTGTAAAACAGCCACTCAAAGGCTGCCATAGTTTGGTTGTACCAAATTTTAAAAGCTAGTCCCCAGAAAAGTACACTGAGGGATAAAAAGTTCTTGTAAGAAAATAGTATAGTTAGAGCTGAGGAAGGTTAAGAGTAGAGACCGCCAGTGCTTTCTGTACCCTTCCATCACAGTTCTTCCATTTTCTTTAGACCCTTTTGTCACAGTTCCTCTAACTCTTTAGCACCCCTGCTGAAGATTCCCATGCCAAAAACAGTTTACTGGGGTGAACCACTGCTATATCATTTTACTGCATTTATTTGCAAATGGTAACTGATACCATAATAATTGTCTTAATTTTAAATCCATTAAAATCCTCTTGATCTTGTAATTTTTCCCATTTGTTTCATAGATTGCAGGACTTGTGCAGAAACAACAACAAAAATAGCTTCTGCTTGAATTAAATGCCTCAATTTACCATTTCCCAAGGGGCAGAGCCCTCTGTTCGCTCTTCTCTTGGTCAGCAATGTCTCTCCTAGCAAACAAAATGTGAGTCTGTTTAGAATTATTTTTGACTAGTGATGATAAGTGATCATTACAGTGTAGCATTTATATCTAAAATAAGCAGCGGCTTATAGCCTGTGTGCATTTATACAAATACTGCATATAAAATATCCATGAAAACGGGGCTTTAATTGGCCTATGTTGTGTGCCGGAGTATTTACATTGGAAAATAAGGATACACAGTTTCCCTTGCAGATATCTTAAACAGCTTGCTTCAATGGTTTTGCTTCCCTGGGGAAGAGGAAAGGAGCACAGCTATAGGAGATAATAGTGAACAACCTCAGTTGCGCAGACAGTTCATCTGTTCTTTAAGATTTGATAGAAAAGGTCAACCATGAAAGCAAATAGGAGTGAAAATTAATTAGGTTAGAGAAAGCTTGCAGAGATCCTCAACAGCAGGAAGGAACCATCATTAAACAAGTGCAGACTGTTATCAGACAAGCCCAGGTTGTGTAGCTTGTGTCATGCCTGAATCGAACCTTGAAGCAAGGAGATCCCTCCGGTTCTCTAGCTTGGCTACTCTCAGGTCAGTAGCGGGTTCTGGGATGGATGGTACCACCTCAAAGAGAAAAGTAATGCTTTTACTGGGTTTATTACTAAAGGAAACATATACTCCATAATGAACCTCTATATATATGATTATTGGAAGAGTGGAGAAGCTGAACAAAAAGTTGAGTTTTTTACCAGTGAGAGAATGATTTTGGCAGATGTGGATTTAAACTGGATCAAACAACTGGGAAGTTGACTTCACGGACTTGGTTGCAAGGGAGAGCAGTTACAGAATGGTAGGTAGAGTTTTGTAATCGCTGTCATGAGGTTTAAAAGCTGGAAGAGAAGAGGAAGCAACAGGGAGTGGATTTCTGGGATTTAGTCAATGGGTGACATTGTCCTACTACAGCACATGCCAGCACAAAGCTGTGCTCCTGCTCACAGCTGAGGACAAAATCCAAAGAAAACAACAAGCCACCTAAAATGCAACTTATGCAGAATTTAGATGCCTATGTAGAAGTCAATGAGCCAAAACAAAATTCACCAAACTTGTTTCATCACCTGAGAGGCTGTAGGCACTGAAGATGTGCTTTAAATCTCTAAGTTCTGCTACCGTGTACACCCAGAGGCAGTGTCGCCTTGGCCAAGCTGAGCTGCCCAGAAGCGCTGGGGAGGTGCAACCTGGGTGTCCCTAGTCTGCGGGTGCCATCCCCTGGCAGCCTCCGCCAATCTCAGCCCCTGCTGCCATGGTATCGCAGCCACAGCACATGATGACAGGATCCACCTGCTGCGTGATCGTCCTGTGAAAGTGGAAGAGCGGGGTTCAGTCTGTTCCCCAGCCTGCAAGGGAGTCTGACTCACACCTCCCACGTCCCCAGCCCCAGATATCTTATCAGCCAGGTTATGGAACAGTTGGAGTGGGGACTCCTTCCAGCGCTCCTGCTGAAACTGGTGTGCACCCAGAAATGCAAAAGGCATGGTGCCAGAAGGAGTCAAGCAGGAAGGAGCCTGCTTCTGCTGCTTAATTGCTAAGAAATTCAGCTGAAAAGGGGAGACTCCCTCGTCTCCGTCTCTAACATTGTTTGTGCATTTAGTTCTAGAGAATTACTGCACTAAGAAAAACTGAAACCGAGGTCTTTCCCTTCCTCTATGTTTTCTGACCATTAGCATATACACAACCGTGATCCCTCTTTCACTCTGTATCTGTGGGTGTGAGGTGTTTTTATTAAAATGGCCAAAACTGCAATATCTTTTCCTGAGTTCAGCAAGGTGGAGTGTTCTAGGAGCATGGCTCAGAGGATGTCCCTCGGGGGAACGAGGCAGAGGAGCACCTTCTTTGTGAATTATAAATGGCCCTAGGCAGAAAACAGTTACTTGTGCATTTAGCTCAGCCAAGAGGAAGGGACCTCAGGGCAAAAGTAGCAACAGAAATTAAGGAAGCCAAGTTTTCTGCTGCAACTTAAAAGTATCTCCAGTTTCTCAGCAATGTGAATGGATTAGGTGGGCAGCAATGGATGGGACTGGACTCCCACTGTCAGGTGTAAGCTAAATTCTGCCTAAGCTGGACATTATATAACTGAGTGAATTTTGGATTTCATTCATTAAGAACCATTCTTTAAGGTATGGAGTTCTTAGTCAAGGGAAAAGTTTCTAGCCTCTTAAAGGCGTGACAGAGCCTGTTACTTCTCAGACCATTATGCTTTGGAAAATGTGAAGCAAGAAAAGCAAAGAAAGTTTAAAAATTATCCAAGAAATTAAAAAAGAATTCCATGCAGTCAAACATGTCTTGGCTCCACCACTCAACTCCCACCTCATCCAGTGAGAAAGGGGATTCCTGGGATGAAACGATATGGAAATATAGAAGAAAATAGCTTTTTCTCCTGATGATTTTTTAATTATTATTAAAGACAGAAAAACTGCTTTATTTCACATACTAGTTTGAAAAGCTGACAAATTAGGAAGCAGATCTTCCTTATTGCTATACACAGCATGACCACTTTGACTGACTTGCTTTCTCTGTCCAGATTTGCAGCCACTGCCTGGTTTGTCCATTAGGCATAGGAGAAGCTCCAGTTTTCCCTGTTGGCATCGCAACAGGGAGTGGAATGTTCCTTACCAGTCTGGTGAAGTGACGCTCTGCTTCTGGTAAACCACAACAAAGATTTCAAGTCAAAAAATCTCTTTTACTCTGAGCCTCTGTTAAATGCAGACTCTACAGAATTGCAGAGAAAAACATTGGCAGTATGCAATGAGAGATGCGTGTGACAAAACCAAGGAACTGGTACATTTTTAGCACCATTTACTAGCACCTTATCTATTATTTATTTACATACACATATATATGCAGACATGTCTGGTAAGAGTAGTTACCATAGAAATATGTAGTCAGGATGGAAAAGACTACGCCCTAAAGTGGGCTGAACATGGCTGTTCAATTCTAAGGAATTGGCTACACATGAAGTTATGGGAAAACGTACCTCACTCTTGGCTCAACTTATACTATGACTGAAGCTTTTATTGACATAGTCTAAGTTCAGATACATCACTGAATTTCCACACAGGTCACTCCCTTGATCAGCTAATTGATTTTAGCTCTGTCTTTGAGTAATTATTTCTGAGAAAGCAGGGGTACAGCACAAGATCGAGATGAAGGAGTAGAGAGTAGGCAGTTGCCTAGGGCAGCTGTTTGCCCAGAGTGGCTATGCTCCTCTCCCAGCTGGTGACATTTCTCACTTTCCTCAAGAAAGCAAAACTTTTCATTCCTCCTGTTGCTGTCAGAGGGAAAAGGAAGAGGAAAATCTGAAGTTGTCCTGAGTTTGTAAGAGCCAGCAGAAGCCCCTAGGTCACGGGTGGTGATCAATGGTGGCCAATTCAGGGTTGGAGAGTGCAAAAGAAAGAGAAGGTCCCTGCACCCCAAGCTCCCTCCTTGGCCAAAACGTGCCTTTGGGTTGGAGCTACCCCTTCATCATTATGGGACACAAGTACCTCAGGGGCAGATTATAGCCCCCCACCCCACCCCCCCAACCAGTAAGATCACATCAGAGTGGCTGGGGGAAAGTCAGGGTATTAATGCAGGAGGGGAGAGATTATCCTAATATCATCCTGTTGACTTGCATAACTCCCATTACCCATAGTCCTACTGGCCATTTTCAGTTCCTCAGTATACCCCCAGATGCTTCTCCTCCCACATCACCCATTTACTCTTCCAGAACTTATATTCTTGAGGCATAAAATTGAATTTTGCCTTTGAGCTGATTTTGGCATGGGACTTTTGAAATCTCATCAGGTAAGAAAAGCACTTTTCTTCCTCCCTTTTTTTTTAATCTTATAAATCATCCTGTGACTTGTTATATAATAATGACTGTTTACAGTGGAGGAAGGGACTGTTTGATTCCAAAAGCAATGGCTGTAGTTATCAAATATTTCCACTTCCCTTTGGCATTTAAGAACCTGTGAAAACCATTCATTGTATGTCTTTCTTAACATCTCATCCTCTAATGTTTTCTATAGAATGAAAATAAATGGCTGAGGATGCTCAATTTATTGAAATATAAGCATTTATTTGAGCAGTATGTACGTTATTATCCATTTTATTTCAATACTATTTGTACCAGCCATGTTTGGCTGTTATTTTTACTCTGAAATATTTGATTGATGTCAATGGCATAAGTAGATCTCATTTTGTAATCAAGCTGTATCCTCCCTAAGTGTGCTCATCGTGTATTACCCTCACAATTATCTTCAATGACCAATCCAAAGAACAGTCCAATGGCTCATCACCTTCACTGTAGAAAAAAATCACTTTTTTGTCCCCCTTTAACTGAAGACATTGGTACCTTTTCTAGTCTTGCCCATTAAATGAAGGGGTTGGCTAGAGCCAGTACTTTCTCTCTGTGAAAGGATTATACCATTTTTAACCTGTTTCCTCAAACCACTAGGTTATGGTAGGCATTTGTTATTCACTGTGGAAAGGTTGCATCCTATTCCTCTTCTTGGGTTTTCAGGAAGCCAGGCTGACTGCTTCCCACTTTATTTCCAGGGAGGCCATCCAGAGGTCATTTTCCCTCTGCCCACAGATTCCTCAAACATGCTTTCTGGGCTAAGATCTCCGTATAGCTCCCATTCTTCTGCATGATGACCATTTAAATGACTTTATACTACCTAATTTTTTAATTCAATTTGAAGTTGGAAGTCATAGCTATTACATGGGTTTTGATGTGTGGCCCAACTTAATTGATTTCCAGTTAACTAGAGTTGGTTAACAAGCCTATAAATGAGAGTCTAAGCGCTCCACCGTTGCTTGTTCCATGAGGCAAATGCTCATGAGTTACCTCAGTGCACAACCTAAGGTAAACCACAAATGTCTGAATCCTGCAACACATCTTCATGGAATGTTTAGATTAGCTTTTACAACTGCAAATATCTTCACTAACTCTATTAGTTAATTGGCAAACAACAAATAAATGCAAGTTACAACAGGGCAGCGAATTCTAGTCTAGACATATGCGTAGTAGGAGACTGAAGTCTGATTGTTTTCAAGTTTTGAATAAACTCAGAAGAGTTTCTTTATTGCTTGACATCAAAAAACATGACTTTTTTAACTCAAGAAATGAACAAACAAATGAAGAAATGGGAAAATATAACAGGAAACTCACAACCTATGCTCTCTGTCTGGGGCTCCCATGTGTTTCATTTTAGATAATGCCGGTACCCTTTTGAATACAACATGTTCAGAATGATGTGAAGGGCTGTCCCTACAGTTTCTTGACTGGAAAGAAAAGGATTAAGCTAAGGCTGTCAGAAAGGGAAAAGCATCTGAGAATCTAGACCATCCTAATATTAACAGGGCCAGAGTTTCTGGAAAAAAGCAGTCAGACATGAGCTGTAACATCTCTATGAAGGACCGGTTCTGTCTTAGAAGAAAACAGGTTACAGGAAGAATAACAGAAGAAGGAATGCAGTCCTACCAAAAAGGCTTCATCAAGGTTCATTGAGAAGGAATGACAGGACTTACTGGTTATATGGACAGGAACCGCAAAAGGGAGGTGATGTTGATAAGTTACAAGGACATCACAACACATCAGGTACCTTACTAGTATTTTTGAATGGGTCTGGTACCTGGAAGACTCCTTATGTGTACAATCTAGTTGTTATTTTGTTTTTATAAATGTTTCTTAAATTGTGCATCTTGATCTGTTGTTAAACATAGTGCTAAGACTTCTTGTCGCTGTGGAAGAGTTGGATAAGCACAGCAGACAGGAAATTTTAAAATGATCCTTTTCAGGGCTGCAGAATTGCAGCTTGGTTATACATGTAGATATAGGTAGAAGCATAGATATATAGATAGATACATAGTGAAAAAAATAGCATGCCATGCACAGAGCAGCCCACAAAAGAAGCTCTACCAACCACTCCCTTTGTTTTTCAAATTGCTCTCCGCACAAGTCTAGCGTCAGCTCCCGCCCCACCGGTATCTGGATGTGACTCATGAACAACATAAAAGCAGCCAGTCAGTCCAGTCTCTCACCCACAGACCAGCTCAGAGGACTCTTTACTCTCCCAGCATCTGATGTTTCAGTGGCTACTCACTCTGAGCTGTCTCCCATCTCTCTGGCTTGGTGGGTGGAGAAAGTTTACAGTTGTGTGCACTTGGCCAGGCCCTGCCAGTTTGGGGAATAGGAGTCTTTTAAGCCCGGGTATGCAGCAATGGAGGTGCAGCAACGCTCCGACGCCCACCTAGCCAAGAGAAGAAGTTATGGAGGTGCTATCTGAAATGTCACTTGTCCCTCAAATTCAGGTGTGCATCTGCAACTGAGATAAACCTCTGTAAGGAGCCAAGACTCCCTGCCTCAGATCCTTCCCCACCGGCAGACATGTGGGCACAGGCAACTGGCCCATTCTGTCTCTGAACCACTCTGGAAAGGGAGGTGGAATTTTATACAATAAGCAAGCACATTCCCAAGAGATCACATACCCACTTTCAGCCTCTTGTCTACTGGGGATATCTAAGCCCCTATATTCTTGGGATATGCACTAGCCTAGAGGTTGTGTGAAGCTGGGGGGGGGGGGGGGGTGAGAAGGGACTGAAAGGTAAAAGTTCAAGAGTGAGGGAGAAGAAATAACAGGGAGCCAGACACTGCTGTGCCATATTGGAGCACTCAGTGGAGAGCAGGGGGCAGGCAATCTGGTCACCACTCCATCATTTCTGTCTCTATTTTATCGAGTGAGTGTTTAATGATTGCAGTGAGTGCAGTTAATGTGAGCTCAGCGCCGAGATTCTCAACTCTGTCAAGATTAGAGCAATTCTAGCCATTTGGGGAGCTATGAAGTCAAAATCAAGGCAATCCTCATGCTTCAGTGCTTCCAGTGCTGGGCACCAGGGTTTTCAGAATCACCATTTTGGAGTTAGACACCTAAAATTCTGCCTATGTGCCCTCAAGGATTTGGGTGGGAGCTGGTTCTGGTCCACTGATATTTCCACCAATTCTTCTGATCGTTCTCTAAAGAGCAATTTGATTCTGTGTATAGAAGATACCACTTGAATAACATATCCATTCAGAGTACAGACAGGATCATGTCACAGCACATATTCAAAGGGAACATAGCTCACTTGTGGGTTTTTGCCTAGTTTGTTTGTTCACTTGTTTTGTCTCAGACTACAGAATGTTTCATATGATTGATACTTGATTGTTTTTCTTTATCACACTCTGGCATTTCCATAATTTATTAGTCACATGTAGGTATAGGCCAGATAGTTTAGCGAAAATGTGTGTTGTCATCTGTGTTAAACAAACATGGTCTTATTTTGACTACCATTAGTTCTCCGACAAAAGTTATTTTTACACTGATAGAGTATCCTTGTAAGTGTACATGAGACACGAATATTACCTGACTAATACACAAGTATTTAAGTGGCTGAAATGATATCTTACTGGGGGCTTTTTTTTTTTTTCCAGGGGCATGATAATAGGGAAAGGGGGATCCTACAGTTTGTCACATTTTACATTTTATTTGATTAATATCTTTTGTCCTTGCAGTTCTCAATATCTTGTACACAAATCATATCTTGTGATGGTTCAAACTGTGGGGACTGATTTCTCTGATATCAAGTATAGGCTATTATTAGCTAAGTTTCTGAATGTCATTGCTAACAGGATAGAGAAAGAACTTACCTGCTGCATCACAACAGAGATCCCATCTTTGCCCTTGTTCTTTCCTTTGATAATAGTCCCAGTCTTCCAGCTTCTGCGGGTTTTAATCTGAATCATTTCAGGTTCGAGATTTATGTTCATTTGACTATGAATATTTTCTTCCTTAGAAATTGCTCCAGATTTCAAATCCTCCAGTCCCACTAGGGGATGATGTGCATCTCACAAGAGTTTCCGAGTGCATGTAGAACATTGTCATTGCTATCTGAGGATGGGAGACCTGACGTGCTCTGTTCTGAGAGACCTCCACTGCTGGGTAGATTTCCTCCTTGCTCATATTAGAGGGTTCCAAATTGCCTTTTTATGTCTCTGTTCATATACTGTATCCTTTTCTCTTCTGTCTGAGAGAAAAGTGTAATGGTACTGCCCTGTATAATGTAACACCCATCTATAAGACTACAACGAAATCATTTCTGAAAATCTCAAGTCCTCGTGTGAGTTTCTGAACATGCTTTCAGCCAGCATTTCAGTTTGGGCCTTCATTACTCCATTTTCTCAGTGCCTCATAGTCTTTAATAGCCTTGCCTTGTACCTCTGAAGAACAGAACTACTTTTATGCCTGGTTTATACCAGTATACAAAAGCAAAGAAAGACAGGGAAGCTCCATACGGCAAAATAAAGGGGTATTTGTAGTTCATGACAATACTAAATATGCTAGGACAGGTAAAAAGAGCAGCTTCTGCACAGGCTTGATATCCAGAGAACAGGCTCTCCAGAGACATTGGACATTACCCTGGTCGTTATGCTACGCTGCAGCATTTTTATTACTGTCACTAAGGTAGCACAGTGGTAGGAGAACAGATGCTATTAAAACACTTTCCCATGACTTTGTAGGCTGTAGTACTTTCAAAATATTTTAAACATTTCTGTATTCTTTTTGCATGAACTAAGTGACTTCTACGGCTAAGTCTCATTGTCAATGTGGATTAGGTGCCAGATCCTTATAAGACTACAGATGTGTCAGCTTTGGGAAGCCCAGGCAAGACACACCGGAGCTAGCAGACACCCCAAATGGTAAGTCTCCATGACATACAGCTCATCATGTTGACTAATTAGTCCATACAGTTAAAGCACTTTAGCCAGGACCTAGGCGTTTCTGAAGGGAGAAACACACACATTCCTTATTAATCATTGTGTATAGGCCTCTAATCCCATTTGAGATCACTAAAGTATGCACCAG
Source organism: Apteryx mantelli (assembly GCF_036417845.1). Lineage (NCBI taxonomy): Eukaryota > Metazoa > Chordata > Aves > Apterygiformes > Apterygidae > Apteryx > Apteryx mantelli. Next base: position 15,993,662 of record NC_089979.1, on the reverse strand, counting down.
ACCTCCAGTTGCTGATCCAAAAGGGTCTGCTGTGGGTACCAGATATGCCACCTCCACATGCATAGCTTGGATACCCTAGAGTTTCTCAAATTGTATCACAATCCTATGTTTAGACAGCTGAATCACCCTCCAGATGACCAGAGATTTACATAGTCAGGAAAGGAAAATGTGTCTAGCCATCCCAGTTCCAGACTGATGCTCTACTGGCTGGGTCAGACCTCCCCAAAGGTTAGAGCATATTACCTTCCAAGTCTCTTAGCTTTCTGGATGATTCATGTTGGAGCATGAGACTGGATGAACAATGGATCATGTGATGGAAATGCTTTTGTATATGCAGTCATGAGCATGCCCTGACATCCATGCACTCACGAATTGGGGGAGCGGCTATACCTTTGGCTGTGCTGGCAGATGGTGCCTTTTCTGCAAGGACCCTGGGAGTTTTACACTGGTTGTAGTTGCAATGTTATGGTTCTTCTCTTTTTCCCTGGCACCTCCTGCTCAAGAAGCTGGTCACCAGATCAGGCCAACCTACTTGGTCTGCAAAAGTGACAAACCAGGAGGGAGACTCTGGCATTGCAGTGAGAGCGTGAGAGATGTCAGGGAAGAGCAGGAGTGATTCTCAGGTGAGACAGGTCTGATCTCACCTGCCTTACAAGTTGTCGTAGGCTGAACCAGTAACTTCTTTCAACACCTTTTGAGAGTCTGAGGTGAAAGGTGCAACTTGCCAGCATAAATGTCATTGTAAATCAAAATCTTTTAATTCTTTTCTTTTTGATTCTTTTTCCTGCTCATAAAAAAATTGTCTCCAAAAATGGCTTTTAGTTGCAAATCAAGCATAGTTTAACCCTTAGCCCAGAGGCCACACTGATTCTGAAGATTTTGTTTTCATTATCACTAGTATTTTTCCCTCCAAGAACTTGAGAATCCTTCCCTTCTAAATGGTCTGATTCAAAGTTAAAGAAATCGGTTGTATAATTATCAAATTAAAGGTTGATATGGCAACATTGTAGGAGGAGTGGCAGCTGCTGTCCACATCCCTTTTTCCCCTGCCACTCTATTAATTTCTATAGGCATCATGAATGAGATCCCTAAAAGAAAAATGGGCACCGTTATGATACAAACATTTTCCCTTTGTGATTATTCATCACTCTTATCTTGGTACTGCAGGCCTGATAAGAATTTGTACCCTGTATTTACATAGTGATATATTTTATCATTATCAGTTATGAAAATATAAAGTGATTGTGCTGATTCATATTGTGCATTTTAGTTGTAACATGGCAATAGAAGACACTAGATTGCCAAGCTGTCTTCGAGAAGAAATTGTCACTTTTGTGTGATCGCTTAGCCACTAAAATAAGCATCAGTTTGAAAGTTGTCATGCCAACATGGAATAAGAACCTGGCATCCACAGACAGTATTCATGTTTGATAAAATTCACTTCAGCTACAGTACCTCCCTGCAAGAGGGAAGGGATCTCATTAAGACCGAGTTTGACATTCTCCACCAAATGAATGACTACTCATTCTTCAAGGATGAAATTCACAGTGCCCTATGGGGAGACCAAGTAAGCAGATTTTCCATGAGTAACTCTCTATAGAAGACAACAGGGATATAACATTCCTCGCCCTTCCTCCCTGTTCCTATCCATAATCTGGATTTACAGTTCTTCAGCTTTTATGCATTACTGCAACAATGATCACTTCACAGAAGAAAAATTAGGGAGTTTTTTGAGAATATTTCACAACACATGTCCATACTTGTTAGCCTGTTTCACTTCAAGAAATTGGTAATGCAATAGAGACATGAAGGGGGTGACATCTTCCCGACACTATTGTGAATTAAAACCTTAATGCTGAGGAGATGTGATTTGTCAACACTTGTTATGGGAGCTGTGAGAAAGTAGCAGGCCATACATAGTGTGGATTGGGAAGAATAGGGAGGTTATGCTTTGACAAGGCAGCTCCCCCATAACCTAACTCAAAGCATACCAAAAGGAAGCTCTTATTTCCCTTACATACTCCCCCAGTCAACACGCATTGCTCTGAATTAGTGGTAGTCATAAGTGGGGACAAACTAGTTGCTAGTCTGGGGGCAAAACAAAGCTTTGCCAAAAATGGTGATTTGCTGAACCCAAACTATTTTGCCCAAACTATCTCAAACTTTCAGGAGATCAAAGGCAGACCCTTGGGAGACAGTATTTCCAAAAGCCAGAGCTCCATCAGACAAACAACACCAGCTCTGGGAACTCACGGCTACAAGATCTATGGCTCTGAGGCAAGCAGCCATGCCAAGCTTTCCAGACATTCATGGAGGTCTAAAACCCCGTGAAAGTCCAGTTCTAGTTCGTTCCCTCAGGACACCCACACAAGCAGGACTTGGAGCTTAGAAGTCCTGGTATAGGTTCCCAGGATCCATTATTCCAGGATAATTATGCCATTCTGGAGTCAGAAACCTTACTTTTTCCAGTGCTTGTATGGTAAGACTTTGGTGTGGAGCAGGACCTAGGAACATTGGGCCTCTGCAGGGACTCATCTTTCAGATCTTGCAAGAGACACTGGAATATGTCTGCGGCTTGGGCTTCAGACACCACACATAATAGATCCCTGACAGAGTTCTTGGTTCACTATGAATAAATCGGTTCATATCATGGGACTGGCCCAGAGATGAAGACTCTAATGCTTCCAGGACTAGGGTCTGTGACTCCAGAGCCATCAGCCAAGACTCCCAGTCTTGTTGCTGTTGAGCCAGGCATCTGCCGAGTTATACTCTTCCCCAGTCCACTGCCACATACAAATCTCCAAGCCCGTGAAGTTTCTTCTGGTCCAAGTCAGAGAAGGCACCACACATACACAGACCAGAGAGCTAAATCAGTGCATAATGAGTTCAATTCACACATGCGTAAGAGACACAATCAGCAGCCTTTTGAAAACAACAGGCTAATTACATTGAAGAAACTGAGGAGATTATAGAACAGGAAAGGAACTAAGAAAAAACCACTGTACGTACAAAATAAAACCACACTTCCAAATAATATTTAACCATCAGAACCTCTTTCTAAAATAAATCTTTCCAACTCTCGCAGAGACTAAGATCACACTGGGTGTCTTTCCAAGTTTTGGGGGAATTTCCAGTGCCTACCCTTTATTCTTTTAAATTAAGTTCAACTCAGGACTCGAGATCATGTGGGATAAAACCTGGGAGATGCTGGGCACTTACATCTCTTACTGAATAGTCTTTTATCAGCCTATTTAGGTTATCCCAGTTTAACCCTATAGTCCCTTCCAGCAATTCAATGACTCAGATTAACTAGACACTTGGCCAGTGTCGAGCTCCAAGCTGAAGGTTGGAGAGAGGCTAGTCCCCAGACAAATGATGCATGGAATTTGTATCTGTGTGTTGCCATGCCGACGCCGCGCACAGATTGCTCAAGATTCAGCAGCACTTGGCAGGGACTTTCTTTGCTTCCCAGAGACCCACTGACAGGTAATATTACTGACTTTCTGTTTTATTATATGAAGTCCCATTGAAATGCTCAGTACAAGCATCTAATTCATTTCAACACGACTTTGCACAGCAAAAAAGAGAAAGCAGGAGGGAGCAGCAGGGCAGTGAGGGACCCTCCTGTTCCCAGAACAATGTGGGATTCACTTGCTGCATGGGGCAGTTTTATCTTCCCTTTGCGGCTGCAGAACGGTTGCACTCTGAATAGGCTCAGGCAATCAAAGGCATCTCAGAGTATTTCATAACTGATTGCCACTGATGGTGTATTCCCAGAGTATGCACTGTTCAGAGTTTGGGGTAGTAACTTACAATTGAGAAGGTGCATAAAAAAAATAAAAGAAAATGACAGAAGTCCAACAGCAAGTTGGATTTGGGAGTGCTGAACTTCAGCTCTGCACAGGTGCAAAATCAGCTCACAGTACCAAGCAGCACCAGCCACAGTGCTTCATCCAAAATACACAGAGGGAAGCAGAAAGGCTCCTGGAGATGTCGGTAGCTTTTGGCTCTACACAAACAGTCACTTCTCCTGCAGTGAACATTTAAAGCGTCTAGTATCCACATCCTTGGTAGAGCTGCTTGAAACTAACTGTTGTGAATAAATTATGTAAATAGCCTTGCACACTGCCTTCTTCGCACAAATCATTCAGGAACCCCTCTTGTCCTCCATCAGCCTATCTGTTCTTGAGGAATTTATACCAAAGAGCTGCTGTGTCAAATTTCTGCCTTTAGGCTGCTCCCAAACTGCTCTGCTTGCCTCCATCCCTTCCCCCATCACTGTTTGTTATGCAGTGGGTGTAAGGTTCCCCCAAGTCACATGAGACAGTTTCCTCCACTCCAACTTTCCTGGCTGGGAAATAATAAATGGCTAAATGGCAAAGACACATTGCCATGTGATGCTCAGAGATAAATCGTTGTGCTAAAATCCATGCTTTGTTTGGGGAGCCTTGGTATTTCAGCTGGGGCTTGGGATTCCTCTACATGGCAAAGCACCTAACAGTTAAGAGCTCGAATGCTCAGTGTTGCAACACCTAGGCCCTTTTGTTGACTTAATGCTTGTATCTTTGCCCAGAGCAAAATACACTGGATAAGATAAAAACAATCCAAATAAACAAGGAAACATTGGCATCCTTCACTGGAAGAAAGAGCAAAACAAGACAGCTCTGCTTAGTGAGGTGGGTGCCATGGCTCCTGACTCACTTTTTTAGCCATGTGCAAGATAAGGTCTGCCTTTTCAGGCCAAAATGAGGGCACTTAGAGTTTCACATCACTTTACCCTCACGTAACTGCAGGCTGCCACAGAAAGAAGAAATCCAGTGCATTTGTCCCCTTCATCTGGCTTCAGGTTTCTGCCCTCTTTCTTGCACTGGACCTAATGCCTACGCAGGTATGGAGGAGTTGACCCATCTTACTGATCCAAATTAATTCTATTTCTGTGGGCTAATGTTTGGTTTGATCACTGAGGTGAGCTGACCCTGCACCTTTGCAATCTCTAGATGCAATATCACCAGCGTGTAGCTAGGCCTGGCATGCTGAAGGGCCACAGGAAAGGGCAGAAGACACGTACCTGGCCAGCCTCATCCGCCTCCCCCAGCTGCTCCAGGGTGCCAGCCCATGGTGCTTGGACCACGGGACGATGAGGCTATCCCCTGCCAATGCTGGCACCAGTGTCCTCTCCCCTGTTCTTGGAATGAGGAGGACCCCATGACTCTGAGGCCTTGGGACAGAGCGGCGCAGTGGCATGTCAGTCCCTTGCAGGGCTGTGCCCACTGCCATCCTCCACCAGCAATGGCTTTTCACATGCAAGAACGTGGGAGTTCTCCAAAGCAAGAGAATGCACGTTGACTTGCACATTGATTTATGCATCAACAAGTTTAATATCACACACTGCATCTTCATAGTTCATTTACCTGACAAGTACAGAGATTGTTTATGGTAAATATGTACCAATCTGAACCCAGAATTTTAAAAAAGGAACCCATTACCATAGAAACAAAGCAAATGGGGTTAATCCATCATGCTGTCCCAAGGCAAGACCAGCTCTATCTATCTGCAGCATTCTTGACAGATATTTCATCAGTCTGGGCTTAAAGATCCCCATCAAAGAGATGCTATACCCTCTGAAAGAATTTTCTATTCCAGAGAAAAAGGTTTTCCTGAAAGCTGACTTAAATCTTTGTTAAGCTTATAACTTATTGTATTATCCACAATGAAGAGAGACAGAAAGGTTTATTGCCACCTCATTGAAGCAGCATTTTATTTATTCAAAGCCTGGCAGGCTTGATTCTCACCAGCCTTCTCTGCACAGATTAAACAGGCACAGTTCTTGACATCTTCCCCTGCAGAGCATGTTTTCTAGACCTCTGACCAGGCTCATTTCTCTCCTATGGACTTCCTGCAATCTTTCTTGAAGTGTGGTACCCAAAACTGGAATCAGCTCCCTACTTGAGGCTTTACCAAAGGGAGGATTACCTCATATGTCTTTTGTACAGCTCTGCTGTTTATATACCCCAGAATAATATTTGCTTCTTTCACAACAGGATGCCATTACTGACTCATGCTGAGCTCATGATCCACTACAATTCCCAGATCCTTACTACCTCTCCTCTCATTTCCCATCATGTATTCAGGGAGGCATTTTATCCTATCTACATGACAGTTTATATTCAGTATCTTCTTTGTTTCAGAGCTTTTCTCCATTTTCTCAGGCCTGTCCTCCAAGATGCTGGCAATTTGTCAGTGTTTTGGGTTATGCACAGATTTAACATATGTACTCTCTAGTCCATCATTTAAGTCATTGTAGTGATAACAGTAGATCTGAACCCAAGACAGTCTCTTACAGAGACTTACCTGATAAAATGTTCCAGCGTGATACTGAACTGCCGATAACTGGTTCTTGGCTATCATTTTCCAAGCAGCACTGTGTATTTTTCAGTGGCCTTGTTGAGAATCAGTGGTCCCTAAGCCATGGCTCTCAGGCAGCAGAGTGCTCGTGAGACTTTCATACTGAAGCTGACAAGGAAAGCAATGTAAGATGTTTTTCTGTATTGTTGTTCAATGAGCCCGGCAAAGTTTGAGGCCCATGATTCAGACCACAGTTCCCTGGGTGCTTATGAAAATGCCAATTTAAGGCGGTGTCAAAAACCTTACTAAATTCTTGCTTATCCGCATGACTTATTACCCCGTCATAGGAAAAACAAACAAACAAACAAACAGGCTTGTTTGATATGATCTTGACAAATCACATTGATTACTACTTATCACTTTGCTATCTTATGGATCATTCAATCGCTTGTCCAAGTATCTTTCTGGGAAAGGAAAGTCAGGTCAGCTGGGACTCTGTGTCCTCTTTCTTCTTCTTTTTTTTAATAGACACTCTGTCTGCCTTTTTCTAGTCCAGCACCATCCAAATTCTCAAAGATAATTACCATGGCCTCCAAGATTGTTCTGCCAGTTCCCTAAGTAACCTAGGGTGAATTACAGGCCTGACTGATCTGAAAAAATTGAATTTATCTAAGCAGTTTCTAAACATGTCTTTTTCTATTCTTGCTCAAGTTCTTACCCTTTTGTGGCTGGTGTTAACTGTGTCAACCATCTGATTACAGTCAGGCTTTTTAATGAAGACTGAAGCAATAAAAGGCATTAAACACTTTGGCCTTCTTGGCATGTTTTGTTATTAGCTTTCTTATCCCATTTATTAGCTGGCCAGTGCTTTCCCTGGTCCTCCTCTTACTGCCAAGGAACTTATACAGCGTTTTCACTTCACCCTTTACATCTCCTTATCTTATTTTGTGCATCGGCCTTTCTTGTTTTGTCCTACATACTTGTGCTATTCTTTTACACTCATCCACAGTTTCTTGACCTGGATTTCACCTTCCCTATATTTCTTTTTTAAGTTTTACAGTTGCTACAGAATAACTGATTTAGTCAGACCAGTCTCTTACTAAATTTTGTATCTTTTCTTCCTGTTGAGTGAAATTGGGCTTGTAGCCTTAATTCCTTCAACAAATACCAGGTCTTCTGTTCCTTCCAAGAACTATAGACATTTTTCTCTTGGTTCACTTTGTTCTTACCTATCAATTTCATGAGTGAGTTCAGACTTGCTTATCACTTTGATTAGTTCACAAAGATTATGATTTCTCCCCTAAAAGATGCAATTTTCTAAAAAAAAAAAAAAAAGAGAGAAATCTGGATAATCTTTGAATAAGCATTGGAATACGACTTTGAAAGAATACAAGACACATGAGCACAGTCTTGCCTTCAGTCTCAAACTGATAATGCATAAGATGCATCCACAAAAGGATGGCCCCAAAAAAAGGGTGGTTCAGGAAACTTCAGTAATGACATAAATGAAAGTGTTAATGATCTTATTAGATATAAATGATGGACCAAGGTTAGATATGCCTGATGGATTTGTTAATGATAATGATTTGGCTGATGCTTGTACATGGAACCCCCTAAGGAAGATCTATTGCTTTCTGGTTTTCTCAGTTTTATTTAGTGAGGTTAAGAAAGCATTACTTCAAATGAGTTTGAATAAAAGTACAGTGGCAAGCAACCTTGACCACAAATTATTTAAAATAATTGCTTCATCCACAGTAAAATTAGTAAATGATTTATGTCACTTGTCTTCCTTCATTGGGAAAATATTGTAACTTCACTGTAAATGGTGACATTTTCCAGAAAGGTGACATAAATGCTCTCTGTGCCTCAGATATCAAAGAGGTTGGTGCAGGCTTCATTTTCTACTTTAGCAAAAGAGCTTTGATTCAGCAGAATGAACAGACTTTAAGACAGCTCGTTCTACCACTCTACTTTCAGTAAGAATACAAGTTCCCTGTCTGTGTCTTGATACAGCACCTCATCTGTTTAGGAAATTTAGGCTGATTTCAGTGGTCTGGGGCAGGTCAGTGGCACGTGGTGTTGCAGGCAACACATTATCACATCCATTTAGATAATTGTACAGTCATCATTGTACCTGAAATAAGCACCTGCAGAGGGTAAATCAATTCTTGGGTAGATTGAATCTCCTCTGAGGGTGAAAAGGGAGTCCAAGGCTTCTAACTTGTCTAAGGCACCTCAGTCAAAGGTCTGAAACAGGCCCTTCCTAAAGGCTGCACCTGTATTGAATTGTGAAAAGTAGCCCTATCCTGTGGTGTCTAGGCCTGGAGAAGCCGGTGGCGACTAAATAGCCAACACCTTGACAACTGGGATCCACAAGCTAACTAGTATAGCTGTAAAAGTCAACGGCAAAGCTTAGCTGCTGTCACTGGTGCACTATTGAACATAGAGGAGCTGGCTGAACGGGGAAGAAGGAAGAGTGATCGGTGGTAGAGTGGCTCACCTGAGATCAGACACGCGATTAACTGTCACAGAGAGGTAGAAGAGCAAGGAGGAAAGTCAGGTACTTCGTGCCTCAATCTCCCAGCCCGTGCTGATTTCCTTATCATGTCCAAGTGTCTATTTTGGTATGTAAGATTAATATTGATAGTAGGGCCTTTTCCTGTGTATTTATCCAAAAATAGCTAGAGCTGTGTTCTAGGGGATACTGACTGTTTGGCATAACTTGTAACAAATGCCATCATTGTTTAAGGTTTTTTAAACTTTGAAAAATAATATGTTGCAGCTTTTTCGTCTGTTGAAAGAGAAGGTTATGCATAACAGATATGAAATTATTTTTGTCTCTTCAGCTGGCTGTGGGTTGTTTGCATGTATATATTTGTATTTGTGTGGGTCTGGATGTGTGTTTGTGTGCATGTGCCCATATGTTGTTACTTTTCAATTCCTTATCTTTCTAGAAAATGACAATAAAATCTCATTAAGTTGGTCTACACACACTGCATAACTAACAGCGAGACATGATTTCCTTAGCACAAGCTAAATATCGAAACCTCTCATACTTCATTAGCATTGACAAGAAAGTGATTGTCCCTCACATCACCTTACTGTTAAACCGTCAGCAATATTTGTGGTGCTCAGTATTGATCTAAAGAAATATTAGACAACTCTAATGCTTAATTCTTTTTGTATTAAAATAAATCTTTATTTTTATTCAGCATCACAATAGAGAAGAAAGGGGAGGCGGGAAGGGGAGGCTAGCCCTGCTGTCAGGAATTACCTTTTCTACAAGATTTGTGTTTCTGATAAGGCCGTGGTCCTGCAGTCCAGCCCTTAAGCCCAGGGAATCAACAGCCTTCACACCAGTGTGTCTGCCACATGGTTAGCTTATTTCAGAAGCTAGCTCAGAAATATTGCTAACTTCATCCAGAAAACCAAACACACTTATACCTTGTCATGCAACCGAATAACGTGTTAGTCTAGTTCATTGTATAAAGAAATATTGCATACTAACCTCCTGAACATTTACAATGCCACACAGAACGTGAGCGATGCTGAGGGCTCCTCACTTCCCATAGAGGTGAGTGGGAACAAAGGATATTCAGCACATTCTAGGAAGACATCCAATACCTTCAAGATTTTATCTGAAGCTTGATGTGCACTAGAAAATTTTGTTGACACGGTGTATTGTGGGCAGACACAAGCTTGCTCTGCTGGTATTTGGAGCCAAAAAAAAGCTGTATGACCATGTTAGCGCAGAACCAAGACAGCGCTAATAAACCCTGCTGAGGGACGAGGTTTGTTACTTCAGTCTTGGCACCCAGCTACCACCATCACCTAGCTTTTCGTCAGCTCAGAGAACAGGCAACAAGGGGCTCTGCTCAGAGCAGGGGCAAGGGCAAGCTCACCTCTGCAGACTTCCTTTTCCTTCCAGGATCTATATGCAAGTAGAGACTTTTAGCTTACAGCAAAGAGAAACACACTAAACCCTTGTCACCAAGAAGTGTAGCTCTTTACACCTTTGGGTTTTAGGGACTGGGCAAATCCTACCACTAAAAATGCAAACCTCTTCATATGCTTGCACTGCCCACAAATAAATGAGTCGTAAGAGGACAAAATATCAAAGGTTGATATATCAGGGATCACCAGCCTAGGGGAACTGTGAGATGCTTCTGGTCCTTTTTAAGCTACAAAAGTGGTCCAGCAAATAAATATCTGTTCCCCAGTGCTGTGTGTTGGCTGCCATAGCCACTCTTTCAAAGTCTGCTCACTGAGGTTAAATCGATCAGATCCCCACTTCCCCTGTACCTTTTTTAAATCACATTTTGGTTTGAAAAAGTTTCTTTTCCTGCTAGGCTTTATATGCAAGCAGATACATTTAGCTTACAACAAAGAGAAAGTACACTAAACCCTTGTTTCTGCCTGGAGTCAACAAGAAGCGCCACTCTTTACACCCTCAGGGACTGGGCAAATCCTACTCCCCTGGAACTGCAGGAATAGAGACCCTCATGAGGAGACAACAGGAGGCATGGCCTTCAGTGGAGTCAAGCAAAATGAAAACCAGATCCAGGCCAGGACCAAGTACATGCACCAGACTTACAACAGTGAGATTTCATAGAACAAAATAGGTAAATCTATCCCAGTCATGTGTTCCCCACAAGAAGTCCCACAAGAAAACTCTAAACTCCTTCCACTCCTGACTGTGACCGCCCAGAGGAAGCCTCCAGGCTCTGGAGTGAAGAGGAGAAATCACTCTTCTAGGGTGAAGAAAAGTGGTCTCAAGCAGAAGGGTCAGTGCCATGACTGTGTCCTATTCTAGTCCGCAGAGTGCAATGGGAGAAAGGAAAAGAAAAATTTTTTTTCTCTCCCTCATAATGTGTGTTTTCCCTCATTCAACAATGTCACAAATAGATTTATTGAAAAGTGGAGTGATTTTCCACATACACAGTACAAAATCCCTGCTAGCATCTTCTCAAAAATCTGCACACTCAAACACATGCCTCTGAGTACCTTCCCCAGTTGATCACATTATCATTTGTCAGGCATTGCCTATGATCTGTCAGTGTTTGTACTGCAACAGATAAGCATCCCTCAATTGACGTACTCAGGCATATTTCACAGAATCACAGAATCACAGAATGGGTGAGGTTGCAAGGGACCTCTGCAGATCATCTAGTCCAACCCCCCTGCTCAAGCAGGGTCACCTAGAGCATGTTGCACAGGATCACGTCCAGGCAGGTTTTGAATATCTCCAGAGAAGGAGACTCCACCACCTCTCGGGGCAACCTGTGCCAGTGCTCTGTCACCCTCACGGTGAAGAAGTTTTTCCTCATGTTCAGATGCAACTGTCTGTGTTTCAGTTTGTGCCCGTTGCCTCACGTCCTGTTGCTGGGCACCACTGAAAAGAGTCTGGTCCCATCCTCTCGACACCCTCCCTTCAGATACTTGTACACGTTGATAAGATCCCCTCTCAGTCTTCTCTTCTCCAGGCTAAACAGGCCCAGCTCGCTCAGTCTTTCCTCACAAGACAGATGCTCCAGTCCCCTAATCATCTTTGTAGCCCTTCGCTGGACTTGCTCCAGTAGTGCCACATCCCTCTTGTACTGGGGAGCCCAGAACTGGACGCAGTACTCCAGATGTGGCCTCACCAGGGCTGAGTAGAGGGGGAGCATCACCTCCCTCGACCTGCTGGCAACACTCTTCCTGATGCAGCCCAGGATACCATTGGCCTTCTTGGCCACAAGGGCACATTGCTGCCTCATGCTTAACTTGGTGTCCACCAGCACTCCCAGGTCCTTCTCCGCAGAGCTGCTTTCCAGCAGGTCAGCCCCCAACCTGTCCTGGTGCATGGGGTTATTCCTCCCCAGGTGCAGGACCCTGCACTTCCCTTTGTTGAACTTCTTGAGGTTCCTCTCCGCCCACCTCTCCAGCCTGTCCAGGTCCCTCTGAATGGCAGCACAGCCCTCTGGTGTATCGGCCACTCCTCCCAGTTTTGTATCGTCAGCAAACTTGCTGAGGGTGCACTCTGTGCCTTCATCCAGGTCATTGATGAAGAAGTTGAACAAGACTGGACCCAGTACTGACCCCTGGGGGACACCGCTAGCTACAGGCCTCCAACTAGACTCTGCGCCGCTGATCACAACTCTGAGCTCTGCCATTCAGCCAGTTCTCAATCCACCTCACTGTCCACTCATCTAGCCCACACTTCCTGAGCTTCCCTATGAGGATGTTATGGGAGACAGTGTCAAAAGCCTTGCTGAAGTCAAGGGAGACAACATCCACTGCTCTCCCCTCATCTACCCAGCCAGTCATTCCATCATAGAAGGCTATCAGATTGGTTAGGCATGATTTCCCCTTGGTGAAGCCATGCTGATGACTCCTGATCACCTTCTTGTCCTCCACATGCTTGGAGATGACATCCAGGATGAGCTGCTCTATCACCTTTCCAGGGATGCAGGTGAGGCTGACTGGCCTGTAGTTTCCTGGGTCCTCCTTCTTGCCCTTTTTGAAGACTGGGGTGACACTGGCTTTCTTCCAGTCCTCAGGCCCTCTGCTGTCCTCCATGACCTTTCAAAGATGATGGAGAGTGGCTTAGCAATAATGTCCGCCAGCTCCCTCAGCACTCGTGGGTGCATCCCATTGGGGCCCATGGATTTGTGGGTGTCAAGTTTGCTTAAATGATCTCTAAACCGTTCCTCCTTGACCAAGGGAAAGTCTTCCTTTCTCCAGACTTTCTCTCTTGTCTCCAGGGTCTGGGGTTCCTGAGGGAATCTTTACTGCCTTAGCAGTAAAGACTGAAGCAAAGAAGGCATTCAGTAACTCTGCCTTCTCTGCATCCTTCGTCACCAGGGCACCCACCCCATTCAGCAAAGGGCCCACATTTTCCCTAGTCTTCCTTTTGCTACTGATGTATTTGAAGAAGCCCTTCTTGCTGTCCTTGACATCTCTCGCCAGATTTAATTCCAAACGGGCCTTAGCCTTCCTCGTCGCATCCCTGCATACTCTGACAACATTCCTATATTCCTCCCAAGTGGCCTGTCCCCCTTTCCACTTTCTGTATACTTCCTTCTTCTGCTTGAGTTTTGCCAGGAGCTCCTTGCTCATCCATGCAGGTCTCCTGCCTCCTTTGCTTGACTTCCTACTCATAGGGATACACTGATCTTGAGCTTGGAGGAAGTGATGTTTGAATATTAACCAGCTCTCTTGGACCCCCCCCCCCTTCCTTCTAGGGCCCTAACCCATGGGATTCCTCCAAGTAGGTCCCTGAAGAGGCCAAAGTTTGCTCTCCTGAAGTCCAGGGTGGAGATCCTACTTGGTGCCCTGCTGCCTCCTCGCAGGATCCTGAACTCCACCATCTCATGGTCACTGCAGCCAAGGCAGCCCCCAACCTTCACATCTTCCACCAGTCCTTCTTTGTTTGTTAGTACGAGGTCCAGCAGCACACCTCTCCTTGTTGGCTCCTCCACTACCTGTGTCAAGAAGTTGTCACCAGTGCTCTGCAGGAACCTCCGGGACTGTTTGTGCCTAGCTGTGTTGTCTCTCTAGCAGATATCAGGGTGGTTGAAGTCCCCCATGAGAACCAGGGCCTGGGATCGTGAGGCTACTTCCAGCTGTCTGTAGAAGGCCTCATCGACTTCCTCATCCTGATCAGGTGGCCTGTAGTAAACACCCACAACAGTGTCACCCATGCTAGCCTGCCCTTTGATCCTTACCCATAAGCTCTCGACTCGCTCTTCATCCACCCCTAGGCACAGCTCAATACATTCCAGTTGCTCTCTCACGGAAAGAGCAACTCCACCACCTCGCTTTCCTGGCCTGTCTTTCCTAAAAAGCACGTAGCCATCCATGACAGCACTCCAGTCATGCGAGCTATCCCACCATGTCTCTGTAATGGCAATGAGATCATGGCCCTGCGACCGCACACAGATCTCTAGTTCTTCCTGTTTGTTCCCCAAGCTGCGTGCATTGGTGTACAGGCATTTCAGAGAGGTGATCGAGCATGCAGGTTTCCCAGGAGGGATACAAGAGGATCCTCCATAGCCACATCCCATGCACACTTCCCTGGCTGCATTCACCTGCTGGAGGCATCCTGACTTGAGCTGTCTTTTGCCAGCTACCCTGGCACTATAACTCTCCCCTTCCCCCATCTTTCCTAGTTTAAAGCCCTCCTTACCAGGTTGGCCAACCTGTTGGCAAAGACCCGCGAGCCCCGCCTCGTGAGGTGGATCCCATCTCTCGCCATCAGTTGTCGATCTTCAAACAGGGTCCCATGGTCGTAGAAACCAAAACCCTGTTGCCAACACCAGCGGCGCAGCCAGTCGTTAACTTGGGAAGTCCGTCTCCTCCTCCTCTCATCCATCCCCCTCACTGGCAGGATTGAGGAGAAGATGACCTGGGCTCCCAGACCCTTGACCACCATCCCCAGAGCTCTGAAATCCTGCTTGATGGTCTCCAGTTTGCCCTTGGTGTCATTAGCGCCCACATGGAAGAGCAGCAGTGGGTAATAGTCCGAAGCGTGGACAAGCCTTGGCAGTCTTTCCATGACATCTCTCACACGAGCCCCTGGCAGGCCACAAACCTCTCTAGACATGAGGTCTGGTCGGCAGATAGATGCCTCCGTCCCCTGCAGCAGGGAGTCCCCCACAACAATCACCCGCCGCTTCTTCCGGGCGTTCCGGCAGGGCACAGGTTCTGTTGTCCCAGGTACTTCCCTTGCAGCCATGCCCATCTCCTCCTCATCCTGGAGGGCACTAAACCTGTTCTTCAGCTGCAAGTCTTCAGGAGGAGTAGGAGCCTTTCTCCTCCCACGAGCAGTGACCAGTTTCCAACCTTCATCTACGATGTTATGATGTACCGTTTCACACGGCACAGAGCCCTCTGGCAACTCCACTGCTGTGGGGGGTTGGGACTCCCGAAGCTGCACAGTCTCCGAGAATACCCTGTCTATCTCCTGCTCTGCTTCTCGGATGCTGCGCAGCCTACTGACCTCCTCCCGTAACTCCCTTACCTGAGGACACAACTTGTCAACAGCAGCACACCTCCTGCAGGAGAGCTGGCTGCCAGCCCAGGCCTCCCGGAGAGGCCCCAAGCACTCCCTGCAGCCTGAGACCTGGAGAGCCGCATCTGCTGTCAGAGGGTCAGTCTGGGTCCCAGCCTCTGACACAGCAACTCCAACAGCCACTGGGGAACACGCTCTGCGGCGTGTCACGACTATACTCGAGGAAGCGTACGCCACAGGGATCAGAAATGAAGGTACCTTCGTGCGCCCTTCTGTGTGAACTGCTGCGCAAACTGCTGCGTCTGTTCTCTGCCTCTGGGAGCTGCGCTTTCAGGGGGGAAAGGCGGAGCATGTTTTCTGGCAGTTGCCCATACCTACACATACTTTGGGAACTCCATCACCTCAAGCTTCTTCAATATTTCCTCCATGTTGTTCAAAACCACAACTCTCTCCAAGAAGCAACATCCTGAACTGTCATGGACTTCCTGACCCCAGCTAGTTTCCACAAAGAAGCAACAGTTGGTGGATTCAGTACTTCCACTACAGAGCACCAACAGCTCCTCAGCTAACACATCTGGTCCCATGGCAGTGGCAGTGGCAGTGGTGTATGCTTCCAGAGAAGTCGCTTTCATCGCTCCAAAGTTTTTTATCCATGCATCATAATGATTGTGTCTCCATTGCAGAGAAGATGTTTGACCTGATTTGTGTTGCAATCCTCGTTATCCAGACCAACAGACCTACAGCACAGAACATTTTCTTTTTTCTCAGACACAAGGGTTTCCCTCTGATAGGGGGATGGTGCATTGCAAGATCCTGCTGCAACATGCATGCAACCAGGCTGTGACTAGAAGGTGCGGCTGGACTCAGGACCTGGGAGGTTAGACGTACACTGTTCCGTGCTATTGCCATGAGCCCAGAAGTGATGTTAGCTGGGGATGTCTCAGTTACATCCAGTTCTGCACACTGAAGAGTCAGAGAGGCAGAGAAAATTGCACAATGGCAGAGTTGTCCTTAAACACCCACAATCCCCTCATGCAACAGTACCTCCCATAAAGCAATATGCTCTGCCCCCGAGTGTGCTGCATCTAATGTTGCCATGAAAGTCCCTGGGATATGTACGTGTAATTGTAGTTCATTTTCATTTAATTTGCCCACAGTGAAGGTCCATGGTGTCATCATATATGTATCCTGACAGCTTGGTGCTACTGGCAAGGATACATTTGTGGACAAAATAGTGAAATATAAATATGGTAGAATTATCTAGGTGTTTACATATCACTGCCTTGAACTTTTGGGATGCCTAGGAGTATCTCTCTGGATTTCCTTAAGATGAGAGGGCTTAACGGCTTCCTAGCCATTTTTGTATTAGTCCCATCCTGTGACCAGCTGCAGACCAGCTCAGACCATGCCCTATCCCAAGTCAATCTAAAATATATTGCTAGGAATGACCAAAGGCCTTCTGCCAGGAGGGGATTGCCAGCGTACAGCATACACAAGCCACATTTCCTACATCTGGGGCAGTGGAAGCAAGCAGCAGGGAAGGTATGTCTGGAAATGGGGAGGGGTGTCTGTATGGCACAACACAGTACTGCGTAGAGGCAGCCACACAGACTTCTACTCTTATAAATTTAAACAAGCAGCAGTGGATAGCTTCACAGAGCAATCACTAATTTTTTTGGAAGTACCCTACCAACTTGTTTTAATTGTAAAGAAATAATCAGAGGGAATGAGTTTGAGAGAGTTAGCCTATTAATCATTTATTGTGTTATTTTTATATGGTATTGTGCTGCTGCTATGATATGTTAAATATTGCAGCTTGATGTGTGGTCCCCAGGCCCAAGGAGTCCTATAAATTAGATGGATTTTTCCAAAGTTCTCTCAGTGAGAAAAGTTCCAGAAAAAGTGAGAATAGCTCCATATTGTTCTATCTACTTAGAGGCAAAATAACCTCAGTTGACTGTGTATTATCCTAATTGCACAAAATTCTCATGGGAATTACATCCAGAGGAATCCCATTTTTTAATGGTGTTTTGAATGGGAGAACTAATCTGCATGACTTTTGTGAGGTAAAGCATCAAAATAAAAGTAAATTTTCTCAGGCTGTTCTAAGAGCTTTTAAATCAAAGCAAAAATTAACTTTCTCTTTCCCAGAGTGAGGTCTGAGAAAGGCAAGCAATGTTCTTGGCCTCTACCTTCTGTATTAATGAGTTGGAGTCAATGTCAGGCTGCTTTTTCCCATAAAACATATAAGGGGGTAATCCTTCATTCACCTGAAGGGGTCAGAAGAAATGCTCCAAACTTCTGTGCACTCCAGATACTTCTTCTGAGAGACCCGCCACTGTATTTACAAATCTTATAAATGTCTGACCTGCTGTATAGGTATCCATCTGCAGTCAAAGTCATGAAAGATCAGATTTCCTTGTATCCAGTCTGGGGACTAATTTTGGCCCACTGAAGCCATTCTCAGTGCAAAATGATTATGTCACTGTCCTGACAGCAGCAAATGCAGCTGTATGCTTGAAACAGCTGCTGCTTGAGTTGGGTGAAAAACAGGTTTGTCATTTGCTGAGAAACATGCATGCCTTTTTCTCCTTTAGTTTTTGTCCAGAACAACATCAGGTCCCAAAGTATTAACAAATCAAAGCTGACTGCACTCAGCACCTTTCAGGAAAGCCCCAGGTTACAGGAAACACCCTTGGAAGGGATATAAGAATTACCAGGCCTCATGTGAACTGGTAATATTGGAACTTGCAGAAAAATTAACAAAAATCAGTTTCCGTATTTAAAAATAAACCTGCTTTGGTCCGGAGCTTGTGAAAAAAAAGAAGTAAGTGGAACTCCATAAAATTTGTAGGGTTTGATGCTCTATAAATCAGCAATATTTTTTTCTTTAAAAAAATAAAATAAAATCTGGGCTACAATCTTTATGCCAAGTTTCTATTCACACAGTCTGAAGAATCAGGTTTAAAAATATATAACGAAGTGTAATTTGGTGCCGTAAATTATCAATATTAAAAATACTATGAGAAACAGCTACTACAAATAATATGACAGGAATGGGATAAATCCAATGACTCTTTCTCTGGTAAACCTCTTGATTGCTTTACAGTGAAAGTTTTGGCTGAAAATAGGCCAAGAGGAGACTTCAAGGTTTTGATCACTGCTTTTAGTTGTATGGAAGGAAAATTAATATGATCCAATTTTCACTGAACTCAATGGAAAACTCCTATTGAGTGCAAGAGGATCAGACTTACCGTGGCTAACAGTAAACCCTAAATTCCATCAGTACAATAATTCTTTCAAGATCTTCAGCCAAGCTGAATAGATACAATTTGGGACAAAATTTGGCTATTATCCTCTACAGACACATGTCAGGTTCTCCTTACTCAAAGTTTCAAGATGATCATAGTGATTTTAGGCTAAGGCCATAAAACAGTGCTGTTTGGTCACTTAAAGTCAAATTAGCAGTGCTTGTTAATGTCTGAACTGGAGCATCCTCATAAAGCATACTATGCAATGTTTCCTGATTTTTCCTCAGAAAATGTGTGAAAAAATAAACAGGCAAACAAACAGCCGGATTTAAGTGAGGGCATGATCCTGACTGAAGAGTTGCTATGCCAATAATTTATACTGGTACTAGGGCTTCCCTGTGTGACAGAAGTTGCCGCACTGAGGCTCCCCTGCCTGGCCTCCAGGCAGGCAGGACGCCTGCCAGCTCCATCTAGACAGCGTGCAGTGCTGCCGGTTCAGCGTGGCTCTCCTGCAAACACTTCCTGCCTCTCCATGGGGCATAACGCACTACACACACGGCAGATGCACACACTGCCTCGGTTCTGGCGTCAGGCAGGGCTTGACATGCATTTTAACGAAAAGCACGACTCTTGGGGCAGACAGAACATATGGCTTCCCAAGACAGGTTACATCTATCAACTCCGAACACGGGTAGAGCAAGCTTGGGTCTAGCTGTATTAATTAGGTTGCAAGGCCAAGCCCTTGCAGGTGTCAGAGCTTCTGCTTTCATGTAAGCATTGCCATACTAGATCAGCTAAAAGAAGGGTCTGCTGGAAAACTGGATGGCCTATACACAGGTTTGCTTAGATAGTTTGAGACAGCTCCATTTGCTGCTGGCTGGTGAAAAGACCCTAAATACCATCCAGATTCTGCATTGTCAAAGAGTTACTCATTTTAGTCCTTCTTTCTCCTGCTGCGTATGTGTTCCCCACACCTGGAGCTGAACGAGAAGGAAATGTCAGTGCTAGAAATAGGCTTCTCCTCTCATGCAGAGGGTTGAAGACATTAAATTAAGTGTTGCCAGGGAGCATTCCCAGGCACCGCAACTCTGCTATCTCTGGTTGCGTCCCTGGCATGGCTGTGGTCTTGGGCGAGCAGCTCACTCCCACGCCACTTCCAGGCACAGTTCAGAGAGAGCACAGCTCAGGAACCGTGCTCAGTGGGCAGTTTGCATACAGTCATCCTGTTTTGGAGACTAAGAGAACTCAGTGGTATATACAAAGGCCACTTGCACCAGCTGGCGTCAGGGAACAGTGCCAGACTGTTTTAGCTTATTGTTATAGATGTAGCCAGCTTGTCCTAGGGAAGTTATCTTTATAACTGTATTATTGTACAGAAGAGAAATGAGGTTAGAAAAAGAGATCTACATTCAGATAGTTACTACCAGTGTTTACCTTTGGCACTGTAATTTCTGTAGCATCTCAAGTCAAAAGAGAAATGATCTTCAGATCTCTGCCCTTTCGGTTTGCCAGATTCTAGCTTTTCATGTAGTCGAGGGAGAGAAATTTGCTTTAGGGCTGTCTGAGCATGGCTTTAGCTGCCTTGGCCAAGACATAACAGAAAGTCTGCAGTACATCTGGGGGATACTGAACTTGGATCTTTTTTAAGACCTTCTTTCTTCACTGCTGGTACTGGATGTAGAGTGTCAACCACCCAAGACCTCAAATTCTCAGAACCACCCCACATCTGCAGGTTTTATTGACTTCAGCTGCCTTTTTGAAAATCAGACTCTAATGCCCTACATGGAATTCCCAGAAAATAATGAAGAATACATTAGCAACTACCTTTAAAAATTTGGGGGGAGGCTTATGTTCAGCCTCCTGAAGGAACTTTCTGACAGAACAAGAGATAAACTTACTTCTCTTAGATCACAGTCAGTTACCACAATTGTCAATCCACAAGACTGTTCCACTTCTTCCTACTTCATACATGACACAGGCCTGCTTCATTCTCTATGCATCACAGATACACTGGAAGAATCAGGAGTCCCATGGAAAAAATGGAGCAAGATGGAATAAACACCCTGCCACATCCTGTGCACACATAAGGTTGGACAGTGGAAGTTCTGTAGGCAACATCTCAGCTTTGTCCAGTCAAGAAGAAAAGTCACGTTTAGGCTGTATTTATTTAACATGGGCTAATCTAGGCCAAGGCAATGCATCCTGCATCCCCGCAAGGAAATGGGATGAATTTAAGTCCAGCTTACTTAGTATATGTTAACCACAGTATGACCACTTTTTTAGTCTGTGCCAGGCTCCCGTTCCCTGCAAAGTGCACAGTAAATGACTCACTGCCTCTTGGTGTGTGAGCATCTCTCAGTTAAATGCAAACTATAAGTCTCCAGTACCAGAATGCAGTGTTAGTACTGCTTCACCAGAGCACAGTTTTCTGTTCTCTAACAACACTCATATAGATGCACATGTTGATGGAAGTGGAGGTACTAATGTTACAGACAATAAAAAAGGAGAAACAGTAGTAAAGCAAAGCAAGCAGGGATTCTTGACTGTGCTTCGACCTCAGTTTCACCTGTAGAAAAAAAAAACAACGCCGGTGCAGCCAGCAGAGTTGTTACAGTGATGGAAGACCAGTGTCACCAAAATTAAAAATCAGGCTCTGTTAAAAATACACCATTGCTCCAAGGTAAGGGGACCTTCTCTGAGACAGACACAGGACACCTGAAATAAAATCTGAGCCGAGCCATTCTGCAGCTTAAACTCTCTATGTATGGGGATTCATCAGTGTGGTCCAGCTGGAGGCCTTGGGTTCATTTTCTACCCACAGGACATTTCTCCCCACCCCACTGCCTTTTACAAGAGGGCGCCCTGGAGCGGGCATGGGAGATGCACAGGAACACACCGCTGGAGGCTGTGTGCACCCCGCTGCTGTACCTGGCCAGGTCCTCGTGGCCCATGCTGCTAGTGCTGGGTTTTCGTGGGCAGATCAGCAACTTGGGGGAAGGGACTGAGAGCTATAGCAACATTGTCCAAAAGGGATCCCCAAAGCAGGCTCTGGGCCCTGCAGTTGACTAGTGTGGGCCAGCATCAGCTAAGCAAACGACCATAAGATTCCCTTCCTACGCTTATCTACCAACTTCAGCCACAACCCCGAAAAGAGTCCTGTCCCACACTCTGCCTTCACACATACCATCAGAGCCTTCGCTCTACACAGGAGCTGGCTTGATAATAGCATTGGTTTACCCCAGCTGAGATGCGCAGTCTGTTCTTAACATGATGTTGGTATGAAAGGCAAGTCTGAAATTACATTAACCTACCGGTACCCTCTGCAGGTGTTAGAAGTGACCCAGAAACCCAGGACCTGGCCTGCCAAAGCTGACTTGTCACCATAGCAGTGGCGAGGCAGGGGTTCAAGTAGCTCAAGCAGCTCTTGCAGCTGGAGACAGCTGGGCTGAGATGTCACCACTGGCCACAGGCTCTGATGTGAGAGCCCCACATGTCATGCACCACGTTGTGCTGTACCTTGCTGTGCCAGGAGCACAGAGGAGCTGTGGCTTAGACTTGACTTTCTTTAAAAAAACAAACAGAAGTGACAAGCATTTTACTTTATCAAGGGTACTCCACAGCCTGGCTAGGATATTAGCTGCACTCCAGAAGCCCCTCCCTAAAAATACAAGTGCAACAGCAAGCCTAATATTCATCTATGCATACAAATATATATTTACAAATATATGCACACCTATATACATATATACATCTGCACATGAGCAAATGGCTCGCTGAGTCTTTAGTTATACAACAGATACCCAAAATGTTTATAACAGAAGTGATTTCACTGAAAGTTCCTTTAGCTTCTCTCCAGTGCAGACACCACAGCCTTGCAGCCCAGAACCTCTCTGGAGCACTACACCATTACTTTAGCTTTAGAAATAGGTAGGGATTTGCAACATTTCATAGCATAAGCATAAAAAAGAGCATCTTCTTTTAAGTCAGACTTAGTTTCCTATCATATTTTGCATGAACAATTGGAAAGATTTGGAAGAAAAGCTGTTTCAGACTGATTTGTCAACCACCCAAAGTTCAAAGCTCCAGTTATCTCTTGCATTAAAATGTTCTGTTGTTCCCTAAGGAAGAATTTTTCATTTCTGATAGGGCTCTTGTCAAATAAAAATTGCCAGTGAGGGTAAGCCTTTGAAAAATTATGTTTTATTCATTAATTATTTTCTCATGTAACCTCTCTAGAGAAAATCAAAGAGGAAAAATCTGTGTTATGAAACTGCAACTTCTACCAGAAGTAAAAATGTTGTAATATAGCACATTTTCCTACTACACCAAACCAATCTTTATCTTGGAGGAAATGAAATAGAAAGATACCGTGTCTCAAAATCATATTCTTCCAAAAGTATTTTCCTTATTTATCTAATTAAAGGATCATGTGTACAGTAATGCCTACCCCACGATTCACATTAAAGTTAGTTTTAAAATAATTTGCCATTTACATATGTTTTCACTAGATTGAAAATTAAAAACCCACATTTTATGTAATTCCAGAAATAAACAATAGAAAGAGTCACATATATCTCCCGGGTTTAGTTCAGCAGGCCTGCCCTAGATCCCTGTGCCTCGAAAAGTGATATGTTTTCAATGGTGAAGGGTTAAAAGAGGATACCAAACTATCTTCTGGAAATCATTAACTTACAAAGCCCCAAGAAGATAAAAGTTTCCATTTTCTAAAATGTAAATCTAAAACATATTCATTAGTATTGCAAAACAAACATGCAAATCTTCACCACTTGAAAAGCTCAGCTAAATATGTACAAGGGCAATACCCAAAAATACATCTGGTCCTCGGTTAGAAAACTTGCCTTTTTGGTTTTATCTAAAGAGCTTGTCTGTCTTCCATGGTTGGCTTCTTGGATTATTGCAATTCATAATAAGCCTTTTAGCTAAGGATGAAATAAACAAAGATAAAGTCTACGTCCTAGCTTTAAATGGTCCAGATGGGATGATTTTTCCATATGTTTAGCACACCAAATGTTTATTAATCATTACTAGCAGAACTCAGAAAATTGCAACAGTTTATTAAAGAAGGCAGGAGACAAAATTTACAGTTTGTATAATTTCTGCCCACCTTCTTAATACTCCATTAATGTAAGGTTTCATTTTTTACTAACTCAGGTTTTGTGTGTGTATGTGAGTATCTACAAGTGTGTGTGCAGTTAGTTGTTGTTACAAGGCAGGGAATTTCGGTTAACTGATCAAGAGAAGGTTTTGTGCCCTAATTTGGATACAATATCAGTCATGAGGAATGTGTTACATCATAACAATGACAGTGTGGGTAAAACTGGCAGTACTTGACTCGTTCCTCATCAGAGTGATTTACTTAGTGTCTGGCAATCTGTTTTTCACATGATGTTTGTTTCTCATAAATGGTTTCAACATGGGAGAGTATGGTGTCAAGATAACAGTCATATCATCAGTCATTGCAGAACATCTACGTGGGCTGCCAAGAAAATGAGGCTCTTTTATCTCTGGCTTCTATAAGTGCTTGTGTTTTAGTGATTGTTTCTCATAACGTGCTTGATTGTTTTCTGAAACCTGACCATCAGCAGCTCCATTATGTTGTCACTTCAACCCAAGTGAATTGAAGGCTGTCAAGGAAGCAGGGCTGCTGGGAGAAACAAGGTTGAGATTGCGAAGGGAGTGTCTTGGAGAGGCATTAGGGAAATGGTACTTAGAAAGTAGCACAGCAATAGGCAGGCTGGAAAATTAAACCACAGGCAAACACTGAAGAATCTGTGAGAGGTGCTTTGCATGAGGCTGTTCTTCTGTGACCTTTCAAATTAAATGGTTTTTGGTATTAGTCAGATAGAATGTGAAATTTTCCATCACATTATGTATTCCTTTCACTTAAAAACATTTACATTTGTAAGAAGCAGGAGGAATATAACTTTAAATAGCAAGTAGGCAGCTAACAGTCTGAAGGCATGTTTTCATGAAACATAGCCACGACTTGAACTATAAACAAGAGAAAATAAGAACACAACTATATTATTTTAATGGAATAACTCACCATTTTATTGGGGATTATTTACATGAGCTTTGAGATAGATATATCTCATCCAAACAGAACTGACATAGCTACATATGGAGGATGCAATGTGTGGTTCTGATTTGTAAAAGAAAGGTATTTTGACTCCTGCACATGGCTGAAAAAAAATGCTCTCAAACCAGAGAGATGTCAGCAGACTCAACACCTAATAAACTCGCATATATTCAAGACAATTAGCCTGCCCAAGTCTTTGTTTTCAAAGTACCAAAGGGAACTTGCAACTGAAATTGGGGCTTCAGTGCTTCAGAAAACGTTACCTTTGAGGACAACATAGGCATAGTGGCCCAAGGCAGGGAGATGCACTGAGTCATCTCACATCCCTTCCAGACCTTTTTTCTTAAGATTCAGTGTGTTTCTCTGGACTTCTGTGGAGCAACAATGGAGCTTGGCCGGTATGTCATTTAAAGGAAAGAGTAAGCCTTTAAAGCATCCAGTCATGTCCTGGCACCTGCAGGAGAGCTGGCTGGATAAGAACCTCAGAGAGCATCTTAGTCTTGGCAAGAGGAAAAATGAAACTTGGGACAAAATCAGTGCAACTCCTGTATGGAACCTCGGCCCCCTATGCCAGATGAAACGGAAAGTTCTCAGGACAGCCTATTCAAAAGTGTCTGCTTGGGCTGTAGGAAGCAGCAGCTGCAGTTGTCCAAAAGAGAAGCTTTTGGCCTGGCTTCTGATTCATTTCTATAGCCTCTGCTTCTGGGGCTTAGAAATATCTTGGCATCTTCTGGCTCCTCAATGTCCAAAAAGAGCAAGACCTAATTTCCTATCCCAAAACATAGAATTGCTGATGCAAAAGTCAAGAAAAAATTACTATCATCTCTGGCAATGAAGCCTGAGATGAAATTCCTGTCAGTAAACAAAAGTGTGGACCAGCCATGATTAAGATTTTCTCCAGGCTATTATATAATTATTATGTGTAAGTTACTATGCATAGAATGTATGGTCAGCTTCCAAAGCTCAGTGCTCGTGGACCCCCAAAGCTGATCTGTACTGACTCTAAATAGTGTAGAGCTCCAGTGGATGTCACCAGGACTGAGATCCTGTAATCAAAGACAGCACCACAATGGGTGCAAACAGGCAAGTCTGAGAGCTGCTATATGGGCCCTGACCGCTTCAGCTAATGGAGTGACCAGCAGAAGCATATCGTTACCTTGGGCACAGGCCTGCCACCACGACAGACCTGCCACCATTCGACACACCTTTGCTAGTGATTTCCCATTTTATATCTCCTAGAGCAGAGCTGGGCCGGGAGAACTGTTAAGGATTTGATGGCAGCACACATAGCTACTGCTGCAGACCACCTTCTCTGCCCCATTAAGATGACCTTCTGCCACTACATAATCCTCATCCCACTTTCCATCTCATTCATTTCTCTAGTTCTCTCATCTCAGCTCTCAATGCAGTTGCCCCTCTTGCCCTCATCCCTGAAAGCTTTGGATCTGCACCTTCATTTCTCTATCCCATCATTTTCCATTCCAAGTCTTGCACTGACCCCTTCATCCAGTGTTCCCATTGCTGTCCAAGAGGCTCAGCATTGCTCCACTTGGTGTTGGGGCAGGCTGTTTTCTCCTTCTCTTCCATATTACCTTGGTGCCAACAGTGAGAACAGTGAGACCCCAGGAGAGACAGTCTCTGTGTTTTCAGCTATTGCGGTAGCCCCTGGAGATAAGAGGAGTAATTGCTTGGAAATTCTTACTCCATCCAGGAATGGAATATGCCCAATACATAATTTACATAGTGAAATCCTAGTTTGAGATTTCGTTATAATCTATCAGGCCAAGTGCAACAATATTTGCAAAAGAGCCAAGTTTCAAGTAAAACTGGACCAATTTACCATCTGGGATGGAAAACTTGGTTCTTTCTGCTGAGTTTTGCTCTGTTTCATGGGATTCATTTGAAGCCAAAGCAGAAGGTAAAGTCATATGATAGAGACCCTCATCATTTGAAACATAAGAAAAAATTGCATGATCTATTATAGATCATCTGCAGCTCAGTGCCTCTTTCCATTTCCAGAAAGAGTTTTTGCAGGTGAAGACAGAGGAGGAAAAGGAAGAGGAACGTATTAATTTTGACGTATGTTACAAAGTCTCAAACATGGGATGTAGCAAACTGGCCACTGAATAGCATATGTGCACACAGTTTTCATTAATAAAAGCAAAATGTTACAAAGGAATAGAATACCCAATCATTTGGGGATTCTCTCATTCCTTCCTGTGATTCTCTATAACAGCATGTTACAATTATTTGTCAAGACCTCCTAATTTTTCCCAGAGACTAAACCTCTGAGCCTCAGGCAAGTCTTGCCATTCCAGGCAGCACAGAGATCCACCAAGCCTTTGGACGCAGTTACTTCCTTATAATTTCACCTGGATGCCAGTGGAGAACCAAGTGCTGCTCTTCAGTCAACCGTAAAACGCAAGACCGTCTGAGGAGCAGCAGAGCCACCTTATTCTCCCAGCACTGATCTGAAACTGAAACAGCCATTTCCAGTGAAAAATGAAGAATTATCTCCAGCTGTTTCTGGTGAACAGCTATCTCAAAGTAATGATTTTGTAAGGCCCATTTCCAGGATCTGTTTTGTAGTGTTACTAGTACTGTCAGCCTGAGTGCTTAAGAATCAGCAGTAAGGGCTCCCCAAAATCCCAATATTAGAAGCCCTGAACTTCCAGTTCTTTTTAAGTGACTTCCGATTTATGGTGCTGTGAGTGTAATGCATTCTGTTCGCATTTCCAAGCCTTTCCCCCCATGCAGGGGCTGAGATTATTCCTGTACCACAGGACTCCAGAAGAGCCGAGGCCCAGATGCTAGAGCCACAGCACTGGACTTACTGCTATGAGTCTGATCCCTGCTGATCCACAGCTCCTGCTATGAGTGCTGCACAAGTCAGGCACCTACATCCACCTGGGTGATCCCCTCCTACCCTGGGCATGAATAAGTTAGTTGCTGATAGAGCTCCCTGGCTGTTGAAAATCTTGTTTTTGCTCAAAAGCACTTCAGGTTCAGGACATGTGTACCCCTGTTTTTTGTAATCCCAGCTAGGATCCAAAGGTTGTTATTACCCAGTCTATGTCCCTTGTGATGGCCAGTTTAAAGGGAACGCTCTGAGCGTGATAGAGTGTGCTGTGGTTTTTGGCATTACACCAAAACAAAGCAGGAGGAGGAAGAGGAGGTTGGTTGTGTCTTTTTTTCAGTAACTAAGTATCTCATGCACTTACCTGAACTCACATCCAGCCTTGTGGCTGAAAATCTTCAAATTCTCTCCTTCCTCCTTATCCCCTTCCCAGCAGACTAAAGGCTTGCTTGGAGCAGGCACACTTTCACACCACTGTTCAGCCCCTCCGCCGACATTGCTGTATTCTGGAAACTGGTGCTTGAGACCCTGGTCTGGTGGTCAAGGCATTCACCCGGGCTCAGGGAAACACAGGTATTACGCCCTTCCCCAAGATACTTTTATGCAGATGACATGAGAAACACAAAAGTTCCTTTTCACTCTGTATTTCAAATGTTTCTAAGAACAAACATGCTCAGACTGAGACTTAGGCTGCACAGAGGAACAAAAATAGCTTAGGTAGAGCTGACTTGAATCATGCTATTTTACATGCATCAAAGTGTTATTTTTTAATCAACAGCTAGGACTTATTCCTACACTGGGAGTGATTTTACATGGCCAAATCATACTCCTCCTGCCTCAGATTCACAACATACAAAAAATGTATCACTAAAACAGAAGAATGACTAATACAGGGATGTAAGTAATTTGTGTGCAAATAGCATGCAAAGAACAGGATTGAGACTGCATCTGAAGCCAAGTGTTCCATAAGTCAAGTTATGCAGAGTGGGAAGTGATAAAGGGTGTGACCCATGAGAGAAAAGTCTAAATTAATTAGGAAGATCTCCTGCTGAATGATATATTGAAGACATGACATTTAAAAAAAAAAGGAATAATCTGTTTCGAGTATCACTACTGTGTGAGGAGTGCTCACAGCCTCTTTGCTGCAAATACACTTTTTAAAATACCCAGTTCAGATCAATCCCCGCTTTGATCATTTTTACAAAAACACCCTTTTACTTTATATCAAATTTGGAAACTGAAAGTCTTGGCCTTCATTTCCTGGTATGAGTCTCCTGATGACAGACATCGTTATGGCAACACCCCTGTCTTAATGCTCCTGGGGCTGTGACTAACGAAATAGAAGAGAGTAATAGATTTTAAGGCCAAACGAATCATTAAGATCACCTACCCCGACCTCATCTGTGCTGCATGCCAGAGTTGCAAGCAGAGACTGAGTCCAGCACAAGAATGTCTCTTTTATTTAAAAGAGACCTGAGACCTGAGGCCCCCTCTGTAAGCCGGCCCAGCGATTGACTACGGAGGCATGTGGGAATACTTCCTTCCCTCTGGTAGCCTGTGGCAACTCAGTGGGCAGGAGGAGGGAGTGGTTGGGAAGAAGAGCAATGAAGCATTAGTACAAATGGATGACACACACGTTTGAGCATAACAGGTTGGTTTGGGTGCAGTTGTTATCAGACAACAAATTCAATCTTAGTGAAAGGTCAGATGCCACGTCTCTGTAGGGTACATCTTCCAAATAGCATATCCACATCAGAAATATATCTTGGGTAGTTGCAAGTCTGTGATCTTTGAAAACTACAAATGGCATTCAAAATCTAGAGCAGCTCTTTTCCAATAATGGGGACCAACAAGAAACATCTGTACTCAGTACCCTCATAGAAAAGAAGCAAAAGAGATCCTTCCTTACTTTACATTAATCCAGGCCATGGGATGACATTTTCATTCATCAGTCTTCAGAAAGATTTTTAGGACACAAATCTTAAAGAGAGACTCAAAGTTACCTATGATGGGGAGAGTTCTCAGGACAGTGCTCACTTGTTTCCCAGGAATATTGCAAGGCTTTTCTATCTGCTAAAGTTTTCTACACACACTGGAATTCATGCACGAAAAATGATAATGGAAATGTGAAACATTCTGCTCAAATGCATGGTATTTGCAATCGTATCTGATCCATTTGCTGTGCACAGACTGTCTGAGTAGCTCACAGCACTGATAGCAAATTGAAACTTCAGAGACAACTTCAGATCCACTTCAGACACGGACTGCAGACACTGAGCATTGTACAAGAGAGCACCATGCAGATGAGCAGGACACAGATCAGGGTGCGATAGGTGAACTAGACTGTGTCTTTCACAAAAAGACCCGATCTAGATTTCAGGAAGCCCTCACCATCATTTTCCTAAAGAAAAAAAATGAAAAAGTAAATACAAAAGGCTGTTTAAAAACCCAGTCATTACCAGAATAGAAGCATAATCTTTAAAATTACAAATATGTACATAATTGCTCAGACCTGATTATAGCTTTCTGTGTTTGCCTGGCTACAGATCTGACAGCTCCAGGAGACCTTGGGCACTCAGATTGTTTTTTTTTTAATCAGATCACTGAGTTAAGTGTCTACATATAAACTCCTTGGAGCCTAAGTTTAGTGATCTATTTTTGAAAATCTTGGTCTATTTGCACCTAAGTAAAATTACCATCAGTATAACACAAAAGGCTGTTACAGCTGACAAGAACACAGAGAAAAACACTGAACTCTCGTGATAGCGACTCGGTGGTAATTAACCCCCTGAGCTGCACAGCCAGTTGCTACTCTTAATTCAGAGATGCAGACATTTCCCCCTTTTTGCCATGAACCAACTAGTGCTGCACTGTGCTACCTGACTGCTCTGACTCCCTTCTCCTGGGTGCGAGACCAACCACCGCTCTTTACCTGTCTTCAGCTACTGCCAACCTTAGAGCATCCCAGGGCCAGGAAGGATCTTCACCCCCTACCTTTGGAGAAAAGCTCCTCCCCAGAGGCAAAGAGCACCCTGGGCCTGTCAGAGTGCTGGGCAGCTCATTGCACACGTTTTCCTCTGCCCTTTTCAGGCTTCTCTGCCTTTGCCACCAAGGACGCAGCAGGTTTGGAGGCTGCTGCGAAGCAGGTAGGGCTGCTCTGCCAGGGGGCCAGCGTCTGCAGCCTTCCTGCACGCACCAGGTCCAGGGGTCCATGAACTATTTCTGTTTAATCCTCACTGAAGAAGGAAGAACAATTTTAATGCACAATAAAGCATTTTTTTAATTCCTGTTAGGTGCATGGTGCATTTTAATGAATAAAATATTGGATTACCTCATATAAACAAAATTTAACATGATCATGAATCGAGGCCTGAGAGTGCTCTCTGCAAGCTCTGAAATTGCCTTTGGGAAACTGGCAATGTTTGGCATTTCCTGACTGTATATATTTTATGGAGTATATTATTCACAAACATAAAATATGCATTAAATGTAAAACTGAGTCCAAAGCAGTGGGGTCATTAAAGATCCCATGGCACTTTATACTTATTGTGGGTGTTAGCCGTGGTCTCCTGGCCAAAATCAATTTGGCAATTACAGGCTGTTTGCCTAAATTCCCAAGCAGTTTCAGTCAGATGCCATATTCCTCACTTCCTCTTGAGACTATTGAGTAGCAGCATTGTGTGCTGCTCAACAGTTTCTGTGTTTCATCTCTTAGATGGCTGTAGTGGCCATGTCAGTAACGGGAGCTTAAAAGCTAGAAAAGTTAAAGGGACACTTAGAAGGTTTTATTTGTTGTTTTGGGTGTTCGGTTCTTTTTTTTTTTTGGGGGGGGGGTCATAATTATTATCTATTTATTTTAAAAGTAAAACCAAAGAGAACAAAGACATTGCCAAAATAAGGATCCAGCTAATCTGCAGCCACATTGAAAAAATATGGTTACAAAACGTTCTTCAGCGCTGACCCAGTTACAACCTGAATTTAATTTGCTGCCTACATTGCCCATGGCTGTAATACATCTCAGGAGCATGTTATTCACGTGATAGGGTCCGATCCAACACCCATTCCTTTCTGTGAGAGTCAGGCTGCCGCTGTTAATAAGGATGGCATAATTCTCTCCTCATTGTTATGGCTGCTATCGAGTGCCAGGGTTCGCATGCTCCCTTTAGGCTCATGCTTTTAAAGAAAGAGTTTATTGTGCACGCTGGTGGAATCTGGAGCTGAAGCACAGAAGCCATATGTCAGGGGCTAGCTGTTTTTATATGGAGGTTTGCCATAGTTACAGCTGTAGGTAATTATTACAAATAATAATGACTAACATTTATGTAACAGCTTTCTCTAAGCATCTCAGATCACTCAGTAAGTCTTATGTATTGATTACAAATCCTAAGCCAAATTCTACCTTCATTCATAGATGCATGGCACCGATGGAAATCTCCACAGGGATTCATATACGTAGCTGAGGGCAGATGTTGGTCCTATGCATACATGAACATAGATGTGCAACATATATACACACACTCATGTAGGTGTATAGAGACTGGTTCACTTATTGACTGGAAACCAGAGCATGATACGTTTTGAGCAACATTCAGCAACAGCAAAAATAAATTGGGTTAATAACATCTCCACAGAACAGTTTTCTTTGGAAATTGGGCTTTATTTTAATCAAAAAATGTCATTTGGACAAATAAGCCCATCTCCAAAGAAATCAGAAAGAAAGCAGTTAGCTTGTTCTTGATTTCTTCTGAAAACTAAACATCTTCACCATACCAAAACAAAATATTTCCATTTTACCAAAACAAAATACATTTCACATTATGAAAATAAAATAATGTGACATTTCCTAATCTTTTTTTTTTTTTTCCTGAACGGATGGTCTGTGAGAAAATGGAGAACTAACTTTCTCATTGACAACAAAAACAAATCTGGAAGAATCAAATTTCCCATGAAGAAAAATTCTGCTTTCCAACCAGACCTACTCAGCAAAGAGATCATGACAAAGATAATGAGCCTGAACTCTTTGTTCTTTGTTGTTTACATAACCCAGCAAAAATGGACAGAGGATGACATCATCTTTGAGCTTCCCATCTCCTTTAAGTTTGATTTAGCAAAAAGTTTGCACCTGTGGGTTGTTCTAATACCTGTTTGTTGGTAAAAGAGAGAAAAAACAACTGTTTTTAAATGAAACTCCTATACAGGGGAATTTTGGATTAGCAGAGCATAATCACTGTAATTATGAGTTAATCAAGAAATTGGAATAAGCAATCCAGCTCATAAGAAAAGTCCAGCAGTGAAAATTTTCTCTAATATTACAAGAGGCCTCAGGTTCCAGGCTAAATCAGAGAGAAGAGAGTCAGGACCTGAATATATGACACCATTTCCTGCAGCACATGTTTTGGGAGATTTCCCATACAAGTATTGAACAGGCCCAAGTCTGCTTAACAAATGGGAACTAAAAGAGAAGCGCTCGAGGCAACATGGCAGCAGACAAGCGTAACAAATTTCAAGATTCTGGACAGCCACGGACACCAAAAACAAACAGCACAGATTGGGGAGACAAAGAGTGCAAAGTATTTAATCTGATACAATGATAAGAACATTTGGATTCTGAAAAAACGGTTGCCTTTTGCAATATCTACTAAAATGAACAGCACTAAATTATTTAGTTTAGAAATTAAAAAACACCCTAGTGAATTATTCATCTCTTCCTGTGACTTGAGAGGAGACGGGATGGTACAGCACAGCTTGTTATAATACACAGCAGCATTTTGATTTGCAGATTTAAAGAATTTCAGATTGCTTAGAGATACATGAGGCTCCATGGTGGTATGCTACATAATTTCTCACACAGTCTACCCATTGGAACAATTCTTGCCTTAGAGGAGGTAAGTGGTAATATGAAACATGTTCTTTCCTATTGTGAAGTTTTAGAGAAATACATTAACCACAAATACTTAGACTTTTGCCTTCATTAATATTCTAGTTAAATATATGCTACTAACAGGCAACCCTGGGACAGTTCAGACAGCCTGGTTGATACATATTAAAAGCAAGGGCCCTTGCTATCCTGTGCGTAAGTTTTTGGCAGCATAGTTCCATTGATTTCAGAAGAATTCCTCCTTATTTACTGAGATCCATGTGACAAGAGAATCAGGCTCAAAGCAATTGTATTGACAATTCAAAAAAATCTCGCTTTAATCTCCACAGAGAAACATAATAGTTAAGATTTCCATTTAAAACATATCTGTTTTGATGAAATATAAAAGAATATGCTTTAACGAGCTGCTGTACCATTTTCAATCAGCACAAAAGCACAGATCACATTTTAGAGAGGTATTGTGAAATATCTTTAAAAAAACTTGCACACAAGTCCTCCCTCTGAAAACTCAACCTACTAGACTAATATATCAATAGAAAAGGAAAATGAGACATGAAAACAAACTCTGGTTAGATGACGATAGGAAATGTTAGCTAGCCTTGAGGAAAGGCTTGGAATTTAATGCAAAATTTAACTCTTCTTTTGACACATGCAATTTTCAATGCTTCTTTGGTTGCAGACTCTGCAGACGTGAAGGCTATTTATTGAGGAATCGGGTATAACATAAATTATTCTGGGAAAGTTCTCAGATGTTTCACAGGCCTGAAAAATCAAGTCAACAATTAAGGACTATAAATTTGGGCCTATCTCCATTTTGCATTTTTTCCAACATTATCGATCTCAAATCATCCATGGAAAAAAAGCATTTTCGTCCGGTAGTCTCTCTGTGTCCTATTTTCTTTTCTGGCTGTGAGTGACATGAAGGGCAAAGCAAAATGCCTCTCCAGCTTATGGCTAGATCATGAGCTGCACTTGTGCGCAGACAACACCTGTGAGGAGTTTTATTCTACCTTGTCCCATCGATCCTCATCATAAAACCAGTCTGTTGGAGGAAGGGGTGAGATGGAAATGGTGCAAAGGGCTCAAGCCTTGTCTTGATTGCCTGCAGAGGATAGCTCAGGGGATGATCTGGGATCAAGGATGTGGAGCAGGACACATTGTAGGGCTGGGCTGAAAACCTCTGCTGTCTCCTGACCACCACCATGGCACTGGTCTTCATCCCGCAGAGCCTCAGTTCCCCAGCTCTGAAATGGGGATAGAAAACCTTCCCTTACTGCTGCCCTAGGCCTCTCTTACTAGTTTAAATATGAAGTATTTGGGGGAATTGATTCCTCCTGACTGTCTGAGCTGCACTTCACACAGCAAAGTCCCCAGTGGTGCCTCCTGTAACACAAATAAACTATAACGATAAATATGTCTCCTGAGGAACACATTTCCCTGAGCCAATAGAGCTCTGAGCAGCCCCCTTAGGCGAGTTCGCCCTTTCATACTTAGCATTTAAAACAGATTTTATGAGCTGCTTATATGCTTATAATGTTTAATCTTTGCCTAATACTTTTTATGGGGTTCTTGAGGATGAAGGATACACTTAGGGGTAAAGTCAGGCTCAGTGAAAACTGCTTAAACAATGGCTGGGAGGACTGGTTAGCTGGGAACTGGGGGATAATCCTGGAACTTGAAAATGAGGGAATTAAGACTCTTTTAGCTCCTGTTTTGGGCCATGAATGCTTCCCTATAGCCAAGGCAGATATGTTAATACCTGCATGGTCCACTCACTTACTATATTGTCTATAATAAAAGCAACATTAACTTCCCTTATCAAAACTGTAACTGCCTGCAGTGAGGATATTCAGCCCTTAAAACTCCCACTGGCTATTACTGGAGGCACCTACGCAGGAAATTGACCTTTAGTCCTATTGTACTGCTTGCAAGGTGACTCTGCTCACCTCCCTTTATAGTGGCTGGTCCTCATGGGAAGCGTCTCTGCAGCAGTTACCAGCTATGGAATGTTACTCTTTTAGTTCAAAGAAAAGAAGTCTGTGCTTTTTGCAGTGGTGGGATTCAATCCTGGGTCAGTCCCTACTGATGACCTATGGCAGCATCACTCCACTTGTCTCCAGCTAAGACCTTTTCTTTCCTTCTCATCTGGTCCTTTCTGGAGCCCTTCTGTGTGCGTGTGATAGCATGAGCTCCCCCGGGAAAAAGCAGAACTCAGGTCCTGGAAAGCCCCACTGATGTCTGGAGACTTTGAGTCACAGCTTTCACACTCCTCCTGCCTTTCACCTCTCCTGTTCGCTGGTCACTCTACGCAAAAACACCTCCTCCCACACACTGTACGGGCACCCATGGACATCCTCTACCTACCTTCACAGAAAAGCAGTCCCTTGATGCTTTCTACACCCACGCATGCTTCTTACTGCAACACCGCCTCTTTGCCTAGCTTTGTAAACACCACCAAATCCATGCGGCAGAGAGATTTTGCTAACCCATTAACGATCCGTCAGGCACAGAGCTGAGCTCCACAACACGCGTGTTTGCAGCAGGCTCTGAGCCACCCTCAATTCCACTATCACAACCCGGGGAAAAATCCCTCGACTTCTCTGACATTACTGCAAATTGACATCTGAGCCAGCTCTCCCAGCTATGTCTCACGCGCTTGTAAGAGGCACTCAGATGTTCACCTGCTTGAACCCCAGTCCCTAGTGCATCAGGGGTCACTATTCAGTAATGTTAGTTCTGGAGATCATACAAACAAAGCAAGACCCTCTCTTCTTTGTTCTAAGTACAGCCCTCTGACATAAAAAAAAGAGTTATACTTTTGAAAAAACAAGCTGAATCAGGCTCTCATTTATGGAAAACAGCACGTTATTTCAACTAATTCCTCTACAGAGCAGGTTCCTCTGGCTCTTCATGTACCAAGCTTAGCGAACATTTTGATTGCAAACAAATAACTGTCTTGCCTTTAACTCACTCATGCTGACTGCTTCCTGTAGCCATTTACAGCACAATGTAACGTGAAACTGTCCACATGAATTGAAAATCTTAACTTTTCCTCTTGTCAATCTCGGGCAACGTTACAGACTCTTACCTCACACAAAAGTGACACTTGTAATGAATGATAGCATGATGTACTGATACAGATCTAACACAGGAATAGAGCAGAAAGTCCCTGAATACTCATTCAAGATGTCTACCTGGGTGAAAATAAACAGGCATTATTTGGACAATTCAGATCAAATGCTGCAAAAATCCCAGAGATTACACTGCAAAGAAAAACTTTGCCTCGCACATTTCCTTTATGCAATTTTCCTCATACCATAGTCACAGGATTGTAGTAGGTAGTAATTATTCCAGTCTTAAATACAGACTTTAGCCCTCCCTCCTTTTTCTCTTCCCTCAGAGAAAAAAAAAATTATAGGTAGCAATTTTCCTTCATTGGCCAACACACGGCCATGTGTGAAGAATACTCTGGATATCCAGAAAGATGTAGGCTTTGATGGATGGAAATAAAAGATCATTCTCTGCAAGCTGGAACTGAAATGTTAGCCTTTGAGAGCAAAGGTTATTTTATCAGGAAATAAATCAGAGCCCTCTTTCATTACTGTTTTTTTCCATGCTCATCTCAGTGATGACTAGGGTGTGTGTTCAGACCACAGGAATCTGAAGAACCACCCAGTCGCTTCATCAGTCCTAGAAGACGACAGGGCTCAGAGTCAAAGCAGCACCATCCTGGATTTTTTTTTTTTAATTTGGTTTTATTTCTGTTTGTTTGTTTGGATGTTCTCATTTATAGGCTGGTGGTTACAGTCCATTTTATGCGTTCTGAGCCAAGAAGCACTGGGTTTTACTCCCAGCACATCCCCTGCCTCAGCGCCGCAAGATGCCATCCCCGAGCTTTTGCCAACCAGCCCCGGAGCAGCCTTCCCCAAGGCTGGGCAGTGCTTCGGTGGGCAGCGAAACATCCACGGTCCTTTCTGCAAATTAACATTCACAGCCCTCTAGCTCTGTTCTTCAAAGGAGAGGCTTTGACAAAACGTGTCTCCCACAAGCTCATGCGTGACACCATGGTTGCGCCGCCTGCCGCGGAGTCTGGGGACACGGCTGAGTTTGGGGACATGGTTTGGGAGCCCGCAGCATGCAAGGAGAGAGGGAACAGGCTATAAGGTGGGGATCCAGGGACAAACTGGCACGTTTCTCATCCCAGAGGATGGTGGGAGAGCGGCGCAGATGAAGATGCCTGGAGCCATGGGGACAGATCAGCCAGCGGGGTGGGCATGGAGAGAGTGAGATCCTGATCCACGAGTGGGCAAGGAGGGTTAATGCAGGGCTTTGCCAGGGAGCCAGGCCCATGCAGCTTCCACAGCCTGTGGCCTCTAGTGCTTTCCTACCTCAAAACCTGAAATAAACTTGGACACCACACCTTCAAGAAAAGATACAGCTATTTATAAACATTCCAGCTTTGCCTTTGATGCTATTTCAAAACCCTAAGATATAATTTAGTTTAAAAAAAAAAAATGAGAGTAAGAGAGAAAAGGGAAAAAAAAGTTTAAAAACAGAAATAAAGTCCTACCATTACATTTCACCACTGACCTACAGGCCTGCAGGTCTCGCTCAGCCCTTGCCTCTTCAGCGAACAGATTTTTTAGTTCACTGCTTTATCACTGAATTTTAATATAATTACATGTATAGATTTTTTTCAAAATATAAATTTTACATTTTTGAGCCACTAAACCTTCATCCCCAATGCCCCTTTAGGAAGAGAATATTTATCACCATTTTACATGTGGCAAAACTGAGCCATCAACACGTTAAATGACATGTCAAGTTTGCCCAGGCAAGCCAATGTCAGAGATGAAACAAGAGCATGACCTCCTTATTTTTAGTTTTGATGCTGAATGTCAGGTATTTACTTACTTTTAAAAGTCTATTTTACTGCAACCTGACAACGATTGTAAACCTGACTGGAAAAATAAGATCTTCAAATTAAATGTCTCTCAACAATCTCACTGTGACTCTTAAATTTATTTTACACCTATATCCTCCCAGAGATAACTTTTTGCCTGTCCTTGAAAATAGTGTGGATCAGATAATGTCTTAATTATTGGAAATAGCTTGCCTTCCATCTATGTGGAGGTCTCCTTGCTATATCATGAAGATCGTGGAGGAATTGCAAGACCCAAGCTTTAGAAGTGCTGTTGATCAAGACATCACCATGTAATCATATTAGCCACCGTGGAAGGTTCCTTTGGATTAAATGGGCAGAACTTATACTAGTGCTAATATGTCATTCTGTCAGGACCTCTTCTACTCATCCACATTTGGCATGGCTTGTAATCTGTCACTATCTTCTTTTTAGTAAAATCCTCTAAATACCTTGTTGCATGTGAATACAGGCAGGAACTTATTAGCAGCCTCTCTATGATAAGTAATTACTGGTATTTGAAAGCTCTCTGAAATGGTACTCTACAGATGTCCAAATGTGCTTGAAGAAAAGATAGCAACATCCTTGAGACTCACTGGCTAAAAAATTACAAAAAATGGATGCATATGCTTTGCATATTCCCCTCTGCCCTGAGAAGCATCTAATCAGGTTTTCCCAGGGCAGCAAACAACCTGTTTGGGACAGATCTTCCTTGACCTCCTAGGATCAGGTTGGAGAAGAATCTGAACAAGCATTTCATCATCCTGAGGAAGCGAATCAGCTCTGATACACTTTAGAAGATGGCATTTTAACTATGGCTTTGACCTTTTCTGGTCCTGGCCTTGTGCCCACTATCAATCACATGCCATGAGAACAGCAGCCAGGTTTATCACAGCAGACATTTTCCTCTATCTAATTACAGTCCTGCAGCCTAAATTATCTGCAGAGCTTTGTTTGAAGTTTATAATACGTTCTTTGAACAGCCCTTAAACTTCCCATCTGTCTTGCAAGATCTTACTCTCATTGCTCAGGAAGCCTTCGGGGGCATCTGCCATACTGGACAGGAAGTAACAAAATTGGTGTCTTCAATAAAGTGATGAGAGACAGTGACTAACATGCCAAAATTCAGCAGCTGCAGCTACTGTGTAGTGATGTGTACTGCGTATACATTACATTTAGAGCCATTCTTTCCAAAAGTGCATTCTCGATTCTTCTCTTGCTTTAAGACTTCTTTATGCTGCCCAGCTAATATAAAAAAGAGTTTAAGGCATCAGAGCTCTTCTACTAGACAGGAACACCTATATAAAACAAGCTTACCAGCTGGCTTGGAAGTGGGGTAATGGCTCTGGCCATCTCAAAAAAGTGGCCCTGGAGACGTGCAGGAGTACTAGGAACCACAAAAGTGGCTCCCAGATCTACCAGAGATTACTTTATCCTTACTGTGCTCTGTATAGGACTACATCTTTACTTGCTGAAGTTTAATATTTATGATAGCCTGGCTGCATCACTGAAGACATTATGCTCAACTGGGGCGGCGGGGAGGGAAGATACCAAAATATTCTATGAACAGACTTTTTTTAAACACCATTTCCAAAATGCCTAAAGGATTATTCACCTCATTTTAAGTACATACTGTATTTTAGACCTGCTTAAATATATCTTTAACTGAAGACTGGACAAGCTCTAACAAAGTCATCCATGTAGTTGAGGTAAATGATACGCAGTTTATGACCGTATGTTATTTTATTAAATAAAAAACAACAAAAACTGTCATTGCCAAAGAAAAAAGGAAAATATCTTCCCAGAAGAAAACATGTATTTACTTAATATTATGGCTGCAATACAAGTCAAGAGAAGCCAAGAGATTCAAAGTCAAGGCTATCCTTTATGCTTTTAGCCCAGCAGCTATATGAGGTAAGAGCAGAGTGCCAGCCATAACTTGCATTTCTTGTCCAGTGTTGGTTAATGTACCAATCTGTACATTATGGAAACAGGCTTTCTCTGTTCATTCAAACCCTTTCCTGCTTTTGCTGTGCCCACAATAAGCACCCAGCAGTATCCCTTTCCTGACTCTTTCATCTTTCGTCTCCCTTTTTAAGAAAAAAGCAGCTGAAGCCCAGCCATGCCTGAGAGGGTGCCGTCCTCGTACAAATAGCCGTGGGATCGAGCTGTCACAGTTGCCTCCATCCAACCCTCGGACTGGAGCAGTAGCCGACCGCCGGGCCCCAAACCTGATGGCAAACAGCCACTAGCTTTCCCCAGAGACTTAAACCCCACGGCGAGGAAGGGGGACTGCTGTGCCGAAGGGCAGGACTGGGGCCAGCACCGTGTCCCTCCGGCCGTGCTGCCCCCAGGCTGCCTACATGTGCAAGGGAGAGGGGAACAGGAGCACACTGTTTCTCGCAGCTTTGGGCGACTCTGGGCTCTCCCGGGTGTAACACCCTGCTGTTTCTGGACCCAGATTAGGATGATGCTTGCTGCCCAGCTCCCGCACACCGGATTTTTATTTTTGATCCCTGATTCGGTTCTCGGCACATTAAAGACAATTGCACGGCGCTAATAACCATCCTCATTTAGGAGCTGCCTTTCATTTAAGGATCTCAGAGAACTTCACACATCTCAGCTCCTTTAAACCATAATTTAAACCCACTAGCCAGGGAGATAAGTGACTGCATCCCTCACCTCGGCGTGGGCGGTGGCAGTGGTAGCAGCCCGCGGCGCTGGTGCAAGTCGGTGGCAGACGGGGATGGCGAAGGCCAGGCTGTGGCTCCTGCCTCCACCATCCTCATCACCAGCGCTCCATGCGACCGACTGCTTGTATTCAGGAGCTTTGCCACGGTCTTGCCTGAACATCATCAACTATGACAGATATTTCTCAGTTACCACTCTCCAAGCATGCGTTCCAGGCTCTGCAGACACTAGCATGAAGCCGATCCCTGTCCTGAAGTAATTAGGTGGGCGTTCCCCTTCCATTTTACTTAGGGGTTACTATCAGGCCTAGCAGGAGTGAGAGCAGCACGCGAGGATTTTGGCACCAACGTAATGGTATTTTTCCTGTTTGCTCTGATTTATCTCTTCCCCCATAGCCCAGGAGTGCGCAGACTAAGCTGTGGGTTTCACAGATCCTGCCCTACCTTGTCATGAAAGTGAGGGGACCTGAGCACACGTCATAGCAGCTCGCAAGCACCCATCCACAAATCCCTCCATTAGTTATCATGCATATTGCATTAACAACTAAACACCTGAGTCACGGACTAGGATCCTGTTGTGCTAGGTGCTGCACAACCTCAGCGTACCAACAGAAAAAGCTGACACTACTGTTGCACATGAGCAACCATTGCTCTGAACCAGTATCACAATATACCAGCAAATATTATTTCCAGATACATTTTCCAGTGTCCCGTCCCTGGAGTTTGTTTTCACAGCTCCGCAGGGGAAGGTGAGCAGGGTACGTGTGAGGGGCGTGGGGGAGAGAAGAGGTGTCCATCGTTCAGTATTTGTGGGAAGAATGGCTTGCGCTTGAATCCAGTGCATGCTGGCTGACAGGCAAGAGGATTAAAGGGTTGCATACCAAGTGGAATTAAGAAGTGCTAGTTTTCCTAGCTCCTATAATTTGTAAAGAATGGAAAGGAAAAAAAAAATCTCATGGAATTAATCTATTTCTTATGCTCGTTCCAGCTGTGTTTAATTTACCCTCTGCTATTTCTCCCCTCTGATCGAGGAATGCTGTATCCTTACATTCATATTTCCCCTTAAAATCCCTGCATTGAGCAGAACTTTTCTTAATTGCTTTAGTATGCTGCGTTCTGAGATGGGAGAAAACGATCCGCAGTGACACTGCTCCTTCACCCCTGGCCGGCGTGGGTCAGGGGCTGCTGGCCCCACGCAGCCGAGCTCTCCCGGCTCGTGGGGCAACACAGGAACCCTTCGCCCACCAGTGTCCTCCTCTGTCCGGCTGAGCTGAGCTGAGCAGGGAAGCACCGAGGTTACAACCAAAAGGCTTCGGCTGGAGCTGGTCCTGGCTGCAGCCCGCACTGGGCCATTCGACCCCACTCTCCATACATGAAGAAGAAACTATGTTAAGTGCTTGACAAGGTCACGCCAAGCACCCTGTCACAAAGCCAGAATATTCCCCTCTGCCTGGCTCATTTTCTTTCATGGATTAAAAGGCAAGTGAGAGGCCTTAAGGCAATCAGTCAGAGCCAGGCTTACTGGCAGGCCTGCCCACCAGTGATTTAGCAACCTACATGCCAGATGGACCAAGCCTCAAATAGCAGAGATGGGGGCAATGCTGAGCCAACACGGCAAGGGGATTGCGAAAGGGAGAAACAAGGCAAGAGGAGGAGAGATTCAGAGGATTTTTTTGATTTTCTGTGCATGTGTTCACTTTGACTCTGCTTGCTGGAGTCTTCCCACTTCCTCCCAGCCCACTGGATAGCCATGTGGATAACCTCAACTCTGCATCTAGCGTGATCGTGCATGCATTTAAAGGGCTGCTAGATGCTGCGTCAGTGCTGCAGGCAGCACGCAGCAGCCTTTAGTGTTGCCATGAGCACTAGCGTTGTGGGGAGACCCCTCTGCAAACAAAGCAAGACACCCCCTCCCCCCCTTTCAGCATCACTTAGTGCTGGCTGGAGAAACAACACTTCTGTGTCCCCCAGGACAAGGGCAAGGATGAATCCTCTGCTGCCTTCATCTGCCGATCATCTACCAATGCCTCTCATGGATGGGACATTGCGAGACCATGGGAGCATTCGCTATGAAAGCACAGGCCTCTGTCCTTTAAGTGAATCAAAAGCTTCCATGAGTTGTCACCTATGGTTTTACTTTTTCTTGTGGGCCAAATATTTGACCATGTAACAAGATCCCATACCTCAGGCCATGTGTTATTCCACTCAGCATGAGAGGGTGTCCATACGTACATACAGACCTCACCTAAGGATGAGCCACTGAGGGGTAATGTATCTAGCCCTCTCCATAATGACCACACTAAACATAACACAGCCCTTTGCCAAAATAATCACCTCCATGTTAGGCAGGCTCTCATGCTCTGTGCAAGTCATTAGGCCTAACTTATGTGACAGAACTGTACACCAAAATGGGAATTATATAGCAATTCAATGGGGCAAGGATGAATGTTCTGCCCAGTAACTGCCTCCTTATATGAAAGTTTTCCTGCAGTTATTATTTCTCTCCCTCCTGGTTACCGGTGCTCTCTTACCTCTATTCAGCCTTACTTTGTGCCCTTTCCTAAGAGTCTATGAAGACGCCCCCCTCCCCACAGACTTCAGGATTCATTGCTCCCCCCTTTGAGATCTGGCCCAGGGAGGCTTGGGACAGCTCGTGTGAGAGGACCCGTTTTCTTTTTCCCCTTCGTTTCTCATTCTGGTCTTTCCAGAGACAGCCGAACAACCATAAATAGACCAAATCCTTGCAAGGGAGGAAAAATAAAGAAGAAAGGCAGGCAAGCAAGATGATGACGTGAAGTTATGCAGCACAACTGGGAAGCTGACAAAGAGGCAAGTTATGTGGCCTTCCGCACGGCCGGCTCCCCGCACTGTGCACACAGCGCCCTGCCTTCGGCTTTGAAACGACCAAGGAGGAGACCCGGCATCTGCAGCGAGCCAGGCTGAGCCTCTCGGATGCCAGGGGACACCGGCACCACTGTGCCCACTAACAGGCCATC
The DNA here is from genome assembly GCF_036417845.1 of Apteryx mantelli. Classification (NCBI taxonomy): domain Eukaryota; kingdom Metazoa; phylum Chordata; class Aves; order Apterygiformes; family Apterygidae; genus Apteryx; species Apteryx mantelli. Next base: position 15,949,632 of record NC_089979.1, on the reverse strand, counting down.
CTGGGGTTTCCTCCTCTTGCAGCCACAGGCATGTTTCACCACCGTCCGGCTGGCTGCTGCTATTTATTCCCAGATTTTTCTAAAAATGTGTCTTGACCTAGAAGCCCAGACCATTGCCAGCCTCCTCCTTTAATAAAAGTAACAACAACAGCAAGGTATTGAAAATCATGAGACATTTAGAAATATACAGACTCCTTTATGGGTGAAATAATCTAATAGACAAGCTGTTGTTAATTTACAGCCTCAATTTTCAGACACACTTCTTGAGTCAAAAGTACTTCCTGTTCTATAATTCCTATAGGGACACAGGTGGCCCAAATTGCAGTATACATCTACTGTACATTAAAATGTATTTCAGTCTTAGCTTAAACATTTCTGAAATCTCAAGTTTATGTCTAGACTATTTTAATCAGCTAGATGTCATAATAAGCCATATGTTGGTCTTGATAGGTTACATACACCAGCCCTGCTCATAAAGTATCAAAAGGTGTTTTTAAAAAGGAGTCTGTGTTTGTTTTACCAGGAAAACGGTGCTTTTAGTCAATCGTATCAAACCCACTGGCAAAGCGCACGGGCTCTGACGTAACTACTGGGAAAGCGGGAGGCCGGGGCGCGGGAACAGAGACGGCTCAGTCTGCACCACGGCTCCGCGTCAGGTGTGCGCTGGCCGGGAGCCGTCCCCTGCCGCTGCTCCTCCTGCTGGGGGAGACCCCCTCGCCCTGGCAGCATCCGCGGGGACGGCCGCCTGCGCGCTCCGCTACCTGCCTCTCATTGCTGTACTTTACCGGGCTGGAGCAGATGGCTATTTGCTGCTGCAAGCCTATATACGAGAGTGAAAGACTTGGCCTCTCTGCTTCTTTGGTGCCCTTCACCCCTAAATTGCTCGGGCCTTAGCTGAACAGGAGTGGGCTTGGCGGGGGAGAGCAGCAGGGACAGATTCTTTCAATGACATCAGAAAAAGAGGGCTTTTACCAAAAAAGCTCTGCCTTTACCAAATCAAATTAATTAAGCATAGCAGCGCAAAATTAATCATGTCTTTACTTTGCTAGTATTAAGTAGCAAAAATCAAAATCTCTTTCCTGAGCATTGTTAATGCGCGAGCCAAAATGTCCAGTTTGGGAAATGACCCGTGACCTGCGAGCCCTGGGTCTTGGCTGGGAGGCTGTCTCGTGCCAGGAGGACGGTCCCCCACCACGTAGGCATGACGGGAAACCTCTGTTTGCTTTGAGCTGCAGAGGGCCTATGGCACACAGACACGTAGCTTGGACGGCATCCAGCAGCAAGCAGGGATATACATGAACACAAATTCATCACACTGTCGTACAAGATTATTTCCTTATGCAAAGCTGGCTCCCTTCTGTACGCAGAATTTCTCCCCTCCCTCCGGCCTGGCTCCTTCCCCCTCTGCTTCCAGCCACTGCCACAAGGAGGTCTTGCAGCCCCTCCAAGGGCACCCTGACACCAGAAGGACTTGGCTATGTCTGGCCTTGCTTCCCCATGGCTGTCCCTCTCATCCCATCCTCCTCATCGCCCCAGTTAAGAATACTTTTTACCTGAAAAGTCACATGTGCCCTAGAAGCAATACGTGCATGTGGTCCAGGGGAGGAAATCCAGGAGTCTTACAGCCAGGCACTTGCCTCTGGAAGTTCCCAAGGGGCTCAAAGTACATATAGAAGGGCTGCAAGAGTATTTTAATTATAGACTTTCCTTGGAGAGGAAAAAAAGAAAAAAATACTGTTTAAAAAATTGTTTGCCCATTCAGTGCACAGGGATCACCAGAGCAACACCTGAATTGTGACTAAAGGTAGGGTATCTTTCTGGTTATCCCACCCTAACTCCATGGGCTTTGGATGAGCAATTTGGGATATTAGCTAGAGTAACAAGCAAACTGTACCTGATACCCCACAATTATTTGGATCTTGGGTAATTTAACCAGTCATTTCCTACACACATTTATTCTTCCTCTTTTTAACAGGCTTCTAGGGCAGAGGACTAAAGAAAAGCTGTCAAGCTCTCATTCTGCAAAGAAAGTATACTGCCTGTACAAAGAGTGCAAAATACATTTCAGGGGGTGAAATCACAGAATCACAGAATCACAGAATCGCTGAGGTTGGAAGGGACCTCTGCAGATCATCTAGTCCAACCCCCCTGCTCAAGCAGGGTCACCTAGAGCACATTGCACAGGATTGCATCCAGGCGCGTTTTGAATATCTCCAGAGAAGGAGACTCCACAACCTCTCGGGGCAACCTGTTCCAGTGCTCTGTCACCCTCACGGTGAAAAAGTTTTTCCTCATGTTCAGATGGAACTGTCTGTGTTTCAGTTTGTGCCCGTTGCCTCGCGTCCTGTCGCTGGGCACCACTGAAAAGAGTCTGGTCCCATCCTCTCAACACCCTCCCTTCAGATATTTGTACACGTTGATAAGATCCCCTCTCAGCCTTCTCTTCTCCAGGCTAAACAGGCCCAGCTCGCTCAGCCTTTCCTCATAGGAGAGATGCTCCAGTCCCCTAATCATCTTTGTGGCCCTTCGCTGGACTTGCTCCAGTAGTGCCACATCCCTCTTGTACTGGGGAGCCCAGAACTGGACGCAGTACTCCAGATGTGGCCTCAGCAGGGCTGAGTAGAGGGGGAGAATCACCTCCCTTGACCTGCTGGCAACACTCTTCCTGATGCACCCCAGGATACCATTGGCCTTCTTGGCCACAAGGGCACATTGCTGCCTCATGCTTAACTTGGTGTCCACCAGCACTCCCAGGTCCTTCTCCGCAGAGCTGCTTTCCAGCAGGTCAACCCCCAACCTGTCCTGGTGCATGGGGTTATTCCTCCCCAGGTGCAGGACCCTGCACTTGCCTTTGTTGAACTTCTTGAGGTTCCTCTCCGCCCACCTCTCCAGCCTGTCCAGGTCCCTCTGAATGGCAGCACAGCCCTCTGGTGTATCCGCCACTCCTCCCAGTTTTGTATCATCAGCAAACTTGCTGAGGGTGCACTCTGTGCCTTCATCCAGGTCATTGATGAAGAAGTTGAACAAGACTGGACCCAGTACTGACCCCTGGGGGACACCGCTAGCTACAGGCCTCCAACTAGACTCTGTGCCACTGATCACAACTCTCTGAGCTCTGCCATTCAGCCAGTTCTCAATCCACCTCACTGTCCACTCATCTAGCCCACACTTCCTGAGCTCGTCTATGAGGGTGTTATGGGAGAGAGTGTCGAAAGCCTTGCTGAAGTCAAGGGAGACAACATCCACTGCTCTCCCCTCATCTACCCAGCCAGTCATTCCATCATAGGAGGCTGTCAGATTAGTTAGGCATGATTTCCCCTTGGTGAAGCCATGCTGACTACTCCTGATCACCTTCTTGTCCTCCACATGCTTGGAGATGGCCTCCAGGATGAGCTGCTCCATCACCTTTCCAGGGATGCAGGTGAGGCTGACTGGCCTGTAGTTCCCTGGGTCCTCCTTCTTGCCCTTTTTGAAGACTGGGGTGACACTGGCTTTCTTCCAGTCCTCAGGCACCTCTGCTGTCCTCCATGACCTTTCAAAGATGATGGAGAGTGGCTTAGCAATAATGTCCGCCAGCTCCCTCAGCACTCGTGCTCACGAAGAAGCACAGCCTGTCCATGATATCAGGTAAGAATGTGGGCTTTTTTAAAAATATACTTTACTGTCACTGTCTTCATCACAAAACATAAATCTTTACATGAGTCTTTTTTTCAGGATCCCCCTGTTTGCCAGCAGTAAACATCTGAGAGCTGTTTTTATTTCCACAGCAGTTTATTGCTGTGCAAATACCATAATTTTTGGTCTCTACAAACAGAGAGATCCTCATCCACCCAGTTTGTTACTATACTTGCTGGACAGAGGGATGTAGTAAAAGTCATGATTCCTCTGGATGCCCAAAGTGGAATTACAGTTTTTAACTGTCTCCCAGCATATGCAGGGTTATGGCTACTCTCCCTAAACCTGGCTAATCAATTTGAACTCCAGTCTGAAAACCTGACTCACTCTCTCCCTCCCATGTTGATCATCTGCAGACAGCAGAGGAAGCAATAGCCTCTCAGTTACTAAGAGCTACATCCTCAGCCAACAGAAACTGATATGGCTTCATTGAAGGTGCTATGCTGAAGAGACGCACCATCTGGACAGCCTTGGTCCCAAAATGATGATTGATCTATGTTCATGAGCTGCAGTTGGTCATTTCCCTGTAAAGACTGTCTCCTTGTTTCTCATTCTTGTCTCCCAGTTTCAGTCCCACAAATCCATTGCTTGGTATCACTGCAGCATAGCCTGGCCCCGGACCTTCCCTAATGTCTGAGTTTGCCTGGCCATGAAGAATGGCGCTTATGAGCTTCCTCTGCACGTAAGACTGGAGGAAAGGGTAACAGTCAAACTAGACTTAGGTGGATTATCAGGCTATTATCGGTAAAGATGAGTCGGTTCCTGTAAGAGATGGCACACAAGGAAATGCCGTAATTTTGTAATCCTGGATGACTTTGATTTCCTAATCTGTGTGAGCAGGTACCAAGAAAGGAAAACAGGAGGTAACTAATTAGTTGGAAAGAGAAAGCAGTATCAACTGAATCACTTTTCTCAAATGCATTGGTTCAGCTGGGCTGGTGACATCCAATTCTCTGTAGAAGCAAATGGTGATGTGAGATCTAGGGTAAGAAAAAGGGATATTTATCAAAATGGCATAATTTCATCCATAAATGGAGGGCAAATTCTGTTGTTATTTCAGTGCGTACGAGTTGTGCCATTGCAATCACTAGGACTGTGTGTGAGTTTTCATCCCATTCTCACTGCCAGTGCTCCTTTTCTCTTAAACAGTTCACTGTGACACTAAGGTGAAGACTGGTCCAGGTGGGATCAAATCCACTTAATTAAGGCTCCTCAGATGCTTAATGCAGCAATCCTAATTCAAAGCTAAGTTCCTTATATATTCTGTATGGAAATGAAGTGCTTTCAAAGACCTCCAAAGGGTGAATCCTGGCTATATCCATAATGGGAGGCAAGGAAGAGCTTCCAGGTCCCAGGTCCAGATACATATCTCAACCACAACCTTTTCCTTCTGTGGGAAGAAAATCCAGATATGTATGCTGGAAGAGAGCTGCAGTGTCCCCTCTCATCTATCTGAAGGGAAAACCAGGGCTGTGAAACACCTGCTGTATCTGCCTAAATTCTACTGTATGGGGAAATCAGACCCCAGGAGACCTGGATGCTACCATTAATACATCCTTCTTTCCTGTTACTTAGATGCAACACCTGGCTTCCAGATAAAGGGAGCTGGGCACAGTCATCACATGGAAGATCAAACTTGTATCATTACCTGGTCATCACCACCATTGTGCACCTTCACAAGCAAAGGACACCTCTCAGGATGCAATCCTATGATTATAATGAGACATCTTCATCTAAACATTTTAATGCACTTTCTTGACAAAAAACATTTTCATAAATAGACACATTTCATGTAGCATTGAAATGCTCTACATGTATTTTTCTCAGATCAAATTCTTCTGTAAAGTATTCCCATTTTAATCTACTTCTCATTAAAAGTTTTTCTAAAGTATCTTTGCTTTCATTTTTAAGAGTCTTTTGAGATTTCCTTTTTTAAACTTCCAACAAAGATGATATTTTTAACAAGCTGTAATTATAAAACACAATACCTGATAGCTTCCCAGACAGATGGATCACAAGAGAGTGTAATTGGAGGTGGGTAGGAAATTACACCCCTACCATTCACAGATGCCTCTGTTCCTTATACAGAGACAAGTCTTCTGATCCTTGAGAGCTCTTTAATCTAACAAGCACACAGGGAAGAAAATATCGTGCTTACTTCTACGCTGAATGTTGTTGACTACAACTCTGTCAATCAGCGCAACCTGTTTCAATTAGGTTTTAGATGGCAGATTTTGTCAAATCACTATGTGTTAGAATAAAGTTGCTATTAGAACAAGTTGCTAAATGGTGTGATGCATTTTCCATTATTTATCCAGTCCTGACTTAAAGTCTCTATCTTTCTAAAATATGTGCTGCAGTTTCACCATAAATTGTTATGGTGGGAGCAGTTTTCATGATACAAAATCTATGGCCTGTGCAATACTAATCAAAACAGTAGTAAATATTGCAGAAAAAAGCCTCAGCCCCTTGTTCAGAAGCAACCTGGGAACATGAACTGCAACCATTTTGCAGTAAGTTTTATGTTCCTAAGTATCAAGGAAGGACACAAGACTGCTAAGTCCCTTAGGCATTTCTGAACATGTCTAAGTCACGGCTTTCCCAGTGGTATTCTCTAGCATTTCTGGATAATTTCTTGTCTCAGAAATAACCTGTTAAGTTATATGATTAAAGGACCATCCCCCCACACCCATGGAGCCCCGCGGCCCAGGGGCAGGCGGGGGAGCCCAATTACCCCATCAGAGCCATCAGCCCCTGTGCAGCCCCCAGGGATGTCCCAGGAGAGCCCCAGCCCCATGGGCTGGGGGGATACCCATCCTCATGGCCAGCAGAGAGGATCTCCAGGGCCCTCGCAGGCTGGGGTACTGCTGGGGCGTGGGGCTTGTTATGGGATACAGGGGAAGAACGTCCTGGAGTTGTGCAAGACTTATTATGGGATGTCTAGAAGAAGGACCGAAGGTGGGGAAAGGGAGGCATCAAGGCGGATTGGGGAGGAACAAGAGTGGGAAAACAGTTGGATAAGGAAATAAAAGGGTACGATCATGCATAAACAAGCTGCAGGTCCATATGCTTTTCTGGCCATGCCCTGCACCTGGTCAACACAGTCTATCCTGTCCTGTGCATGTGTGTGTGGAGGTCTGAGCACAGCAACTGGAGTGGGACCTCAGGTCACAGGGCCATGTGTCTGCAGTGCCAGCAACTGGAGAGAACGGAGCGCATGCATATTTTGTGGGTATGTCAGTGTGTGATCACTAGCAAACATCAAGTAAGACTAGCTGCAAAATAAGGCAAGTGGCTTGTCAGACAGGTATGGAAGTGGCCATAAGTCTGAGCTAGATATTGGGGAGACCAGGTGTGTGGGCTGGCTATGGGAGGTGACAAGAGTTCCCAGAGACTGTGGGATTTGGGGGTCAACCAAGAGACCTGTTTGCACGTGTGTGTCTGTGCAAGAGGCAACTGGAGATGAGAGGATCATGGGGCCAACTACTGGATAGACTGAGTGTCCAAGACCAGCTAATGGAGGGATCCACATCGTATGTATGTATATGTTTCCCACCAACAGACCTTCACCCTGAACTGCCAGAGAGGAGGGCAGGATTAGGCTGTTCATGCCATATGTGTTTGCTTGAGTCTGTTATTTGCATGGCCAGCCAAGGACATCATGCATATGCCATGTGTGTGTGCACACGTGCCTTTTGGGCGTGCATGCTCAGCTTCTCTATTGGCTGGACCTGGGGACATGCACTGCAGCAGCCTCACCTCTACTGGGCTACTAGATTTAGCAGCTCGTAATATAACCCTTGTGGATAATTTTAGGCAGAGTTTGAAATTAAGTGTTCACTATTCTTACATGAATTGCCAACATCAGATGGAAATGAAACACAAGTTCTGATGGCCATTAGTATAGGAACCATAGGGAAAGTAAATAACAATAAGAGATCCTCACAAACATAGCCACAGTATCTCCACTCCCTGCACAGTGCTGAGCTCTTCTAGCAGTGAGATAGACAGACAAGGCATGGGAAATGACGGCACCAAAAAGCAGTGAAGGGGACATCCTGGGAGGTCTGAAGGCTGTCAGCTCTGTTAGCGCAGGGGACAATTAGATCGATGTAAGGCATATTTGTAAAAGTGCTCTGACCAAGGAGATCAGCCTTCCAAGGGTCTGGCGCACTCCCAAGTCTCTGATACCCGGTGACCCAGAACAGAAGCAATCAGGGAGGCATGCAGCACAGCCGGCAAATCAGAAATGTGTACAGAAAAAAAAACAACCAAACCCAGAGCGGATCTAATGGTGGTGTTTATCCTGATCTCTCTCTTCACCAACAGCAAACATGCTCAAGCAGAAGCGTTTATAAAAATATCATTCACCAAATTAGAAGACAAGGGGGAGGAGGAGGAACAGAGGGTGTATTGACAACGTCAGTATGAAAGACAGACGCGTACAGCTCTGCCAAACCCAATCAGGAATCAGGCCAGACAATCTTTATTTGTTGGGTTAGTTGGTCGGTTGACTTGTTTGTTTGTCTTAATAATAATACCTTGTGGGGTTTTTCTTGTTCACCTTTTGGGTTTTGAGCCTTGAGATTCTTCTGTACTCACAGAAAATGATGCTTTAAGAAAATAATCAGCATCAGGATCCATGCAAGAAAATCACTGAACCACCGCTTTTCCAAGCCGTTAAGGTGACTACAATAGAGTTGACATTCATATAGGGCAGGTGAGGAAATTTCTCCTCCCCATGCTTTTCTTTTTGCCAAAAAAGGTCCTAGTTGCTCAGCTATGAGGGCAGACTTGGTTTTCCTTAGCTGTGGAACAGGCAGGATATGAAGAGAGCATAAAGGTCTAACTTCTGTCTGCACCAGCGTTGCTGTGAGCCATATACTTGGCAGAGCAAAAGGGAGTTGTTCTTAGTGCAGATTTGCTGTTACTATAATCTGGAATGGGCCATTAAGTGCCTTCGGCAAAATATCAGTATCCCTCTATTTCAAGGAGTGTGTGTACACACTGAAAGTATATAAAACAGAACTGACATCCAAAGAGGCAGAAAAAATTAAAAGAAAATGAAAAGAATGCTATTTATGACTGGAAAAAAAAATCACTTTAAGATTAGGAACAAGCAAAAGACAGCCAGAGAACTATATAATCCTGTCTTTTCCAGTGCTTTGAAACAGCAACAAAAAAAGCCATGACATCAGTATTTAAAATGCAGCACATGCCCAAATGTTTTTACAGTGGCTGTTCACAAGCAGGGTTAAGCTCTGTTGCAGAGTAGCCAGATTTATCACTTTAGTCAGTTACCCACAAAACAAGATGTATTTACCTAAAAGATCAAGAATTACAAGCTATCAATAAGTCACATTCAGAAAAAAAAACGGCCTGACCAAAGACACTGAGAGCCTGGCTGTTAACTAGTAACCTGTCACTAATTAGCCTTTTCACGCATAAGAATCGATTTACCTTTCCATTGGCATTTCAGGAGTTTCCTGCCCCTCCACCTCTCCTGAGCTCCGTTCCCCGTGTTTGCTCAGACATGCACACACACACTGGTGGATTTGGCGTCAGAGAGGAGAGGAGCTGCTGGACCAGGAGCCCGCCGAGGCTGTGGTCACCAGGACGCAGCCTGCAGCCACCCGCCGCGGAGGGCTGCTCCCCCCGGAGCCATCGGCTGTGCCTTAAACACAGGTAGGCGATGCCTTTCTAAGGGAAGCCCAGCTTTCCCTTAACGTGTGCCCACGGCGTGTTGCAAGAAGTAATGCCAGTCCCATGGCAGTGAGGTAGACCTCCCTGCTGCACCATGTGCCTGGTGCGCTGCTGCCCATCAGGACCTCCAACACGGTGGTGACTTCTGCTCAAGGGAAGAATGGATTTTTGTCCCCATGTCGTCAGCTCAAGCTAGCAACCAGCAAATATTGCTCACTGAGTCAAACAGGTGAAGAGGCTTACTGATTTGATGTAACAGAAGCAAATGTCACTGGAAAGGACCACCACCACTGAGGGCACAGGGCGGCAGCAGCACGTGCAGCTGTGCGGCAGGGCAGAGCAACACCCGCAGGCTTGCCACTCGGTTGCAATTGTTTAATCCTTCCTCACCAAGGACTTGGAGTTTACTGTGGTACAGCGAGCTCAGTAAACCCCAGCTACACCGAGACGGCCTTAAACTCCAGCTCCCGTGAAACTTCTTTTTAATTTTCGGAGAGCTTAAAAAGAGCATTCATCTTCCAGTTTCCTGCTTGCAGTCACTTTGAAGCAGACCCTTATTATTTAAATGTGATGGGTTTTTTGAATGTCAAATTAAAAAATCCTTCATTTAATACAGAAAAAATATAACAGATGCTGGAAGGATTCAAATGTTTCACCTGAAATGGCAAACGCACATATTAGATTAAAACCTTGGATACCATGCCTGAACTAATTTAGGTCATTATAAATAAATAATTGCTGATTTTAAGTCTAGGAAACTATTCAGCAAGATTGGATAACTGCAAAACAAGGCATGTAAGAGGAGATAGGAACACAGATTCTACTTCAGTCACATCTGTATCAACATACTCGAGACAGAGGCGATTACTTGAGGAAGCAGTAACAGCACATAAATCCTTCATCTCTAATGCCTCTGGTGCAGCCTAAGTCAGTAAGCAGCAACCATTGAGCTCAGCATTGCTCTGCAGGGCCCAACAGGCAACCAGCAAGCCATAAGGTGCCAGAAGGTGGTCTGTGAACTGATTGCAGAAAAATAATTAAGAAACTAAACCAAAACACACACACAGGCCATCCCACGCAGTTGGCAGGCATTTATTCCAGCGCCTGCCCACAGGCACAGTCAGTTCCTGGCTGCCTGCGCTCAGATCAAAAAGGCTTGCTGGCCCTTTGATTTTAAAAGATTGAGAAACACTCATTTAGCTGCTGTGAAAGAGGACAGAGCTGTCGCTTCGGCTCCCGAAGCCTGCTCCTCCCGCCCTGCCACTGGGAACCGGCCGCCTCTTCCCCTTGTCTTTCTAGCAAGCCCAAACTAAGCAGGATTTTCCCTGGCTGGCAGCAGAAACAGGGTCAAGCTGCAAAATCAAAGTCAAACTTCCCCAAAACGCGTTGGTCAGGACCTGGCCCCCACGCGGCTCTGGGGACAACGGTGCCCCTCCATGGTCACCCTCCAGCAAAGCCACCCTCCGCTGGCGTTAACCTGCTCACACCGGCGGAAACGCGGCAGCACTCCCAGGTACATGAAGCGCGGCCGGGCGACAGCCGGAGACGAGCCAGGGAGACAGTGCGAGGCCGGTTGGGGGAATGAAGGGTGAAAGGACCACGTGATTTGTAAAGCTGGCATCCCAACGTTGCCAAACAAAAACAGGTATTAAGAAATAACATCTAAACAATATTTTAAAATATTACAAAAAACTCTGGTTTTCAAATGAACACTTAGCTCTGCAGAAATATTTCACTATAAGGTTTCTAAAATATGGACATGATCTGCTGTAAACTATTGGGTATGGGTGTTTGGCTGATTGATGTATTTTATTAGTGAATTAGATTATTTGCTTCAAGTTGTCTTCCAGGCTGCAGTGAGAGTGTGACAGTGTTGGTCCTCCCCAGTAAAGAAGCCAGAATCTTATAATGGCCCGGATGGAAGAAGAATAGCTCAGAAATTCTTTTAAAATGCCCGTTTATTTAAAGAAAAGATGTAGGGGGGGTTCCATCATACTTTTGTGTGCAGAACGAGGAGTAGTAGGTAAGTAAGTTCCTTGTTTCTCCTTGTTTAGGGGTAGCATCAAAAATTGCCTGACAGTTTTTCTAAGAGCCAAGAAAGTCAGCTAGTAATCATATGGGGTTGTGTGGCCAAAGGTACATAAACTCACTTCACATGGGACCCACAGTAGATCAGATTGCATTGGGTGGAATGAAATAAAAAAATCCCAGAAGTCTAGTTTATTTGGAAAGGTACCAAACCTGTCTCACTATACCAACCTGGCACATCATATGTAAGAAAGTGACTATTTCCTACTACAGTATATGGGGTGTTTTATAGAAGTCAAAAAATCAGAATGGCCTTAGTTTGACATCGTAAACACAGTATGCTGTAATGTCATTGAGAGACTACTTGTTAACCTACTTGTCCTGAGACTAAACACTGAAATTGAGCGCACAGTCCTACCTACAGTTTCCCTCTGAGCATGGTCATGCCAGAAAAATCTCATTGCTGTACAACTGGGAAATAATTACAATAGTTACATAATAGTAGAAACCACTTCAGTTTAATTCACTGCTATTATTTACATCTGCCCAGAGAGCTTGCAGTGCTGGAAAGTGCCTGTTTGAAAATGGCACCTTCTTATTCAGCAAATCTTCTCCTTATCTGCACCTGCAACAGTGGGAGCAGTGGGAGCCCTACTCCCCGCAGCGTTGCACACCACCTTCCTGGTGCCCACTGACGACCTACTGCAGCTGGACAGGAGGTCAAAAAGAGGTCCGCAACAAGGCTGCTCTGCAGTGTGGATTCGCATATCTGACACCATCCGAGGGGTTTTGTTGTGTTTTTTTTTCTACTCAAGACCAGGCTGGTGATGACAACTTTGTAGGTAAAAGGTTTGCAAAGGATTAATGGGTGTCTTTACATAGCCTATGCAATTTTAGCTACTGATGATAATGAATAGCAACCATCTGCTGTGCCTAGGGTGTATTTGTAAGCTTGGCAACATGGTAGGAGAACATCTTTTGATAAGTGCATGCTTTCTGTCATATGATTGAAGCCCGTGAGCCCAAAGTCACAAACTTCAATTGTTAGAATTACTCCATCCTTGATATATTAATATATTTAGCAAGATTAGATTACCCTTCCTGACAGGTTGCATCATGAATTGGGGCTAGTGCATCATTCTTGCTGAATTAGATACATTGTCTTCAGTATAATTTATAGATCACAGATAGCCTGGAGGAAGGGATTATTTCACTTTCAAGAATAAGGAACAATGATATTAAAAGGTGTTGAAGACAAAAAGCTACTGTGATTTTATGCAAATCAATTTTTTATTTAAACCAGTATTTCTTAGAATAGATCATTTTCTCATAGATTTGCTTGTGAACTCCAGAAGAAGAAAAAATGAAGGAAGAAAAAACACCAAAAAGTTTTTTCTGAAACATTAGATATATAAAAGTATTTAAAAAAAAAAAAAAAAGGAGGAGAGGAGCTAATTTGACACCTCCTTTTGAGAACATTAGATAAAGGAAATAAAAAGATCTCGTATTGGTTATAAAGAGCAGGATGGGGCAGAAAAATGATGGCTTTGCCCTTAATGCAAGATTCCTAGCCTTTTAGAGCTACAAGAACTAAAGCAAAACGATGGTAGTCAGATCCGATGACACTTGCTCCAACTCCAGAAACTAATCACCAAATGTCCATATGTGTGCAGATAGCAAAGAATTAAGAAAGCAGTAAGAAACCAGCACTCTGGAAACCTGACACCCACAGATCCATGGGCCCAAATGGGATGCACCCACGAGTGCTGAGGGAGCTGGCGGACGTTATTGCTAAGCCACTCTCCATCATCTTTGAAAGGTCATGGAGAACAGGAGAGGTGCCTGAGGACTGGAAGAAAGCCAATATCACCCCAGTCTTCAAAAAGGGCAAGAAGGAGGACCCAGGCAACTACAGGCCAGTCAGCCTCACCTCCATCCCTGGAAAGGTGATGGAGCAGCTCATCCTGGAGGCCATCTCCAAGCATGTGGAGGACAAGAAGGTGATCAGGAGTAGTCAGCATGGCTTTACCAAGGGGAAATCATGCTTAACCAATCTGACAGCCTTCTATGATGGAATGACTGGCTGGGTAGATGAGGGGAGAGCAGTGGATGTTGTCTCCCTTGACTTCAGCAAGGCTTTTGACACTCTCTCCCATAACATCCTCATAGACAAGCTCAGGAAGTGTGGGCTAGATGAGTGGACAGTGAGGTGGATTGAGAACTGGCTGAATGGCAGAGCTCAGAGAGTTGTGATCAGTGGCACAGAGTCTAGTTGGAGGCCTGTAGCTAGCGGTGTCCCCCAGGGGTCAGGACTGGGTCCAGTCTTGTTCAACTTCTTCATCAATGACCTGGATGAAGGCACAGAGTGCACCCTCAGCAAGTTTGCTGATGATACAAAACTGGGAGGAGTGGCCGATACACCAGAGGGCTGTGCTGCCATTCAGAGGGACCTGGACAGGCTGGAGAGGTGGGCAGAGAGGAACCTCAAGAAGTTCAACAAAGGCAAGTGCAGGGTCCTGCACCTGGGGAGGAATAACCCCATGCAGCAGTACAGGTTGGGGGCTGACCTGCTGGAAAGCAGCTCTGCGGAGAAGGACCTGGGAGTGCTGGTGGACACCAAGTTAAGCATGAGGCAGCAATGTGCCCTTGTGGCCAAGAAGGCCAATGGTATCCTGGGGTGCATCAGGAAGAGTGTTGCCAGCAGGTCGAGGGAGGTGATTCTCCCCCTCTACTCAGCCCTGGTGAGGCCACGTCTGGAGTACTGCGTCCAGTTCTGGGCTCCCCAGTACAAGAGGGATGTGGCACTACTGGAGCAAGTCCAGCGAAGGGCTACAAAGATGATTAGGGGACTGGAGCATCTCTCTTATGAGGAAAGACTGAGAGAGCTGGGCCTGTTTAGCCTGGAGAAGAGAAGGCTGAGAGGGGATCTTATCAACGTGTACAAGTATCTGAAGGGAGGGTGTCGAGAGGATGGGACCAGACTCTTTTCAGTGGTGCCCAGCAACAGGACGCGAGGCAATGGGCACCAGCTGAAACAGACAGTTCCATCTGAATATGAGAAAAAACTTCTTCACTGTGAGGGTGACAGAGCACTGGAACAGGTTGCCCAGAGAGGTTGTGGAGTCTCCTTCTCTGGAGATATTCAAAACCTGCCTGGACACGATCCTGTGCAACGTGCTCTAGGTGACCCTGCTTGAGCAGGGGGGTTGGACTAGATGATCTGCAGAGGTCCCTTCCAACCTCAACCATTCTGTGATTCTGTGATGTCCAGCTGACTTCCTAAGCAGCACAGGTCCCAAACCTAGTAATTTTTGCCCACAGCTCTTGTACACATAGCTTTCAAAATAACTTTCTGTAGCAGCATCCAAGCGAGGACAAATCCATCATGACTGCAAGAGATTTTATCCAACAGTTAATGGTTAATAGGTCTATGTAAGGAAGGCGGCTTTATTTGCAAAAGTGATTCAGGCAATGAAGAGTCTGAATTTTACTTAGAGCACTTGATCCTAAAGTCTGAAGGTATTTCCGAAAATGGGAGTCAGACATGAAGATTACACACGTTTTTTTGCCGCGTATGGCTATTAACATGTAGCAATTAACTTGGCCGCATTCTCATTGCTGCTGACTATCCACAGTGAGTATTATTGGGTCTAACAGTTTGCTCTTGTTACCGCATTCCTCAACTGTACCAGATGTCAGCTCCTTCGTTTCAGAAGAGCTGAAAGCTGCTTCCATGAGGGAGAAAGTCCACAGGCCTTTTTAACCTCTCCACCTCTGTCTTGGGTGTTTTCCTTCTCTTGACAAGGAAGGACAGAGCACCAATGAAAAGCAGCTCATCTTCACCCAGGACAAGGTTAAGTTATCTGCTTACCATTAGGTATCATTGAGCTGCTCTAAATTATTTATTCCAGCTTCCTAAGCAGGTGTGTGGCAAATTTCCATAGAGCCTTAATAGGAATCAGATTGCCAGCTTCAAACCCAAACTCTTCATCTGCACCACAGCATGACTGTGAAGTGTTACTGAGCAAGGGCGGGGTAGACAGCTATGTAAAAACAGACCGCACAGTCACAGCTGGAAGAAGTATGTGGGTCTCACTTAATAAAACTTGATAGAAAATATTTGTAGCTGTACAAAAATATCGACAAAGCCGGCAACATGATACACTGTATGTAACCAACACGATTCTTTCACTAGGATGGGCGCATACCACACCTGGAAGCTTGATTATCAGTGGAGACTTGATTTGCAGAGCATGCATGCATGCTGATGCAGAGCACCTGTTGGTAACACACAACTGAGGAAAGCACAGTTCAGCGAGGAGACTCGTCGCATGCAAAGTCAGTCTGTTCACATTTCCAGGTGGAAATTCAGAGTACATGTCCAGATAAAGAGATGGGTCTCATCTATACATAAAGGGAATATAAAAGATATACATGAACAAGGACAGACTAGCTGGAACCCTAATGTGACCTTCTTGGAGTTGCCAGAGGCTATATTCATCTGACTAACTGGGTCTGTCTGCTTCTGAACAAGTAACCTCAGCCTCTTTTATAGTCAGTGGAGCACAGGGCACAAACATTTAGTCCTAAAGTAGATACCTACACTCAGTTCCCTGAACATAACACACCTCACTGAGAGGCACTGAGATGATTAGGTCCAACATTTGCAGCAAAAGCCAGTTGAGATGAATCACACCGTAGGTGTCTTGAGTGATACGTGAAAATCCTTTTCAGGTGGTTCATTTCTCTAGGCAAAATCCAGCTTGTGAAACCTCATCAAATAGCTAGCCATGGCCAACAGCCAGCAATCTGGATGTCTCAGAGCTGCGGCATGGCACTCTCGATCTTGGTGGTACCGGTACTGCTAGAGCTGGTCTAGGAGTAGGTGATGGGGTGCTCCCTGGGTGATGGCTCCCAGCAGCACTTCTCCTGCCAAATCCCATCTCTGGAGCAAGGAAAAGTGCCTTCCAACACATGGACCCAGCCGGGCTGTGATGTCTGGAGCCTTGCTGCACTTGGAGGCAGTGGGGATGCTCCCCCTCGGTGCATGTGCCAGGAATCAGCATTTTCTCTCTCACAGGAGGACAGGCTTAACAAGGGTAGCATAATCCAAACTGAAGATTCACCAGAGCCATAAAAAACTGGCCTGTTCCTCATGTCATTTTAGACCTGGTACTAATCTTCCTTTTCTTCAGCATATCTAACTGGGACCCAGGACTCCAGGCTGCTGCTACCATTCAGTCATCCCTCCTTGCACTTGAGATCCTTAGTGAAAAGGGTACACACCACCTCCCTGTGCTGTCACTGCCTAGATGTACAGTCTCCATCAAAAGCCTAAGCATACATGCCTCCCCACACTGGAAACACCTTAGCCAAGTTGATTGCTAAACATTTATCCTACTTGACCCACACCTAGCAAAGTTTCGCGAGGAACTGTATGGTACAAACTGTCTGTGTAGCACAGTACACACCTAAATGCCCTAAAAACCTCATTTTGACAGAGAAGCAAGAGAATGCCTTTATTTATTCACTGTGTCAAACACTATGCAGTCTGACTCAAAATCTAAATTTAGATGTTAAAATAAAACAGCCCAACTTTTACTGCCACTACTACTTTGTGCTGATTTGGTCAAAATAATAAAAAAAAATGCTTTAAAACATCAAAAAACTGCACAGCTCTGGAACAACAAAACATATCAGTGTGGAAGATTAAAAAAAAAAGGTACAAACTGACAGTGTCTGATTTTGTTTCTTTTAATAGATAAATGTCTGTGATTATCACAAAAGGGGTAGAACCAGCAGTTTTACTGAAGAGCCCTTGACTGAAGGGTCCTCACTCTCTCCCTAGGTTTGCCTGAATTGAATGACTGCAAGGCCAGCTCGTCTGCTTGCTTTGCCAGCAGGGCACCAAGGGATGGCTGAGAAATGATGGTCTCAATCATCGAGGGGGAGAGGGAGAGCTATGCCTGGATGCCGGCTGCATTTCTAACACTGTAGTGTGAATGCGTGTCAATGACAGGCATATCTTTATCTCACTGGAGCAAACAAAATCATTCAGTACAGCACCTGAAATCTCAGAGCTGCCTCAGATAAATGAGTCTTTAAATCAACTTAAAACACCACTAAGGTTACTCGCGTGGGTCCAGATGCCTAGCTCCCAGGTGCCCTCAGGTTAAACAGGTACTTGAGGGCAATCTGCATCTTAATTATCCACTTAAATGAAAAAGAAAGCAAAATGAAAATGATAAGAACATGTCAAAGATGCTCCAGTTTGATTACTATTTCAATCCACAGCACAGAGTTCAATACCTGCTGCTGCCTCCTCTGGATTGACCTCCAGTCAAGGTGTTTCAGTTTAATTCTTAGTGGTAGCTAGCATGTCTGAATGTAGTGAGTTGCATGCTGAAAAGTGAAGTGGAAGTTCTGCAGTGCTATTAAAGCTTATTCAAAAAGAGACTCACACACATGGGCTGAAACAGAGACCATTGGACAAAGCAGGGTGGTATCAGGGAGAAACTTTGAGATCAGGGGCTTGGTGAAGGGGCTGGGGTCCAGCATTGCTGACAGATCTCACTGGCAAGGCTGCCTGAATTCTCCAGTTCTCAAGAAGGTGGTGTCTGTGAACTATTACCTTGGAAAAAGTTTCCTATTCCATCAATTTCATTTCCATTTAACATTGTGTCTTTTCAAATCTCCATTTTCTCTCTTCCCAGCTCAGCAGCATTGCCTAGCTGCTTGCTATCAACTGCTCTTCACTCGTTCCAGTCTGCTCGCATTCATGATTTTTCCACCTAGTTTCAGCTTCCCCCATGCTGCACTCTTCCCTGATCAATAATATGACAAATCAACATTTGTGTCTGCCTTTAATGTCTTCCTCACACATGGGCATTCCCGCTTCTAGTCAGCTCATTTGCTAGGGAAGGAAATTAGCTCTGTACTGTTCTCATTCCTCCCCTTCTTTTTCCCCTACCCCAAAACTTTCCTAAATGGCCCACCCCTTTGCTTATCATCTTAACTATCGTCTTCCTACCTCTGCTCTTGAGATTTGCCCTTTTGTTTCCAAGCTTCCTTCTGGAGTCCTCCATGTAACCTCAATCTCTCACTGCTGAAAGCACAACAGTCCTGAAAAAAAGAACAAAATCCAGAAGCAGTTTTCAACCCTTTCATGTTCTGATCTCCAGAAGAGAAGATCAATATTCTTGAGTAACCATTAATCTTGAGGTAACCCCCTTGATAGTTTTCAGGCTTCATTTAATTTCTTTGGTAGACCAGACTTTCTTAAGACAATCTGTGATGGGCACTCAGTTTACTAATTGATGCAGAAAATCTTGGCCAAGAGGTGGCAAAGCTTTTTATGATCAAACTGAACAAAATTACCCTTGCTGAAAAACTAAAATGTTCAAAACCACACCCATTAGAATAAAAAAAATCCTATTTTGTCATCTGCTATATATGATGGGCTAGAAAGGTTTCATTCTTCCCTTATATATCATGCTTTGGGGACAGAAGGGATTCAGGAAGGAAAAGACTACAAGACAGAAAACCATCATCAAGCTCCACAAGTGATGAGGTACCTACTTGAGAGAAGGTTTCTTCTCCTCTGCCACATGCCCCCCCATTGACTGTTTGATTTCGGTATACTTGATCCCTTCAGAAATCACCCTCTTCTATAAAACATCTGACACTCAGGAAACTCATCTCTTTGCCCATTCATTGCTGCCTCTTGCTCCTCAGGAAAGGGAGTTCTCAGTCACCATGTCACCAGCCAGCAGTGGACACATCCCAGAGCAGGCAGTGATGGGGGCTCATACGGTGGCAGCTGTGGGCTGTTAGCGAGAAGGGTTCCTGGCTCACTGCAGCACCCCAGCATGAAGTTTCACCTGCTACATCCTGCAGGAGCCCTCAGCTACCCTTCCCTTTTCCCACTGGGTTAGAGTACCTTTTCCCACCACCTCTTCACTTCAGCCAGCCCCATCCCGCTCCTGGCTTTCTCCTCTTCTTTCTTTCCCCTGCTTTTACGTAGGTGTCTTTTCCAAAAACCCCTGCGTGCCACAGAAGCTCATTCCTCAGTGCGTGCACACCCACCTTCTCCACCGCAAGTCTGACTCCTGCTGCATCCTGCTTCCCCAGGCTCTTGCAGTCCATGACGAAATGCTGAGTACAGCTGGATTTTCAAAAGCAATGGTAAATTGTGCTGAGAAATGGCATGACCTGGCAGCAGTTTCAAGCATTTATAATGTAACACAACAAGGAAATTGGTGAGGCCTGAAAAGAAAAAAATCCTGTCTGTATCAAGGCTCCCAATAATTCTCTGGGGATAGGTCCTGGCCTTTTTTTGACATGCTGAATAACAGAGCTGGAGAAAAGTGCGAGCAGTCATCTCAGGGCACATAGGAGGCAGTTATGATCTGGAGTTGTGAAGACTTCATTCAGAGGAACAAATAAAGCCATGAATCAAAGTTAAAGGTGGCAAAAGGGCTATTACGCATGAAATAAGCAACCATGTCTTTAATGAGATTGTAACCCTAGATTTATTTTCTCACCTCCATACCTAGGACTTCAGGTGCGTAACTCCCCATTAGCACTAATGGGATGTGTACAATTAAAGCCCCACACACCAAGATGAGAATGTTGCTACTAAAACTACTGATGAACAAGCTTCAGAGAGGTTCACCCATTTAGCTCAGCAGAGCGCTCCAAAACAGAGCTGCTCATTTGTAGCTGGATCTGACCACTCTGTAGGGTCATCATTTATGAGCACTTGCTATGAACTCTCTGGAAGATGGATGAGCATGTGGATAACCTGTCTTTTGGGGTCGGATGTTACCCATCCCTGCATGTTTTCTGGGATGCCAGCTCTCTTCTGCAGGCTCATACTCTACAACCACATCCAGTAAATCTCTTCACTTCAATCTGTGCCACCTCTCACTTTCAAACAGAGGAGGAGGCAGACTTCCCACCCCCAAACATATTGAAACCTCTCACCTCCTCTTTACTTTCTGGCATATTGTGTGGAATGAAGCACAGACTGAGCAGACTGGCTCAGCTCGTCAATACGGCAGATTTTTCTGCAATGATCTCTTGCTGAAGGCTGTCTATACCGTACACAGCAGAGCAGCACAAAAGTACTCAAGGTAGAATACCATAGCAGTCCAGTGAGATTAGCAAAGAGCTGAGGTGAGTCACCCCTGCCAAAGCTTCATCCTACTGAACTGTCTTTTGCCCCCAAGCTAGCGCAGGGTTGGCCTATACCCTGACAGCAGCTCTGCTGCTCCTCTCCCTGAGAAAAATCTAGGAACTGAAAAACAAAGTGAAATAGCATTGGAGATACTCTAGCTTTACATGGGGACAAAAAAAATTGCCTATTGTGTACAAAATAGAGAACAAGATATCTCAGCACTTTAGATCTGTAGATGTCTCACCTGCATTTAGCAGTACAGCATATAATACTATGCCATGACTATACGCTAGATAAAACCCTGGGATGATGCTTGTTTACCTGCTGTTTAATACTGGCACCATGAGCAATCACCAGTTGAAAAGGGCAGTAGTTTATATTACTATATTTTTTGGCAAGCAAAGTAGACAATATTTTTGGAATCGCTTTTTTGTCAGTGAATAGTAAAAGCAATTCAAATCTGAATAACGCCACAGCAAATCACGGTGGTGATAGAATTAAGTGCAGAGGCTGGAAGCAGAACTACAATGATAAAACATTAAATACCAATATGACTTTAGCTATTACATTATGCTCTCCCCAAGAGTTGTAATTCTTTAGATATATGAACTATTCAGAAAAATGGAATTGAACTCTTCATCATTTTTTCTATAGTATTAAAAATGTAATTTTACATTAAACATTGTAATATTTATATTCTTAGTACTCACAGATTTTAACAGTACAAAATTCTGATATCATTGCTGAAAAGTCCATGTTCACACAGAATTCAACAGAGTTTTACCATAGGTTTTAGTGGCAATAGGATTAAGCCCAGAAGTCTTAAATCTGATAGACATTAAAGATGGAGA
Source organism: Apteryx mantelli (assembly GCF_036417845.1). Taxonomy (NCBI): domain Eukaryota; kingdom Metazoa; phylum Chordata; class Aves; order Apterygiformes; family Apterygidae; genus Apteryx; species Apteryx mantelli. The sequence goes on along the minus strand of NC_089979.1, from coordinate 15,928,197 downwards.
AAATTTACTGGTTAATCTAATTTAGCTAGCACAAGAACATTCTCTACACAGCCAAGGTTATTAATGGCAGCACAAGTAGCCACATTCATGTGGAGGCTACTTAACATTTTCCATTGTAATACTCAGCTTCAGCATGACTTTGAACAATTCGGGCTAAACATTCCTGATGTTAGCTGTCTGACTAATGCGATCTTTTTTGGGAAGCTTTTGCTCAAGGGATTCAGCTATTTCTAAGATTGAGGTTACAGGGGAAAGAAAAAAAAAGAAAGGCAGAGGGGAAACAAACTACAGCTTCACATGAAAAGCTCTGGTGCTTCCACAAACTAAAACAAGGGTTTGAATTTTCAGCAGAGTGATTATCACAAAGACGACCAAGCAGCAAGGAATGCTGAAAAAGAGCACAGAATATGGGTGGAAAGAAAGTGATGAGTTAATTACAGAACTAAGAGACATAAGAAATTAAAAGGAGGTGCTAGGAAGAGTTTAGGCAGCAACCTTGCCTGGCTGGTGGGGTTACAAGGCTAAGAGCGCTCACACCTACATGTCTTGGCCTCAACACTGCTTTGCTGTATGGCAAGTAGGTAAGAAACCTGTTAACACCCCTCTGCTGTCAGGTCCATCCATATAGTAGGTAACTGCATTGCGCACTTTCTACTCTTTTAGCTCTAGGCGGGGAAAACTGTACTTCCAATACAGCTACCAGATAGAGCCAGCATGGCAGTCGATACAGTTCCACAGGATAAAATCTGCTTTACTAAGCTTTGGAAGTTTGAGCCCTCAAGAGACAGGAAAAACTTGAATCGTCAGTGCAATCTTTATCCAGTTACTCAGCACACAACCTTTTAATGGCATAATCATGTACTATTTTCTCCATGAGATGTAATAATCAGGCAATTATACTTAGATTCTCCAAATGATATCAAGGCCCTGCTGAGCATGGGCTGAATTGAGCCCATTAAGCACTTTATGTGCATATGACAGACACTGTCTTTAAGGAGGTTATACTCTAAAAACACAACAGAGACAGAACTGATAATATGCTTATTGTCATGGAGAACTGAAGTGCAGGGATTAAATGATTTGCTCAGGTCCATAAAATGAATTTGCCATAGAGCACAAAGCTATCCAGATCTCCTGAATCCAGGTTTAGAAATGGGATTCCCTTCTAGACTCATGTCTAGATTGCCAGGCAGCTGCAAAATATGAAGCAGTTGGTATGTTTTGTATCAAGAAGAACTGCCATTCACATAAAAATAATAATTTTTTTATATATATATTATATACCAATATTACTACTTATGACACTCTAGTAACAGGAGTGGCAAATTCACAGCTCCTGTCTGGGTGTCAGCGATGGTGGGAAAACGAGCTTGTGACTAGTAAGCTACAAGATAGGGACAAACTTTTCTCCAGGCTTGGTGGTTTCCTCCTTTGAGACTGCTCAGCCCATAGCCTAAGTCCTATTTCCCCTCCATTAATGAGAAAAGCCCTCCTACTTTATGTAAGAAAAAAACAAAGATTCAGTTGTCCCAAGAAAGGAAGCAGCAACAGCCACCTACGAAGGGGACGACAAATTTCAGGTAAATGCCAGACTAGAACAGCTTTAGTCATTTAAGACAGCTGAAAATGCCATAAATGCACAAAAGAAGTTTCTTCTAATAATATTGTGACCTAATGAAAATTCTTATGACTAAGAAAAATATTCACACTGACAAACATTATAGGATTTGGCTCTTACACTAATGTATGTGATTTGCAGACAGCCACAATCTTGTCACTTTGGGAACGTGTTATTGCTTTAGCTCTTGATTCAGCAGCCCCTTTTCTTCTCATAGACCTCCTTATTTCTCTTCTACAAAGATGTGTACAATTAAAATGTCTGGTTACCCTTTCCAAGTAGAAAATTTTCCTTTCAGAGTGGAGATACATTAAAGATTCACTAAAAGTCTTATGAAAAATCAATCAGTGAACAAAAGAGAGTTTTTCATTTCTAAGTTGTTGGTTCTACTCTAGTCTATGTTATTTACACCATGACGGATTTTGGCAATCCATGTGAACCCAGATCTGTACAGCTTTCATCGGTATTTGTCTGCTTTACACATACACTGTAATAGTCACAGTTGTAGATAATATCAGCATAAGTAAAGAGTTATTTTTAGCTTAGTTTCCTAAAAAAAAAATAGGCTTATGCAGTTTTGCTGTCTCTTAACTCCACTCTAGTAACTTTTAAGCTCATTTGCCTAATTCAGCTAAATTTGAGATACCAATAGGCTCAGATCCTGAGATCATACAACAGACCTGCATGACACATGGCCCAAAAGGGGTTGGGAACATGCACATCTGAAAGCTGTTTCTTTGGCCTGCCAGTAGCTACTCAGCAGACAGATAGCGCTGGACTAGCCCATTCAAAAGAGGGAAGATAAGAAACACTTAGTGGGGAGCTGAAGGTAATGTGGCACTCGTGTAGGAGTCATCATAAAAAACTATTTGTGGTTGAACTAAAAGACCAAAAAGCCACAAGAAAGCAAGGCCATGAATGCTTGTGCTCACATATATAACTGTAGAAAGTGCTCTACCAGAAACAACAAGCTATTATTTTTTTTCTGATTGAAAGCCCAATTGTAGTAGAAACCTCAGAATATGACTTCAGGAGTCATGTTAAAAATGATGAAATTAAATATGACCTTGTAGTCCATGTATACAAGAAAGTAGCATTGTTGAAGCTCATAATTTCTAACTCTTTTGGAAACTATTTTTTTTACAGCTAGTAAAAATGTACTTGCCTAGATGACTACTGAGTTATGTTAAATGTTATAGGAATTAATATGACTGCATTTTTTGCTTATGGTATGTATAAAGAATTTGGTATGGAATTCACACATTTGGTCCAAAGCAGAAACTGCTGAAATGTTACAATCTGTTGTAAGACAGACTAGCCTTGATCATCACATTGCTTATTTCTTGCCCTAAAATATATAAAGTCATCATTAGACTTCACTTTCAGGCATATTTATAATCACAGCTTGAAACAGGCAAGACTACTGCCACTGGTACATTCTGATTATGTAATATGTTTTCCTGTCCTGGATGCAATCTATAAACTAAAAATTAAGTTTACTAATGTTAAGGAAGCCAAGTGAAAGATATGGGAAGAAAGTAAAAAAAAAAAAAAAAAAAAAAAAAATTTTGCAACAAACAAAAACTACATCAAATCTTTAAGTGATTTGTTTTCAAATGTCAGGATATGCAAACATTGGATGTGGGATGAGACTCCTGAATCTTTCAATCAGTTTTCAGCTTTGTAACCTGTTGGGAAGGAGACTCATTCTGTCAGCTTTACTGAGATGTAAAAGTTGAAATCACACACTGGATGAAGAAAATAGCACACATTTTTTCATATAAAACTAAACTGCATTGCTCACATACAGAAAAAATTTTCAGTCAAAAGTTTGACGCATCATACTATATTTAAGGAACATCACTCTCAATAATGCTGACAGATTAATAAATTGATCGTTTAAAACAATGGAAATCCTCATTGCACACATTCTTTTCATCTTACAAGTTTTTGAAGTCTTTAGCTGTGTTTCTGCTAGATAAATGCATTTCTACCCTTCACTGTTTATTTTACTGACACCCTGATGCCTTTTAATATCACTGTAAAACTGATCTGGCTATTTTTCCACATATAAATGTTTGCTTTAATTGAAATAAGGCATTAAATTTTCTTTCACTATGGAGCCTTTTGCCAAAGCTGTTGTTTTTAATGCCATCCTCTACAGCTCTGTACAATTTGCTACTGCTCAGCATATGATGAGTTGTGTCAACAGCAATCTGTTCTGTCAATTAAAAGATCAAAAAATAAAACACAGGCCCAGCTTTGTATAAACCTCCTTCTACTTGTAAAGTCAGTATGAAATCCTTTTGAATCACTCACACTGGACTAGCACCAAGTACCACCAGCACCATTACTTTTCTGAGCAGTGCCAAGGCATTCAGTCCCCTAACAACAGAAGATTGTTGCATGAGAAAGCTTAACCCACAAGCATGCCTGACAACCAATCTACCAAAATTTCCACCATGAATTTGGTGTTCTGCTCACAAAATCTAAAACATATCCTCAACTGCAGACAAGGCTTTCCAGAACAATTCAAGGAAAAGTAAAGCACCTAATGCATAGACATCATTGGATTTAGAGCAGCATTTTCCTCTTGCTTAAAAATTAACAACCTATGGTCAAAATCTGAAGATAAATTAAAAGCAAGTAAAAAAGTGCAAAAGAAGTAAAAAAGCAAGGAAGAAAAAGCACAGGCATGAAAAATCATGAGGGATATATATCTTTCACCACAGAGCTCGCAATCTAGATAAGAAGTTCTATAGAGAGCAATTCAATTTCTCTTACTGCACACATTGCACATATTTAGGCTGGCAACATTATTTGCCTCATCAGCTCCTAATGACTTAACAGAGCACCAAGAGTTCTTGCAGTCCATTCACTATCAAGTGACAACCATTAAGTAGAGCTTGCTTCTTAGAGATGTTTCAGATCATCATCAGTGATCTGCCATATCAGAGATTCCTCGGAAGACAAAAAATCAGGCAAGACCAACCAACAGGAAGATTAACAAATGACTTGATGCTCAGGAATTGACAAGGCATAAAGACCATAAACAAAAAGACTTCAGATGTTCTTTACAAGTGTATTGGTTGCAACTGCCAATCCCATCTGACGTCTTCATTAATCCAGAACAGGACATCTGCAACATCACCCAAGTCTTCTCCACTGTGCATTGTATGGTTGTTTACATCTGCACAAAGAGTGCTATTTTTATTTGACAGTAGCTTACTCTGTTCAATTCTGCACAGAAGTCCAGACTCTGACAAGATGCAGAAGAGTAGAGAGTCAGGTTCTAAAAACCTTGAGTATTTTGGGGGAATATTGTTTGGAACTGAGAAGAAAAAGGACATGACAATGTATGTAGAATAACTGCATAAAGCTGCCCAGGTTTTCTCCAGCTCCTATGAGGCCATTCAGCTGCAGAATACTTACACTCCAGATGGAATTTGGTCCAACTTTGAAAACGCCAAAAGGAGAATGGAATACTGCTTTCTATCTTGATGTAGAGATACAGGCATGCCAAGTACATTTAGATTACATAAAAAGCTCTTTCTCATTTGGTTTCATTTTCATTAAATATTGATGTTAAGGATTAGAGTCTGTAACAATTGTCACAGTTAACCATATCTGAAGAATTACAGATATTCTTTCAGTTCACCCAAGCAGATGGTCCGAAGTTTAGTGTCCTTTTTCTATTGCCTGTCCTGAAGATAACCTCAGGAAAGTCAGTATAACTGGACACATTTCAGATTGTTCGAAAGGCTCAGAGATGAACCTATTCCACTTTGCCTAGAAGCACGCATGGTCCACTGCTGTGACTCCTCAGGGAGAATGTTATCCTCTAACCACAGCAGCAGTAACTTTCTAACCATTTGTAAGTACTTCATTCACCCTACCCAACATTCGTAAAAATGGTATGTTTTGTCTACACGTGAAAAAGGAGTTGGGGTAGAGAATCACACTCTCCTGTAAGTAGATAGTCACGGCAATATGACCAAGCTAGGGCTACAGTTTGGGGAGAGGGCTTCCCACATAGGTTCAAATTATTAGTACAATTAGTGCATTTTACTAGTAGCACTGGAACAGAGGCAGTAAACATCACAGTAAAATTGGAGCTATACCAGTGAAGATCCCAAATATCAAAGATTTAGAAGAAATAATGTTTTCTTCAGCATCGAAACTACAATAACCCACTTTTTTTTTTTTTTACTTCAAACCTCACCTTTGAAAGGTTTTTACAACATTTAGCTTAAAGGACTTGCCATAAGACGTGTGCCAATTAGAACTGGATTCCAAAGTAGCATTTTCTCTTAGAGTGATTATAGTTCCGCACAAATAAAAAGCAATTACCAAACAGCAGTTATCTAAACACAGATCTGAACAGTTAGGCATGTCACAGGAAAGAGGATGGCTAGATGTGGACTACATGAATAATTCACAGGACTGCAGTCTTTCCTGCTGCCGGACTCCTCAAGAATAGGGAAGTACTTCCCTCTGCACATGGTGTGCATGCACATTTCATTTTCACTGTATATATGCATTAGCTCTGGACACATGATGGAGACAGGAGATGGGACCTTGCTTGCCAGAGAAATCACTCACTGAAAAGACCGGCCAACGTCAATAAACAGAAAATGTTTCTCTCAGTATCTCTCTGGAACGACCGCATGCAACGTTGGAAGTCAAGCTCTCCCATGCAGTTCCTCTCATTAGGGCTGATCTTTATGGAAAGCATATAGACTTAGGAACACTGAGCTACATTATTCAGAAAGGAAAATATTTAGTATTGCAGCTCACTACTGATATCAGAATCCATCATTTTTGCATTATTAAAATGGAGACATATGGAATGTTGACAGACCAAGGCAGGTCCTCTAGAAAATACAGGGTTTCTTTTGAAGCCTTAATTCTGTATGACTGGTCAACAAAAGTTCTGACATCTCTAGAGGTGTTTTTTAAAGACTCTAATGTCACTGCATATTTATTAGTTTACAGAAAAGCTTTTCACAGACAAGAATGGCAGGGGGAAAAAGATAGTGCTATGATGATTACAAATGGAAAGCACATGTCTTATGGTGAATGAGCTGCCCCAGCCTGCTCACATTAGGGTGAGAACAAGAACAGTCAAGCTCCAGGAATACCGAGCTAGCTGGGACATCTGTTACTGAACCCAGCACGGAGACACAGCCCCAGTCCTTCCATCCCTTTTAATTCCTAACCCCCACAGTTGTTGATTCTCATTTATAGAGTGACAGCTTTAATTGGCTCTAGCATCCTTGCTCAAACAGGTTTCATCTGATTTTTTTCCCCTGTGACAATCTCAGAAGACCAAAGCATGATTCAGAACAGAACAGTCAACTCATCTCCAATATCTACTCCGGCTTCATCTACTTTTCTATCTCCTTTCCTTATCTGCCTCAAATTCCTAACACCTGCAGAAGCCACAAATCTCTATTTACATCTTCCATATTCCTTCACAGACTCTCATTGATGTTTAGCACATCCCATTTAGTTACATGAAGTTTACTGATCTTGTTAAACTCCAACATAGTAGACTATTGCTGCCCTCCTTCTCACATTTACATCCCTCATTCTTAAAGAGCTCGCATTCAAAACACACAACTTGTTTTTAACCTATTCCAAGTATTTATTTTGCTAAGACATTCTTTACAAACCTTCTAATATGTATAATGTAACTTCTGCTTCCTTCTACACACAGTCACTACAGAGTCAGTCTTCTATTCCCAGTTTATGTAGAAGATAATTTATCTGGAAGATAAATTTTTCTACCTTAAATGCCTCATCTTATTCTAATTATCTGCTCCTACTTCTGCCCCTTGGTTTCTTTGGTCTTTCAGAAAACTAGAAAACTAACACTGTTTGGATTTTACTTGTATAGGAAATGAAACTCAATCATGTGGCACGGTAGCGGGATACCTAGCAGATCTTTGATTTCAGATAAGTTCACTGTATGAAAGGTAACGCAAGGCTGCCCAAAGTTTCCAAGGCAAAAGATTGGACTGGCAATTTGCCAGGTACTTGAAGGCTGAACAAAATTTGCATATATATTTACATAAGTACTGCAATCGCTACAGTTAAGACTGAAAAAATAAGTTCCTAGCCTAAACCCCCAGTTTTCACACACTTCTGACTTTCCAAAACATTCACCTTGAAGGCTAAAATTTTCCATACTAGGTTTGTATTTAGGGAATGATGTTCCTTCTAAAAGACAAACCACTTTCCTTCAGCCATTTTAGGTTCTCAGGATTCATCCACACAGTGACACACAAGAAAGACATAAGAACTAAAATCTGATGACACTAGGATGCATGAGTCGGCATATAATAAAACTTTAAATGAACATTATTATTAAAAAGTAAAAGTCTCCCAAGTTCAGGAATAAAGGCACGTCCAGATGGCAAAGTCAATGTGGAGTAAATATGGTGTCCGTTTGCATCACACTAGCTACCCCAGGTTAAACTACTTCTACACTTTCTTCGTGACAACTTCAGTAACATGAATGGACTTATATCCAGCTGGTGGTGGCAATGCAAGATGGGAAAACAGCTTAACATGATATGATGGAGATCAGTCTCCACATAATATTGCGATAATTTTATATGTTCCAATTGTGAAGCTTAAGAAATATTTGTAATGTGGAAGTTCCGTTATACCAGACTGTCCAAATAGATTAAAAAAACAAAAACAAAACTGTTACAAACGATGAGCATACTATGGTTGTAAGTTTGGTTGCAACCAAAACTGTGAAACCTAAGATTTCTTCTGTGAAGTCAGCTACCTTGAACATTTGTAATAATTTGTTTTTATTTCAGATTCCAAGTTAAATAAAACCTTTATTATTTGCTATGACTAAACATGAATAACTGCCAAGCATTTAGAAAACGTGAGTGACCACAGAAAATTCCAGTCTAATACGGCTAACAAATAAGGAAATACTAAAATATCATTAAAATTTGCCTTTATTTTTTCTTAGAGGAGAGTTCTACACAAACCAAGGTGACTGTTTTACAAGATTCTTTTCCCAATATACCAAGTTTTCAAGAGGATCATGAACAGTATAAAACTGTAAATATCTTTTTTCTGATGAGGATTATAGCAAAGTTTCTTCAGTTGCTGTAATCTTGGAGAGCCTGAGCCATGAAAAGTTTGCCCAGGTTCTGTGCGTTGAACTCCTTAATATTCTGGCAGTAGGTATTAATTTGACCTGCCAACAGGAAAGAAGAATAAGCTCTTGTCAGTTGTGAAACTCCCCCCAAAATCCTAGAACAAGATTTTTTAAAAGCCAGAATGCATGAATCACATAGCTTTTATGTAGAGAAGCAACCAAAATAGCTTGACTATTCTATGTATTGGAATTTTTGCATTTTCAGTATCCCCAAAAGAAGAAGAATAAATTAAATCAGCAGAATAGGTAAATTGGTATGCTCGAAAAAAAACACCTAATTTTCCTATAATTCGACTATATGCAACTTCTGAAAAGACACTGAACAATAAAAAGAATAAACAATTCTTGATGCTGTATTGGAAGATTAATCACATTAATTAATTGTTCAAATTTAATTGTCCTAAAAATACAAGGCTGAATTTCAGTTCAATTCTTATGCATCTGCTGTCCCTATTAAAGTATTTGCAATAAATATATTCCACTATTGGATTGAAAATTGCGGTGCTCTCATTTGACATTGCTAGCCTTTTTTTCCACCTAATATTTCACTTTATTAGGCATTTCAAAATCATCACAGTGTGAAGACTTGTCAGTGCTATACAAATCAAACATGCCCATCAAAACATCTTTATACAAGTACTGCTACAAATTATTTCCCTTGTTAGCTAGGAATAGCAAAACATGAAGCCAGTTTAGTCAAAATTAAGACTGCTTAGAAGGCCAATAAACTCCCAATTTAATGCTCTATTTGAAAAGTTTTTAAATGCCTCAGAGACAAAAGAGCTAAGTTTTATTCTTTATCAACAAACTTTATTTCATCTGAATTGAAGTGGATGCTTTCAATTCCTCCCCTGATTATGGTAAAAGAACAAATGAAGAAAGTGCTTTGGCTGAAAGTTGTTTTTTCCTTTAAGTATAATAGTTTTCAATTTCTCCTCTTATAAGATATGATTCATCCTAAACCATCACTATCATAAAACATACATGTGTGTACATACATGCACGCACTTCTTTTGTTGTATTTTTAAACTATGCTAAAGCTGAATTTTTAAGTACTTTAATGCTGCTAGCATTCATTAACTGGTAAAAATTATACCAAAACAATGCATTTTTTATTATTCTTTCTGGAGTCTTTCAATAAAGAGCATTATTTCTTCTAAAAGCAGCACTGTAAAAAAATCACTTGCTAAAATCTGATCACTCCAAAATTGAAAAGCAGCAGATCAAATTTACTTTTTAATGTCAAATCACTCAATCTTTTCTTTACACTAAACTACTAGAATTTAGTTTAATTCTTAATCTGTACAAAACATAAGAACCTTGTTGTATCAACACTCTTAACAGCCAGTTTTTAAACCACTGGCATAATTAATAGCGATAATTAATTGGTCTAAGAAGCCTGCTATAGCTAAGCAATTTGCTTTTTCATCACATTTTCCAAACTTAGATTACTTAGCAGGGTATCTGGGATTTCTGTTCTCTGTTGCCATTGTGAGGTCCCAAACATTTGCCCTTCCAGACAGGAGACATAGGAAAGGTGCTGATTTTTTTTTAATCAAACTGTGGCTACACATTGCAGCATACCAGAGAAAATATTTTTTTTTGGGGGGGGGGGGGGGGGGGGACACGGACTATGCTCTGTTGCTTCCTGCTTACATTTTCATACACCTTGATTGTGGGGGAGGTTGTTTCCCTTGAACTCTGGCCACAGAGCTACAGTGTGCAGTCATGGCCTCTGCCCAGTTCTATATGGAATTAAAAGTGAAATTTTCTCAGCTGCTGCAACAAGCTGTTAAGACTTAGGGATGTTAGCAGTAACTTCGGACCGCAGATGATAAGGCAGACAACTGCTTTGCTCTGACTCAGTAGTTCCAGCCCAAACAGCTTATTCCTGCCTCTTGTCTGTACAGCCCCATAATTTTTGGCGTGGAGGGAGGAGCTGGGGTGTGAGGGAAGAGAGCAGCTTACTGACTGCAGTAGCCGCTACACCCATTCGTGCAGAAAGCCGTGCTCCCTAGGGCATTTCTCCTGCTCTGCTGTCAAATCCCACTTCTCCTCCTTTGAACAGGGCTCTGGTTGCTGCTCCTTCCCTTTCCCAACAACCCCATGGGCACAGACGGTCAGTCAGGGGCCCTATTCTGAGCACAGAATAAAAAATAAAGGAAGATAATCTCCATATTCATACATCAAATTTAAAGCTTTATGCAGCCATTCTGGTTGAACAGGGTGGCTTGCTTTTAAAAAATACACATGTTCATAACAGTATCTTGTAACAAACCTCAGTTACTTCCCTAGACCAGTGGATTAAAAATCTTTGATTTGTGGAAGCTCATTTTCTAACAGAGGCGTAGCCTGCCTATTAGCAGTAGACTTGTTTTTATTAACTACCTTTTTTGGATAATTCAGACACTAAGGCTATAAATCACAAGTTGAAATCACTGTCTTTGACCAAATGAAGGACAGTATTTGGAATACTACCAGTGCCGAAATACCATGCCATAATGTGAAATATAATGAAAAAAAATTAAGATGCTTTCAAAGGTAACAACTGTACCATTTCCCAAGGTAACATTAATATGTGCAAAGACGAACTATGAGTTGAAAGAGATTTCCAGAACATTACCTGCAATAAGCAGTGACTCCATTCTTGGAGGGGGCTGCGGTGGTTTAAAAAGTTTATTGATGTCCTCTTCAGGAAGAGGGGCTTCTCCTCGGCTTTGACGCTGTATATTTTCTTGCTGACGTCTCTGCTGGTACTAGAAACAAAGAAACAGAATGCAACAGGACTTTTAAAACAGTTACAAGTTTTTCTCTTCAAATGCTCTTTACCTAACCAGCAAGTATGTTTTAAAAATTATATTTACCCACATGGGGTGAGTAACCAAGCCAACCTCAAACAAACAACACCCCCTACCCAAGAAACCAAACAACCAAGCATAGAAGTAACTGAAGCTCCTCCAAATGATAACCCCAAATGCAATTCAATTTACTTCAGGTCACTGGATAACAAGCATTTCTTTTTCTTTTTCAAGTTGGCACCTAAGAGGAGAAGTGATGCACTAGAAAATTATGCTGTACTGAGGTGGCGGGGGTTGTTTTTAAGATTTTTTTTGTAGAGATAAATAATGTATCTGCTAGAAAGAATACAGCATGGTAGTAATGGCTCCATTTTCCTCAAACACATTAGAAAACCCATTGGAAAACCCATTGGAAAACACACTGGAAAAACAAAGTTAGAATATGTACCTTTGAGAAGCCAGTGTCTCAAATAGTTATACAAAAGATAGAAATACTTGACTTTAGGCAAGTTAAAAGTCAAAACAGTAGTCATGTGAAAGGGGAAGAGAACTTTATCAATCAAGGTGCTTTAAGCCAAAAAATTTAAATTCTAAACTGAGAACAAGGTGGTGGTTGAAACAAAAATGCTTCCCAAAAGCAAAATGGTTCATTTCTCTATTCAAGTTATTTAGATATTCTGCCACTTTGATATCATTTGTCTGTGGGTTACCAGAGGATAAACTAGAGTCATCATTTGTAAGAATTAATTTATTATAAAAAAAAATTATATTTGTTTAGAGTGGTTCCCTTTTCCATGCATATGACTCAAACTTCATAAGAGTTAAAAGACAGGTAATCTTTTCAGCTACTGGATAAATATTTGTTCTTGCAGAAGTACCTACATTCAAAAACCTGTATGTGAGATTTTGTGCTGTATGTCATAGTCGAGAATTAATGCTGGGATTGGATACTTATTAAATGTAAAGTTGTAAGCTTCCTCCCTGTAAGACCTCATATTCAACACAAAAAAAACTTTAAAATAAACAGGCCAAATAGTACAGAGTGTTTTCTCTCACTTACTTAAATCTATCTGTGCATAAGCATTTGAAAACAGTTCATACTTGGTGGCATACTGAAATTAAATAATTTTTTTTTTCCAGTAGTAGTGACAAATACAGTTTTTGGACAATGTTAAAAATAAAATCTTAAATGCCCATATTTGTATGTGAATTTCATGTACTTTCTTCTTTCTTTGCATTACCCCATTCACTTCTCAGCAGTCTGCCTATTATTCTCTATTGAAACAGCTTGCTCTTAATCACAATTGCTCCATTTTAAAAATAAAGTTAAGACCACTAACTATGCTGCAATGAGCCACTACTAAAGCAGTTATAGTTAGTAAAGAAACAAGTGAGACACCATGGAACCTACTTTGCTCTGCTCTTCTAAGTAAATAGATCCCCTTGTTATACACACAACCTTTGAAGTGAGTACCATTAGTTACCATCTTTTTATTCAAAGTAGGCAGCAAAAAAGCAAGTTTTCTGAAGAAAGCATGCAGCAAACTTCTATGTCCTCAAGAATCAGAAAGCCAGCAGAGATCACTGATCATATATTGCTTCCCTAAAGTATTTCCCATTCAAACTACAACTTTACTTAAAGGAAAAAAAAGAAAAATCTTAGTTTTAAAATAGCGATGAAGCATTTCACATGAATCACAGATGTTCTTTTTAATAATTAGCTACTTTGTGTAACAATATCTGCAAAGCTTTATCTGTAACCTGGATTGGTCCATTTTCAGTTTGCAGATATTGGATCTTGTCATTTCAGTCTGCTAGAGTAAAGAAGTCACATTTATTTTTCATGCAGGTATTTCTAGAATAAGCAGGTCACTCCCTAACTTCATTTATCACATGAAGTGAATTGTGTTCTGATTTCAGGCTTTTAAATCATTCTCATGGAGCTTTTTTCCATTTTACCAGCATTCTTCCATAATTAGACACAGTATTGCATCAAATGCAGCAATAACAAATAAAAAGTAATACAGTCTCCATACCCCAATCAGACTATTGGGGATTTTAAATAGCCCCTTTGGTATTAGAAATTAAGTGCCAACATCATCTGATCAGTATCACTATCTCCTGATACAAAACAAGACTAAAATGATATTTCTGATCAGAGAATCACCAACCTGGTGCTTCTGCTGCTGCTGTTTGCTTACGTTCCTCAGGTAGGTATTGTATTTAACAATGTCTTGGCTCATCTCATCCACTCTGTCCATCAGCAGCTGCAGACTCTTCCCTAGGTGATTACTGAAATACAAAAAACAAACATTCCTGAAATATAAGAAACAAACATTCCTGAAATACAAGAAACAAATATTCCTGAAATATAAGAAACAAATATTCCTGGAAAAAAAGGGAAAAATTTAAAACTTATTAAAAGTCACTTGATCAGCATTTCTGCACTAATGGCACAATTCGTAAATTTTCAAGTTCCCTGTTATCTCCATTCATATGTTTATTTGGTATTACCTCCTTTAGTGTCTTTGCTACATTGCAAATACCACATTTAAGTGTTTTGGTCTTTGTATGGAACCCCTTAGTTATGAAAAACCACTGCCTTAAGTGAATTCACTGATATCCAGGTCAAATGTACAAAAAAAAAAAGGGGGGGGGAGGAAATGTTTAATGCTTCTGTGACATGCAACCCTGAACAACGTTCCAGAAGATGTGTCCAAGAAGTTTGGTTTCAAGTTACTGCTAGCTTTTTACAATCTTTCTGAACCACTGATGGGACAGTTAAATATTCAAGACTCCATCTCATTAGCTAGACTATCAAACCATGCTTGGAAGTCCAGAGGACACCACTCTCTCCTAGCTTTCGAGAGGGAGTGTTGCGTCCAGTCCAGCCAATTCCACATTCCACACCAGAGGCAACATGGAAGCAGCTAGGCTGGGCACGTCCAGTTCCAGTTATGCGATCCACAGCCTTGGCCAGACAAATGCAGTCTGTTAAACAATTTTTATTATAACCATTTTTAGCAATTGATTCAGTATTTTGCAGGCATGTTTAACTTAAGCTATAGCTTCCAAGTTAAAGTTTTGGAAGTTTTTAGGTTGGTGCCCATGGAGACAGTCTTCATCCCACACTGTGTGTACAGGGTAGTGCCATAAGAGAAGGATGCTTACTGTTCTGTATTGATCCCTTTTGATCAGGAGCTGCTAGCTTGCTGGCTCCAAACTAAGCCTTATCCAGTCCTACTTGGCTGAAGACCAACCAGTCAAATGGCTAAACTCCATTCTTCTTTTCCTCAACTGAAAGTCACTACTATTCATGAAGTCTCTTTCAAACAAAAACAATTTGGTGTGCTTCTACATCAGAATCGTATCCTTCGGTGACTGCTTCTCCACATTGTCTCAGGTTCCTACTGTCTCTTACAATGCATTCCCACCATCCTATGACACCAATGACATCCTATGTACAGGCT
This sequence comes from Apteryx mantelli, assembly GCF_036417845.1. Classification (NCBI taxonomy): domain Eukaryota; kingdom Metazoa; phylum Chordata; class Aves; order Apterygiformes; family Apterygidae; genus Apteryx; species Apteryx mantelli. Next base: position 15,913,125 of record NC_089979.1, on the reverse strand, counting down.
ATGTACAATGCAAATTCTAATTGGAGGATACCAGTAGGAAGTAGTGGCATAACGTTAAAAAGGAACTACATACACAATACTACACATGTCCCTTTTCAAGTGTGAATTATTCCCCAAATCCACAGAATTCATAGTTGCAGACAAAAGCTGATAATGCACAAAGGCACTAAAGGATACCTGCTGAGAAGGTAGCTAAGAACAACCTATCATTATCTCCGAGTACGAGAACAACTATTTCACTAGCTGAGCTGCCTGCTCCCTGAACAAAAGACTTTATCAGTAGTTTCAGGGCACAATTTATTTACAAGCCAAAGTTTTAAATCTCAGTTGTGTACAGGGGCAGATGCTGAGGAAGACTTCAGCTACAGAGCAGCAAGAAAGGTGCCACTATAATTATTATTTTTAAACTTCTTGTTGGATTTTTTTCTTTTCAGTTGAACATTTCAAGCCTATGATATTTAGAACTGTGGAATATTGCCATGGCCATGGGTGTGCATATTTTCAGTTTTTTATAGAGTTTATATTACACAGAGCTAGTGTTAGAACTGGATATTATCAGAAGTGCCTCTGTAGGTACACACTAATAGCCTTGTAGGGCATGTGGACATCACAAATACATAATTATTTTACAGATAGTGTCCACATGAAATATAGCTGGTTACAAAGAATGATTTTATGTGAATCTCTGTGGGACCAGAGCAGTGCAGCAGAATAGGGAAACAGGGAGTTATTGTTAGAAGTTGCAGTAATATAGTGTTTGCTCTCATTGCCAGGGAAACAAAAAGCTAAAAACAGATAACTTAAACAGATGTGAACTGAGACATGAAGTGATAAGTATGCTCCAAATACAGGATCAGTTTTTCCTCAGTTATCTCAGTGCTTGATACCCTTTTTGCTCCACCTCTCTTAAAAAAAAAAAATCCAAAGGAAATAATTTGTAAAATAAAGTATATATACAATGCTAAAGTTCCATTCAGCAGAAATTTATTCTGATGAAATTTCAAAACTTAAATCCCCATTGCTCCATAACACTTATTTTGCTTGAAAGCTTTTAGGCATCTCCTTACCTTACGGACTCCTACAAAAGATCTCAAACTTCCCACTACTAGGTACCTAAACACTCCCTAAGCCTCAGTGCAATTCACAGAAAAGAGCAAGGGTGCAAGTAAGTGTGTTTACATCCGCATAAAGACTCACTTCCCCACAAGGCCCTGTGATAGGCAAACATAAGATAACAGCAAGAACTCAGCACCTGCATTTGATAAGTTGTTCTGGAAGCACCTTACTAAATGCATTTCAAGGAGGTTTCTTATGACTAATTCTGGCTTGTCCAGTGATCTGAATGCCCATTAGTGGCTGAATCACATTAAGGGTCCTCCAAAGCCTATTTTTCAGTTTCGTTTCAGATGAAATAAATCTAGGTCTGAGATCACTCTAAGTGGGGATGATCAGGACATGTGCTTAGAAAGCACACTCCTGAATTGAGCTAAAAGACATAGATCTACCTTAAACTAGCACCAGGAGATCACCGCCTGAGGCATCAGTGAATTCACACAGGAGGAAGATATTATGAATGCCCTACCTGCAAAACGGCTGTTAAACTAAGCATCACAAAGTCCGCACAGGGGGCTGGAAACAAACAAACAAACAAAAAAAACCCCACAAAGGCTGCAGCTTCTCCTGCAGTTAGGACACTCATATCTGACATGTGGATTCTTACAAATCTAATGAAGAAATAATCCAATGTGAGAGCAGTCTTTCACTAGAAATGTGTTAGGATCACTCACTTGTACCTGGCCATCTGTAAAACTTCCAGAAATTTATCACCTGAGACTTACCTGTGTAGTCTGGATAACATCACACCAAAAGGTACAAAACAAGGACAAACACATACAAACTATCTGTCAAGACAAGTCTTGTTTTCCCAGGAAAATAAAAGACTAAAAAAAACCATAGCCTGCAAAATCATTTCTGGTGCTGTGCACTTTTTCAGTAACAGCCTAATACTACACAGGTTATTATCCTCCTCCAAGAAGGGCAAACATGAAATCAAGTCTATGATACATGCATTACTTCTGATTTCTTGTTTAACAATTACCAAATACAAAGTTCCCAAACAATCCTGAGGGTGAGAAATGGAAACCTGTGAACTGAGCATCCTAATCCATAAGGAACAGTGACGGTCCTTAACACCTTGTTCTTCTAGCTGATGAGCCTTGCATTTGGTTGTGCTACAGTCTAGCTTCCACAGAAGGAGAACGCATCAACCAAAAATCAATTATTCTCACGTATCATTTGCCCAATGAGGGCATCCTATAAGGATGCAGACATGGCTACGAGTGACCAAAACAGCAGTCACCCTCTTCCTAAGTGAACACTTGCACTGCACAAGCTCCCCTTTGGGGATATATTTTAAGGAGAGCAAAGGTTCCTGCACCAGCAAATTCCTGCCTCTCCCTCACCCCTTCGACCAGGGGTTACAGCGCTCTCAGCTCTATGGATTCAGCTGTTTCCGTGGGTACACTTTAAACCCTTTCAATGAAATAGTCTACTGCAAATGCAAAACCACCCTGTGCTGGAGTTTCCTATTTTTAGGGAGGTTGAAGGCAAGGATGGAAGGGAGGAAGAATGAGAGCCTGCCTTGTTCAACCATATTGTTCCACAAAGCTATTTGTACAGTCGTGCTCTGAAACAGATGAGAGAATAAAAATCTTTGAGGGTGAGAGGGCTGTAGAGATGAAATGGGGGCGGTGGGGAGGAATGATGAAAGCAGCTGGGGGCTGGAACCTCACACTGGCTTTGCTTCTGTGAGATCTGCAAAAGCGAGCTACACACGAAGCCCACATTTACTTCAGCATCTTTCATCAGGAAAGGGCTCCAGACCCACTTGCTGAAGGTCTGAAACATCCAAAATGCAGCCTTGAATCTGACACCAAAGCTTCAAAAAGAGGCAGCCATTCACACAGTTCTTGGCTTCGTGTGTCCTATTCATTAGTTTTAACTGTCTCTACGTGCAGCTTGCGGGCCTCACAGTTCACACTTTTAGAGATGCCTACCTACTTGCATCAGCCTGAGAGGGAGCAGAGGCCTCTGAACCGAATCACTATGCTGTATCCAGCCACCTAATTATTGGGCACTATGGCTCTGAAGCTGGGGGCTGTCCAAAAATGATGGTCCCCTAAACTTGCCTATAATCCCAATAAATGGATCCCCTCCCTTATTACTTTTATTTTGCTTGCAGTCTGGATAAGGAGGATGAGAAATGGGAGCAGCACTGGCATGTATAAGAAAATAGTGTATCTGCTGTTCTGTTTTTCTGCTTTTCATCAGCCGTACTGAGGCCCCTCTGTCAGGGTTGCATTTTTTTGGGAAAGGTGCCACCCTGCACAGTGTTTCTCCTCCTGCGAGGAACAGCTTTGTGTGGATTAG